>NC_133376.1:31497699-31594120 GCF_049309525.1 Garra rufa
AGAACAGCATATATCTGAAATAAAAAGCTTTTGTAACATAATACACTAATGCCATTCAAAAATTTGGAGTCAGTATCATTTTTATTTTTTGGGAAAGAAATTATAGAAATGAATAATTTTATTTAGCAAGGATGCTTTAAATAGATCAAAATAATATAATTTCTATTTCAGATAAATGCTGTTCTACTGAACTTTCTACCCAGCTGTTTGCAACAAAATAATACCTGATATTATCTAATTATTTTATCATATATAATTTTATTTGCCAATAAGTACAAATTATAATTTAGTTTTCTTGTTTTTGACTGTTAGGAAACATTTTAGTTCCTTAAATATGTTTTTTTTTTTTTTATATCATCTATTTTATTATCTATCATTTTATTTATAATTTATTTTGTTTCCCTTTTGGCCTGTTGAAAGACACGTTAATACCGTAAATTTTAGTTTTTTCCCACCCATCTCATTTACTTGTAAATTAATTTTTTTATTTTTCTAAACATTTATTAGATTTTTTTTTTTTTTTTACATTTTTTGAGCAGAAAATGAATATTAGAATGATTTCCAAAGGATCATGTGACACTGTCGACTGGAGTAATGATGCTGAAAATTTTGCTCTGAAATAACAGGAATAAATGACATTTTAAAATATATTAAAATAGAAAACAGTTATTTTAAATAATAAAAATATTTTAAAAATTACTGTTTTGCTGTACTTTGGATCAAATAAATGCAGGCTTAGTGAGCAAAAGAGACTTCTTTAAAAAACATTAAAAATCTAACTGGTAGTGTAACCCTATACTATCGCTGTTTTAATAGTGTTTGGGCAAAGAAAAAACATTACATTAGTGAGACATTCAACAACAACTGCATTTGAATATTATTAAATAAATAAAATATTAGATAACAGATTTTTTTTTTTTTAATCACTGCATTTTAAAAATCCAAGCTATTTTGTTTATCTTAAATGTTTGTTATCCTTTGTTTTTTTCTTTCTCTGGCCCTCACATCACAGTAAAAATAATAAAACTGTATATATATATATATTGAAATCTAATGAAATTTCTCATATTTTTAGGTGTTTTATGGAGCAGACAACCTGCCATTGGGTCCCAGAGGATATTCCCCCCCAGAGCATCACTACCAGACTTACATCCCACCGTGTGATTCAGCAGCTGCGGGAAACACCGGGAGACTCGGAAGCCCAGTAGGAATACTTCCACCTCCACCAAACCCCAAAGGATACGCTGAGAGCAACTCCAGTGAACCTGAGTTTCCACTGAAATCAGTTTACAGACGGACCTTAAGTCACGCCAAGCCACCGTATTCCTACATCTCTCTCATCTGCATGGCAATCCAGCAGTCTCCAACCAAGAGACTGACTCTGAACGAGATCTACGACTGGATCCGGCAGCTCTTCCCCTATTACAGACAGAATCAACAGCGATGGCAAAACTCAATCCGACATTCTCTGTCATTCAACGACTGCTTCGTGCGTGTACCGAGATCGCCAGACTCGCCAGGGAAAGGCTCATACTGGGCCCTGCATCCCGACTCTGGTAACATGTTTGAGAACGGCTGCTACATGCGTCGCCAGAAGCGCTTCAAGTGTCAGAAGTCAACGTCGCCATCAAAAAATTCAGATGGGGAAGCGGTGAAATCGGAAGGGAAGAAAAAAAAGGTGGAGGTCAAGTCAGTCACATCTTCTTGTAAATCACCTGTACCTCCTACAGTTGATGCCCCAACACAGCATTCAAACATATTACCAGTGTCCTATCCCGCAACCAAAGCAGTTTCTCCTTCTCATCTTTCTCAGCACCATGCTCCCTCACATACTTTATTTCCCACCCAGCCTCCAGAGATCTCAACACACTTGCCGTCTCTGAACGTCCCGTTTCCAACAATGCCCAGTCCCAGCTTGCAGTCTGTCCCAGAAACCAGCTTGCACTGTGAACCAACATCCCAACACGCCATTTCCGTCCCAAGACTTATGGACTTCCAGTACTGCGAGTCTCCTATGAACTATCCAGTTTACTGCCAGTCTAATTCCCATCCCAACTTCACCTCGTATGCTGGAGACTCTGTTTATTACCCTGGATTTAGCATGTGTTCTGCTCCTCTCCTGAGTTCTTCCTGATCAACTTTCTATAGTGTATTAATGGATTCATTTCTGTTTAGAGACTAATAAATGCTGTATATATTAGTTGATGGACATTTCATAGCTGGAGAAGTATCTGTTGTCTGATGCTGAAGGACTTTTTTGATTCTGTCTGAATGTTCAATTGAATTGAAGGTGTTTGAATGTGAATTCCTTGCTGTAAATTTCAAGTAAAATTTTAAATGTTCCAAAAGGTGTTAATTCTGTTATTTGCGTGTTTGGTGTGAGATGCAAGATTGTTATCACACTTCAGGCTTTCACATTATTTTACTGCTGCATTTTTTAAATTCCTCAAGCAAGTGTTTGGGGGAAGAATCAACTCAAACAGAAGCACTGTCCTGTTCACATTGTAAAAGATAAACATCATTTCCTGTCCCGACATTCCTCACACTAACCTGAACAAGACAGCCAAAGTAGTAGGCCTTTAGTAGCCACCTTTAGAAACCAATTTAAAAATATTATAAAATGCACAGTTGACATAAAATAGAGTAGACCCTGAACAACAAATTATATATATGTAATAAACAATTATGAGTAATATTATGCATATAAATGTGTTTAAAAATGCATATTTATTATGAAAAAAAATATATGTATATTTAATGTCTGCAAACGGAAAATCAGACAAAACTATATATATATATATATATATTTTTTTTTTTTTTTTTTTTTTTTACTGTAACATTTATTTATGTATTTATATATACACACACACACACGGAAATAATTAGACAATACTAAATAATAGTATTGTAGTATATAATAGTAATAATTAGATAATAATTTAAATAATTAAAATAGTATTAATAATTAAAATAGTAATAATAATAGTAATAATTAGATATGATAAAATAGATAATATAAAATAAATGATAAAAGCATATTTAAGGAACTACAGGGTCTCTTTACTTAAAAAGAAAGCTAAATTATAAATTATATTTATTGGCAATTAAAATTATATATGATAAAATAATTTGATAATATAAAATAAATAATATGAATATTATGCCTATTGATTTACTAGTAAATGAGTTGAAAAATAATACTACTGGTGCAAACATGTCTCATATGAACATAAACATATGAATAATATAGAGGGATTATGTATATTAATTTACTAGTCAATGAGTTTAAAAATACAAAAACATGTATATGGCGCTTACATGTCTCTAAACAAATAGAAAAAAGCCTACATAAATGACAAATATAATTACATTTTAAAATAAAATAATTATGATAAAATGAACTAATATAAAACTTAATTTACAAGTAAATTAGATTAAAAAATGAAATAAAAAATGCTTATTTATGACACTAACATGTCTCTAAACAGGGGAAAAAATACTACTTAAATGACAAATTAAATTAAATTACATGATAAAATAATTATGATAAAATGAATTAATATAAAACTTAATTTACAAGTAAATTAGATTTTTTTTTTAATTAAATAAAACTGCTTATGACACTAACATGCCTCTAAACAGGCTGAAAAAAAGGTTCATAAATGACAAATAAAATTATATGATAAAATAATTATTATAAAATTAATTAACATAAAACTGAATTTACAAGTAAATAAGATAGAAAATTAAATAAAAATGCTTATTTATGACACTAACATGCCTCTAAACAGGCAGGAAAAAATGCTACATAAATGACAAATAAAATAAAATTATATGATAAAATGAATTCATATAAAATTTAATTTACAAGTAAATGTAAATTAAAAAAAAAATAAAAATGCTTATTTATGACACTAACATGTCTCTAAACAGGCAGAAAAACCTGCATGCTGCACAAACCAACCAAACTACAGATTTACAGATAATATAGGATAGGTTACTGGTTAGTGTCCAGACACGACTTGCGATTTTGACTGTTTAGTGTGGTTGGTGTGCTGTCTCATGGGCTGAATGCTAGCAGTAGGAAGGTTGCGACCCCCCTCATCCCCTCCTAGCCTAACCTTTGATTCCTGGGTAAGCAGGATTGTGTTTGAGTGTATGAGAACAATAGGAAGACACTGGTCTTAATGGTGGACCTCCCCAAAGCAGTGTCTTCTCAACAATGGGACACAGGGACACCCACAGCGATCTGAGCAGAAGCCACAGACCCCTCAGTGTGTGTCCGAGATTCAGAGACAGGGCGCGACAAGAGGACTTCATGAGCTTTCAGGGCTGTGATCTGTTCCTGCGTTCTTGCGCAGATTATTGTCTTCTTCAGAAGTCGGCCTGTCAACTGTTTCTGCTGTACGTTGATATGATGAATGACTGTGCCGTGGCTTTCTAAATATCTGAAGAGTATGAGTCTGGCTATGTGTGTATTCCATTCTTAGCATTACAAGGGTGTGAATGTGGATTTGTAGAGTGTGAAGATGCTGTCTGCAGGTCATCAGTAGGCCAGCTGTGGATGCAGACCGTGAGGGGGATGGGATCTGCTGCCAGGTGACTGTTGGCAAAGAAGTTAGTCAAATTCAGTTCAGTTACTCTGATTAGTCTCGTTATAAATAAAAGTAGACTGCACTCACTTCTGAATGGCTTTGGATGATAGTAGCATCTGCCAAATGCTAAATTTATTCAGTGGTGGAAAGATGTTTGCTTTGTTTCTGTACTTAAAGGAGTAGTTCACTTTCAGAACAAAAATTATAATGTACTCACCCCCTTGTCATCCAAGATGTTCATGTCTTTCTTTGTTCAATCGTAAAGAAATTGTTTTTTGAGGAAAACATTTCAGGATTTCTCTCCATATAATGGACTTCAATGGCACCCCTGAGTTTGAACTTTCAAAATGAAGTTTTAATGCAGCTTCAAAGGGCTCTAAATGATCCCAGCCAAAGAAGAAGTGTCTTATCTAGCGAAACGATCGGTTATTTTCTAAAAACATTTACAATTTATATACTTTTTAAGCTCTACACAGACTAGACAAGACAAGAATTTGAGGTTAAAAAGTATATAAATTGTACATTTATTTAGAAAAAAACTGATCGTTTTGCTAGATAAAACCCTTCTTTCCTCGGCTGTGATGGTTTAGAGCCCTTTGAAGCTGCATTTTGGCACCATAGAAGTCCATTATATTTAGAGAAATCCTGAAATGTTTTCCACAAAAAAACATAATTTCCTTACGACTTAAGAAAGAAAGACATGGCCATCTTGGATGACAAGGGGGTGAGTACATTATCTGTACATTTTTGTTCTGAAAGTGAACTACTCCTTTAAGTACAGTTTTTAAGTATCTGTACTTTATTGGAATATTTTTATTTGGGGAAACTGCTACTTTTACTTCACTACTTTCCAAATCATAATATTGTACATTTACTCCACTGATTCTTTTCAAGAACCGAGTTCCCAATTAACAATTTACTGAATTATAAATAAAAAAGACTGTACTCACTTCTGAATTGGTTTCGGATGATTTGCCATAATTCCATGTAATTACAAAAAGTACAACTTTCAAGCATCTATACTTACAGGAATGCTTTTATTTTGGTAAGCTTTTACTTAACTACTTTCCAAATCATAAAATTGTTCCACTACAATTCATGAAAACATGCCGTTCTTCGTTATTTTGAACTGGAAAAATCGTCAGGCACTACGAGACGGTGTCCGATTCGTGAACGAGCTGATTCTTTTAAATGAATCGGTTCTCAAATCGCACTGAACGATTCATTCGCGAATTGGATTAAGCGGGTTGCAGTTGTTCTCGAGTCAATATCTCACTGATTCAAATGAACCGGCCAGAGCGAGTCTCCAATTTACGATTCACTAATTCACAAGTCTGACTCAAAATGAGCCAAGAACCGGAAATGATCGGAGGTTGAGTGTAAGCGCTACTCATGGTGAAAAGTAAGTTACTACTGAATTTCAGCATTTTTGATAATGAAAACCATATTTAGGTCATGAGTGTCCATTGTTTGCGAAATAAGCTGCTGTAAAAGGACTGTTTAAGCCCACTGTGTGAAATGCTTGAGCGTACTTTTTTTTTTTTTTTTGCTGCCGAAGCACTTTCAAATTATGTAAAAGTAGTGTTTGCTACAACGTTTTTCTTAAAATATGAAGACATTTTGAACAAATGTGAGCTGTTTTTGTATTGTTTATTCATATTTGGCAATAGGCCTACACTACCTCATTTCTATGTAGCCTACTATATGATATATTTTGTTATTTTCACTTGTTTGCACACTTGAATTATCAGTAATTATCAGTATTAATCAGTGGGCTATATGACGTATTTTAGCAGGAGGATAGAGTATATAAAATTGCAAAATAAATAAACAGTTGAAGTCAAAAGTTTACATACACCTTGCAGAATCTGCAAAATTGTAATTATTTTACCAAAGTAAGAGGGATCATACAAAATGCTTATTTTTTATTTAGTACTGACCCGAATAAGATACTTTACATAAAAGACATTTAGATATAGTCCACAAGAGAAAATAATAGTTGAATTCATAAAAATGACTGTTCAAAAGTTTACATACTCAGCTGTTTTTTTCTTCAGAAAAATCCCACAAATTCTGTATTTTTTTTATTTTATTTTTTTAGCATTTTTGTGTATTTGAACCCTTTCCAACAATGACTGTATGATTTTAAGATCCATCTTTTGACACTGAGGACAACTAATGAACTCGTATGCAACTATTACAGAAGGATTAAACACTCATTGATGCTTCAGACGATGCATTAAAGTGCCCCTATTATGCCTTTTCAAATATGATATTTCATGTAGTGTGTCATGTAGCTGTATGTGAACATAAACTATCTGCAAAGTTGTGACGCCGACAGTGCACTATAAATAAAGTTTTTGTCTAACAAAAAAAAGAGTCGGCTCACATTCGCCTAAACGAGTCGTCAGCATTCAAATCTTTTTTCTGTAACGGCCACACGTCACGAGCTACATATTTGCGTAATGTCCGCCCACGTTCAATTTCGCGAACAACTTGCCCGCCCACAAACAGTAGGCCTACCATTTTCACGTGGATTACATCATGTCAAGAAGGCGTCCTGCGCTGTGAGAGTGAATTTGTTTTATATGCCCTTCCGAAAGATGAAACTACCAAGAATGAGTGGTTAACAATTTTTTCAACACCTCAGCAGTCCAATGCCAATCTTGTTTTGTGTTCGCGTCATTTTACTGATGACTGCTTTTCCAATCTTGGGGAGTAACGTTACAACGCGAGATTCACCAAACGCTTGGTTTTAAAAAATGGATCAGTGCCCAGTTTATTTGGACCGGCTTGCTCCTCTGAACTTCTACCTGTAAGTATGATTAACAATTGTATTTTCTAGCGATCGTTCAAAATACGTCTTTGTGTATGTTATGGTGTGTAACAACCCCGCACTTGTCTTGGTAAGCGGCTAACTTGCGTTTCTGTAGTTCTGTTGTTCAGCTGTGAGTGCAATGTAGTCTAAAAATTGTGATTGATGCAGCTTGACTGTCTGTCTGCCTTATTAGTTTAAGTAATGATAATGATAAACGATGGCTTAACGCAGTGTTATGCATTGTACAATGTTGAAGTTCACAATGTAGAGGTGTGCCCGGTTCGCTTCCAAAAGCAAATTGCAAGCACTTTCCACAGTTAACATATGACACCCACTGAGAAACGTCCTGCTCCGGTCGTGCTTGCAAAACAGTTTCTTGTCGATATGACACTTCAACAGTTTCATCGTCAGACTCCGGCTCGAATTGATAGGGTAAAATCGAGGCTATCTTTTCTATGCATTAACAGGTCTCCGCAGCTGTCATTCAGTTATGCCAATGGGCGTTTCGTTTTGCGCTGTAGCGGTAGACCAATCCAAAAGGACTGCACCATCTGACCAATCACAGCAGTGAGGGCTCACGGAAAGGAGGGGTTTAGAGAGACTGATTCTTCGAACTGCTTCACACGAGTCGTTTACGAATCAATTAGAAACGGGGTAAAAATAAATCTAATTTTGGAGAAAACTAAAGTGTTTTTTGAACTTGCATACATGTAAACCTGTTTTAAGAGACTATTACAACAATATTAACTACCTTAAAATGTCATAATAGGGGCACTTTAAGAGATTAAGATCATTTGAAGATCAGGGTAAATTTAACTTATTAAAAATATTTAGATTAAGAAAGGATAAACAAGGGACTCATGAAAAAAACAAAAGAAAAAAACAGCTGTAGATCATTCAGGTAACAACACCGTATTAAGAATCAAGTGTATGTAAACTTTTGAACAGAGTCTTTGTTATAAATTCAACTATTATTTATGGACTATATGTAAACATCTTTTATGTGAAATATCAGGTTAGTACTAAATAAAAAATAACATGCATTTGTATGATTTCTCTTATTTTGGTAAAATAATTAACATTTTTGTAGATTTTGCCAGGTGTATGTAAACTTTTGACTTTCATTTTTATTGAAATAAATTCAGAGTTGGTGAGCATAAGAGACTTCACTGAACCTTTGAACAGTGTGGATGTGGATGAGAAAGAAATGTATTAAATAAATCTTTAAAAACATCATAAAATTATTTATAATCTATAACAAATGTAATTGAATTGAGTGTATGTTAATGTACTGGTCATCAAGCTTCACACCATTTCTAATTACCTTTTTGTTTTGAATAGTTCATTTTAAGTGGTCCAGTGCAAAAGAACCAAATTCATGTTATAAAACAAATCTGCATGCACAATAATTATAAAAGAATTACAAAACGCTGTTTAAAACATTGCAGCATGTCACTCCACATTACATGTCAACTTCCCAACCGCAGAAGCTAATATTTTATTTTATAAGCATTTAATCAATAGCTGCTTAAAACATCTGATGGGGGGTTTTGTTCCACTTGTCAAAAAGCTGGCATCTGATTGGCTGGAGAGTGGAAGCTGCCCTGTTGGCATGGCAGCGGCCGAACAGACTAGGCCATGTTGTTTACACAGTGGCCAGCTTTTTATTGCCTGTCTGTGCCTGCACGTCTCCGTTAGTGTCCCTCCGTCTCCTTTCACAAGGGCTCGGGTAAATATGCCTGTTCAAATAGCCATCAGTCAGAGGCAGTGACAGGCCTGTACTCCTTCCCGTAGCGCCCCCTCTTCCCCCGAAACCCCCACTCATCCCCCTCGCTTCAGGCCACGCTCCCTATCTGAATGAGAAAGCGTTCAAACTCTTGCTACATTTAAATTAAAGGCGAAGAATTCAGGGCAAACACTTTGATTCAGTATAGGGCATAAATAAAACATTGATTTAGATTAAAGAAACACTTTACTGTTTTAGAAAAGTGTTACCATTTCAGCTATGCGCTTGGAATAAAATCTATAACTTGGCTTCTCTCATTTAACGTCATCCACTATTCATCTCCTCTGTTATTCTCTCTTCATCTCTGGATCCACCTGTGTTTGCAGAGTGACAGTGGTGTGGTTCTTTCAGGACAGTCAGATAAGCTGCCAGCAAATAACAAAAAAAGATGAGGGACACCCATGCATCTATTTATCCCTTTCTTTCCTCTTTCATCCCTTTGTAATCTGATTCCTCTATTCATTGCTCGGCCTTGTGGCTCTCTGGTCGGTCTGAGGCTGCTGTTTAGGGTGTGCACCTTGCTAATTTTTTGAAAGCATCGAGTTATTGCAGCTTCTGTCCAGCGTATTCATCCATTGTTAGTTTTCTCTTTCCATTGTTTCCCATCTTTATGCTCTAGTTTCTGGTTTAATCATAGAAGTGGTCAAACTCATCATCAGACTCCACTATCTCATTTGTGACTGCAGGATGGTTCTTCTGTGGTAGATTTTCCTCCTCTGAACTGGATTGTTGATCTGGATAAAAAAGATTAAAAATTTATTTTAAATGCAAATATCAAATTTCACTAGCTAAATTGGACAAATATAATGGTGGATAGTTAATAAGGATAATAAATAAAAAAGAAAGCACATTCCATTTTTTGTTGAAGGCCATACATCCAATTAAACTCTATGGTATTGTGATGCAATTCATCTGTTACTTAGTACACTCTGAAATATTCTAGGTGTTTTTTTTAACCCAAATAAATGCTGGGTTCAGCCTGTTGGGTCATTTTATTGGGTTGTTTTTAATATTTTTACCAATTTTAATGAATAAGCTTTCCATTGTCCTATGGTTTGTAGGACAATATTTGGCCAAGATTCAACTGTTTGAAAATCTAAAAAATAATTAATTAAATTAAAAATTAAATAAAAATATTGAGATATTTGCCTTTAAAGTTGTCCAATTGAAGTTCTTAAAAATGCATATTACTAATCAAAAGTTAAGTTTTGATATATTTACAAAATATCTTAATGGAACATGATCTTTACTTAATATCCTAATGATTTTTGTCAAAAGAAATATTGATAATTTTGACCCATACAATGTATCACCATTATCATATATGTCATGGGATTTTTTAAATATTTTTATCCAGGTGCTAGGGTTAGCTTGTTGGGTAATTTTATTGGGTTGTTTTTTTTTTTATATGTTTTTTACCCATGTGCTGGGTAAATTTTCTGTAACTAATCTGCTGGGTCATTTTTAATGGGTTATTAAATATTGGGTTATTTTTTTCTACCCAACCGCTGGGTTGAGCCGGTCTCCAATGAAACAACTGTTGAGTTACAGTAAGAGCACAGGCTTTTTGTGTCCTCTACAGGAGAGAGTGGTTCACAGCACCACCCATTTGGTGCACTTCTTCAGCAAAATAAAGGGTTGTACATGTTTTATTTCATTTATAAAGTCTTTACTGTGCTGTAAATTATATTATTTTACACAACGCAACATAAAAGGACGAGATGTCAGTCAGCTGCATTATTAGCGGTTATTTCGCATGAAGGAAAGGCATTTTGCCTTGCATAACATAAACTGATTTTATTCGATATATTATGAATTGAATTGAATTTGATGTTAAAAAATGTTTTCTAACATTCTAACATTGTGGCGTCAATCACAGCATCTTTCAGCTACTAGTGAAACACAAGGTGGCAGCCTGAAGTTCGATCAGATTTCGCCAAAACACAGGGATGAGAATTAGTTATTTGGTGAAAAGTGATTACAGAGAACATTGAATACACTTAAATTAAAATGCTACTTTTAGATGTATTATTTTTTATTTCTAAAATGTTTTGTTAAACGAGTAATATTCATGTAATATTGTAAACTATGCTGTATTCACCCAAATAAATTCAATTTGTCTGATATTTATGTCCATGGGTGTTCCTGCTTAATAATAAATGTATATCTTTTGATTATTGCTGTTGCCTCTATAATTCTGTGTGAGATTTTTTCATTTCCAGCCCATTATAAGCCGGCAATATAATCATTTTTAAACAATAGTTGACTTAAATAAAACAACCCCGCATGTGGCATAAAAACATTTAACCCATCCAGCTTGGTCAAAATAACCTAGCATGTGTTCTGTCCAATATTTACCCAGCACTGGGTTGCCAAATATCCCAAGTTGGTTGTTTTTAACCCAGCATTTTATAGAGTGTAGCTAGCGAGCCTAAAAGTACCCAACCTCAAAAAATGAGAATAGAGCCATGCAAGGTAAAAAAATATATATATATGATTCAGACTGCATTAAATATGAGTTATAAGCCCTGTTTCACACACAGGGCTTAGACTAAACCAGGATTAGCCCTTAGTTCAAGACTTTTTAAGTAATTTTTATAAATGTGCTTAGAAAAAAAAAACATTACTGGTGTCCATCTTGAGACAAAACAAAGGCACCGATATATTTTTAGATCAGTCAGTTTTATGCTGCATTCCAGGCAACCCATTTTTCCAACCCTCTACCTGTGAAAGTGCACTGGAGCAGCAGTCAAACCCATGACTTTCCACTTGTACTAGATCGATGTACTCCCAGTTCCGAGCTCTTACATCACATAGCCTGCAAAACGACAATGGCAGCCCCTACGGGTGCGGTGTTTATGCAAGTGGTAAACGGTGGAAAAATAGACTTTAGGACAATATAACGTTGCAATCAAATGAATAATGATATAATAATAATAAATGTGCTCAGACAATTTGGCGTGACTTGCCTGGGACGCTACAAAGTTACAAGTCGTGGTTTGAAGTTTTCATTTACGGGCTCAAAAACCTGACTGGAATGCTGCATTAGTCTTGGACTAGGTTTAAGCCTTGTCTGTGAAACCAGGGGGATGGTGTTTTGGGTCACCACTTAATATCCAATGTAAAATCTGGGTCCTGAAGTAAAAAGAGTTAAATAAAGAAATTTAAAAAGTTAAATAAAGTGGTTACTTTTGTTTTCTTTGCGCAAAAAGTATTCTTGTAGCTTCATAAAATTAAGGTTGAACCACTGATGTCACATGGACTATTTTATTAATGTTCTTACTACCTTTCTGGGCCTTGAATGTATCCCTTGCATTGCTGTCTATGCTGGGTCAAAAAGCTTTTAGATTTCATCAAAAACATCTTAATTTGTGCTCCGAAGATGAACAAACCGCCTATGGTTTTGAAACAACATGAGGGTGAGTAATTAATGACAGAATTTTCATTTTTCCCTAAGTAGGTTGATCACAGGTAAATCTCAAATGAAAAATCTGGCACGATTTACCTGAATTCATCCTATAGTTTTCAGGTCTTCACTGCAAATCAGCTAGATTTAATGTGATTCATTGTAAAAAATTGTACAAATTTAAACATACCATCTGATTGGTCTGTCTCCTTCTCATCGTCCTCCCTATGGGAATAAATAAAGTTTAGAGTCCCATAGAGCAAATATACAACATAAAACCGAATATAACAATACTCACTGCTGTGTTTGGGAGTTGACAGGGTTGAGAAGACCTTCAATATCATCATCGTCATCCTCCGGGCATTTTGTCTGTTCATCAAAAGATTCTCTTAACCAGGGGTATGCTTTCTCAACCACAACCTCATTATCTTCCTCTTCCTCTTCCTCTTCTATTTCTTGATTGTAAACCCCTTGCTCTTCAGACTCTGCAAGACTATGCAGAAAGTCAGTATTAGTCCAAAGAGTAGAAGATTCATATTAAAAATAAGTGAACATAAATTTAAATATATACCTGCTGTGAATATCTCTCTCATCTTCTACACATTCTTGAGTCTTTCCAGCTTCCTTCTCATGAAAACTATAGTCTCTCTCCTCTTCCTCTGTTGTCTCTTCTTCATCTTCACTATCTGCAATCTCCTCTGGAACATCTTCCCTTTCTGGCTCTTCTCCATCACTGGGTTCAGTCCCATCTCTCTTTTCCATCACTTTCTCACTTCCTTCTTCATCACCTCCCTGTGCTTTATCATCCAATCCTGCTTCCTGATCCTCTTCTTCATCTTCAACTTCTCTGTGACTTGTTTGCTCCTCTGTAACAATGATGTCATGACTGTCATCATCTCCTTCAGAATCTTCTTTCTCTTTAATGTTAAGTCCTTGAGATTCATCTTTCTTTCCAGTGCTGACACTAATCTGAGACACTTCTTGGCTCCTGCTTTCATCTGCTTTGTCTTCATCTTCCATTACTGCATCAACATTTTTCTCTATGATAATGGGTTCTTTGCTGTTACACTTCTTAGACGGTTTTTGATGTGTTTGGCTGATTTTTGTGTCTGAGTGGCTATCTGAAACATCTTGTGACATAGAGGAAGAGCTAAAACAGATAAATGTGGAAAGATGTTACAATAAGACAATGTTTTGATACGTTTCTAACATAATTTTTTTTTTTAAATCTGCATGGACTGATAAAAATGGGAAAATTGTACTCTTCATTTGTGACCCTGGACCACAAAACTAGTCATAGAGTCAATTTTAATAAATAAGCTTTCCATTGATCAATGGTTTGGCCAAGATTCAACTGTTTGACAATCTGGAATCTGAGGGTGCAAAAAAAATAAAAGTATTGAGAAATTTGCCTTTAAAGTTGTCCAAATGAAATTCTTAGCAATGCATATTACTAATCAAAAATTAAGTTTTGGTATATTTAAAGTAGGAATTTTACAAAATATCTTCATGGAACATGATCTTTACTTAATATCCTAATGTTTTTGTCAAAAGAAATATCGATAATTTTCACCCATACAATGTATTGTTAGCTATTGATACAAATATATACCTGTGCTACTTACAACTTGTTTTGTGATCCAGGGTTAAATTTGGCTTACCCTTGAGATTCATTCCTAATTTTTGTAGAGACTGATTTGGTCCCATTTCTTTTCTTTCTCCATTTTTGCACCCCAGAAACTGTGACTTCAGAGGACACAGCGCTGCCTTCACTACTTTCTTCATTTTTGATTGATAGACGCACTTTAAACATACAAAATTTACATATATAAGGACGACTTGTTTACATTAGACTAATATCATGTCATATTTATTCCACAGAGAAACAAATCAATGTAAGGTCACCAAATTTCACAAAACAACTAACCTGGTCTACAGTCGAGCTCAGACGAACGATCACTCTCTTTCCCATTCCTCTTGTGTTTTGGTCTCTGGCAGCTCTTCTCATTTGGGTTTAATGTTTCTCCTGTCACCTTTTCCTTGTCTGTCTCACTGCATAGGATTGTTTCCTCACTGGGGTCTGGTATATCCATCATACCCCACGTCATGGGGTTCAGCACAGGAAGTCTTGGCCAGGAAGCACCACCAGGAGTGAAGTGAGCTGTAGGCATAAACTCCTGCCTTATACCAGCCCACAGATGGTCCGATGATGGTGGCTTTTGCTGAACTGAAGAATGTGACTGATGGCCAGGTAAAGAATAGTAGGGTGGCAAGGCTTGAATGTTCTGCAGGTTTTTGTAATCCTTTGGGAAATTGTTTTGGGGGAGTCCAGAAATAAAAAGCTGTGGGCCAGTTATCCAAGTGGGTGGAATGAATGGGTGATGGTTGAATCTTTCAGCATTTTGCTTGATGTCTAAAAAAAGAGGGCCTTGTTAACAGTTTTCTCAAAAAAAGTAGATATAGGGCATGAGAAATTGCTAAGCACATTACCTTTTGCTGTCTGATGAGTGTTTAGCACTGTGTGGGAAGGCTGGGATGGATCTGGAGAATTGGATGACAGACGGTGGCCTCTAAAGTCCGACCTGTGCTCAGCCTTGATACCTTCATCCCTCTCCATCTGCTGAATATAGCTCTTTAAGTGCTGTTGTATCTGCTGGATAAAAACCAGACATCACAAACAATACAAGTAACATTTTCAGACATTCAGTAAAGACCCATACATAACCTTCAGTTTTGTTCATGTTTGACTTGTTTTAAAAGCACCTTTGAATTTTCAGAAACTCTTATGTCTTTGAGTCTTTGCTGCCAATGTGGGAAGCTCTCTTCCAGATACTGTTCATACTGAGCCTTTTGAAGAGAAAATGTGGAGGTTAGTTCAGTACAAAATAATCATGTACATGCAGTGCCAAAATGCAATGAATCTTAAAGTTTTAGAGGACAAAAGTGGGTCTTATGATGGATCTGCTTATCAATGCATTGTAATACAAAGCAGAAAAGGCTATTTTTTTACTTTTAGAGGTACAGCAGCTTGACACTTTATACCTTATTTCTTCCTAAAAGCTATAAAGTAGTACCTTAAAGTCAACATGAAATTGAAATTGCGATAATTATTTCTGCCTTGTTGTGACATACAGTTGAAGTCAAAAGTTTATGTACACCTTGCAGAATCTGCAAAATGTTAATTATTTTACTAAAATAAGAGGGATCTTACAAATTCATACAGTTAAACTGCCCGCTGTTGTTCAGAAAAATCCTTTAGGTTCCACAAATTATTTGGTTTTTCAGCATTTTTGTGTATTTGAACCCTTTCCAACAATGACTGAATGATTTTGAGATCCATGTTTTCACACTGAGGACAACTGAGGGACTCATATGCAACTATTACAGAAGGTTTGAATGCTCACTGATGCTTCAAAAGGAAACACGATGCATTAATTTGAAGATCAGGGTAAATTTAACTTATTTTGTCTTCTGGAAACATTCAGTTATCTTCTGTAGCTTCTGAAAATGTATATAGGTATAGATATTTAGGCAAAATAAGAAAAATATACACATCTTCATTCTGTTCAAAAGTTTACACCCCTTGCTCTTAATCGTTTTTCCTTATGGAGCATCAGTGAGCGTTTGAACCTTCTGTAATAGTTGATCTCAAATTATACAGTCATTATTGGAGATAAATGCTGAAAAACCAAAAACCTTCTTGAATGAAAACTGTAAGGTGGGATTTCAATTTGTCCTTCAGGAACTGATTTGATCATTGTATTGTTGGTTGCTAATTGCCAAAAAAAAACTTTGGGGGTACATTTTTAATTGTCTGTATGTTGTTGTTGTCTCTGTGTACTGAAAGCTTGTTACGCTAAAACAAATTCCTTGAATGCGCAAACATACTTGGTAATAAAGCTCTTTCTGACTTCTTAAATATGACTAGGCTACTCTAAGGTACTAAACCTTTTAGGACTAGATAAGGTATGGTATAATGTCATTCCTTTAACAGGACTGCTCCATTAACTGACAAAGCCCTAAAAGTACCGTTTTTACAATTTTCTTCTGACATAGCATGTATATTCATGGAAGGCATGGAAAGTTTTGTGTGTTAGCTGACCCGTATAGTGTTCATGGCTTCGGTGCGGGCCACCATGTCGTTGAGTGTGTCTTGTGCTCTCTGAAAGTCCTGCAGCAGCTTCTGGTTGTGGTTCTGAGCCCTGCGCTCCTG
Source organism: Garra rufa (assembly GCF_049309525.1). Taxonomy (NCBI): domain Eukaryota; kingdom Metazoa; phylum Chordata; class Actinopteri; order Cypriniformes; family Cyprinidae; genus Garra; species Garra rufa. The sequence goes on from NC_133376.1 coordinate 31,514,518, forward strand.
CTCACTGATCTCTAACCAGCGGCCCTGCAGCCAGGCAGCCCTGCTACTATATCACAGCAAACACATCATGAAATCATTCACTGATGAAAAAAAATCTGAAATGAATGACAGCTCTAAAATCAAGAAGAATCCTCTATAAACATACCTGGAAAATTCAGTTTTTTTTTGTAGGATCTTATTTATTCTTATAGAATTCTAGTTTGGACAATGTTACATTACAGCACAATACCTTATAACAAGTTTAATTCACGAATGTGTAGGTTTCTTACAGGCGATGATTTCGCTGATGTGATTGAAGATCATTCTGGAGCTGCATTCTTCTTTGCTGACTGTAGTATTATTAGAGAGAACCATTCAGAAAAGTTAGTAATGTAAAACCAGGACTACATGATTTAAAAGAGCAGTTTACTGTCATGTTGTTCCAAGCCTGTGGCTTACTATGTTGTTATAAGACTAATGACAGTCACCATTCACTTTCATTGCATCTTTTTTTTTATTTAGGCTATACAATGAATGGTGTACATTCATTTTACATAACCTACATTTTCTACAGGTGATGTTATTTTTTTTTCCCTATAGGTTTCAAACAACACGAGGGTGAGTAAATAATGACAGAATAGTCAGTTCTGAGTGAATTATCGCTGCAATATTTTATTAAACTCCTGTGGAGAGACAATAGCGCCCTCTCCTGGGTTTTAACAGTATGAGAGAATAGGAACACAGTGAAATCGGAATACACTACAAGATTATGGTAACGTGCCCCACAACACATCAACATCAACCAACTAAATTATTCCAAATAGAGAATTTAAGAAAAAATAAAAACTGAGTAAAAATAATTCCGAGACAAGTCTGAGATAGGGACTGAGATTAAATGAACAAAATAAAGTACAAAGTAGCCTAACTGATCACACGAGCACTCACTTGTGTTGTAGATTCTCGTATATCTTCCTTTGGTAATTGTCATGGCGCTCCTCCTCACCTTTTGTAAAGGATGTCATGTAAACTCGCTCTGAATGGCAGTCTGCTCTCTCAACAAGCAGCAGTGCGGATTATGAGATTAGGGATTATTCTTTGCGAAAGGGGGTCAAATGGAAAGGGGTGGTTTAAATGAAAATCGTGGCAGTCTTATTTAAAGATTACGTCTTACTACTAACATCAAGGCTTTGACTATTATTCACGATATTTTACAACCTTTTTTCACAGATAACACTGCTAGCTGTCACATTGTCACACATAGAGGATTATTCTTAAATTAAAATAGGATATACATTTTCTAAAATCTGTTCTTCAAACGAAAACTCCAATATCAAAATGTTATTTTTTGTTATTATTTTTTCCAATAGTAATAAACAACTGAAGACCATGAAAATGCTACACATCAATATGGATTTTAGATCTGCATTGAAATATTACTTTATAGACTGCTTTTCATAAATGACAGATCAGGTCAAATCGCCTTATTAACAGGTTTCCCATTATGACAAATTTGCATCATATGTGATAACATCCCCAGTTTCATCTACCAGTCAAATGTTTTGAACAGGAAGTCTCTTCTGCTCACCAAGCCTGCATTTATTTGATCCAAAGTACAGCAAAAGCAGTAATATTGTGAAATATTTTTTACTATTTCAAATGCTTTCTATTTGAATATATTTAAAATGTAATTTATTCTTGTGATCAAACCTAAATTTTCAGCATAATTACTCGTTCACATAATCCTTCAGAATTTTTTCTAATATGCTGATTTGCTGTTCAAGAAACATTTATTATTATTATTATTATTATTATTATTATTATTATTATTATCCACATTTAAAACAGTATTTTTTCCCCAATATTCTTTGATGAATATAATGATCTAAAGATCAGCATTATCTAAATTAATACCTTTATTTAACAAGGATGCTTTAAATTGATCAAAAGTGATGATAAAGACATTTATAATGTTACAAAAGATTTCTATTTCCGATAAATGCTGTTTTTCTGAACTTTCTGTTCATCAAAGAAACCTGAAAATAATTATACTCAGCTGTTTTTAGCATAATAATAATGATACAATTATTTTTAAGCAGCAAATCAGAATATTAGAATGATTTCGGAAGGATCATGTGATTGGAGTAATGACGCTAAAATCACAGGAATAAATTAAATTAGGGTGGCATCAATATTTTAGATCGGAAATGCAATAACAGACATATTCGCAAAATATTTCAGACAAAAAGAAAGATTGCCCCAGAAGGGAAATTCTACTGGGGTTCTTTTATAACAAATATTAATTGGAGAAAGGCCTGGCTTTTGCCAAATAAATTTTGTATATCTAATAAGGTTAAGGAGATTCATTATAAAATTCTTCATAAAATTTATCCTGTTAATTTATCTATTTCTAAATATTCTGATATCGATGAGTCTTGCTCATTTTGTGGCTTTGTTGAGGAAACAGCTGCCCATTTGTTTTTTGATTGTGGTGTTACCAACAAATTATGGGTTGATTTAAGCTCATATATTTCTAGCCTTACAAATGTGACCCATACTTTTGACCTCAAAGATGTCCGTTTTCTACCCGTGAAACGAAAAATCGAGCCAAAATCTCGTTTTTTCGCTTTCTGAACAAATGAAAAAACGAATAAAGGAGCCGTTTTCTTATTTCTGCTTATTTCGTTTCAAATTGAAAATGAAATGAATAAAACGTACACTGAAAGAAATGCAAGATGTCGTGCATGATTTTGTCTGTGGAACTCTAAAAGCTCAAAATATTTATTTAAATAGTAAATAGAATGTATTTTCAACTTTGTATTTTATTGATTCATAAATGTGGCATGACACTGCGAGGTGTTTCTGTACAACCACCTTATTTCCGCATGGAACTCTTGTAGAGTGTCATTTGTGTTAGAGGGACGGTTTTGGTTGCAACACAGACCTGTCAGTGCCAAATGTTGTTAGCCCGCAGTACCACTTCATTGTTAAAAACAGCAGCCAGCACGGTATCATTTGTTCCGCATTTACCGTCGAAACGATGTTCTCAATGGAATGACAGGTCGGTATGAATTAATAAAAAAACAAATCGTAGGAGTGTTTTATCATTTCTAATCGATAGCTGTTTTCATTGTGACTGGATCATTCATTCAGAGTTGGTCCTATTCATTACTAACTTAGTTTCTAAAGCTTCCTGTTTGTTGCAGTTATAAAATGAATTGGTCTTTCAACCAATTATTTTTAATCCCTCTCTAAATTTTTTTTTTTTTTTCTGTTTAGATTCGAGAAACGTGAATCGAGTGACTTTACAGGTAGGAAACAGGTTGAGCAGGTAGTCTCTCACACATCGGATGATTTAAGGCTGGAAACATGGCGAGGTTTATGAGTAGACTATGGTGTAAGTTGGAGTCATCCGGTCGTCATGTGCCTATCATTTTGAACGCTGTTCTGGTGTTTTCCATCACTGCTGAGGTCAGTTACCTGGTGCTGGTCGAGGCTCCCCTTGAGCCAGAACAGAAGAAGAGCGAGTGGTCGTTTATGTGGAAGGCCATGCATCTCTTCGCTCAGTACTTTATGTTGGGAAATATAACCTGGAATGCATCGTTGTTTGTCAAAACTAACCCAAGTATTCGTGGAGTGTTTCTTGGAGGGGATACACTTGGTCAAGGATGGAGGTAATGTATTTATTTTGTATTTATGCTCCTAGTGTTCATAAAGTCAAGCAGAGTCAGTAAACCATTCTAATTTAATATTTTCCTCTTTTGTGCCAGGTACTGCTATAACTGTGAGACACACACTCCTCCACGCTGCTCGCACTGCTACGATTGCAACGTGTGTGTGCTGCGGCGTGATCACCACTGTGTGTTTTTTGGCCAGTGCGTTGGTTTCCACAATTACCGGTATTTCCTGACCTGTCTGCTCTTCATGTGGGCAGGGCTGCTCTATGCAGTAGTCATGAATGCTGAGGTCTTCATTGTCATCCTGAAGGAGGGTGTAACATTTCACAGTGTCATGCTTTTGCTCGTTCCATGGATAATGCTCGTCTCTGGTAAGTATGAGATTTCTGATCAGTTTCTGGTCTGAGAAATCCATAATGTCTTGAGAAATCAAATCTTCCTCCATTTTTTGAAATCAAAGTTGAGTGTGCTGCGAAAATGCACTGTACAATTTCTAGTTATATGTGTTTGTACTATATGTGTTGTGATGGCTTGAAACCCTAAATGCTATCTGTAGTGTATTGAACGGAGTATTGCTGTTGAATTATGCTGATTTTAATATTCCAGCATGGTAGTATTATCTTGGCTGATGTTTTTGATGTTAATAATTTATGGTCCCTGGACCACAACGCCAGTTTTAAGTAGCAATAGCCAAAAATACATAAGTTAAGTAAAGATCATGTTTCATGAAGATATTTTGTAAACTTCCTACCGTAAATATATCAAAACGTAATTTTTGATTAGTAATATGCATTGCTAAGAGCTTAATTTGAACTTTAATATTTTATTTAATATTACTGTTTGATTTCAGATATTCAAATAGTTGTATTTCACCCAAATATTGTCCTATCCTAACCATACATCAGTGGAAAGCATATTTATTCAGCTTTCAGATGATATATAAATCTCAATTTTGGGAAAATGACTCTTATGACTGGTTTTGTGGTCCAGGGTCACATATATTGGTTGAATAAAAGCATCTGCTTAATGAATAAATCTAAATAACATAGGTGAGGATTTAATGAAAATGACTTTATAGACTTTAGGGTTGATAATTTATTTATTTATATGTTTTTATAATTTAATATTTGTACTTGGCAAGGATGCATTAAATACATTTAAAAAAAAATACATTTATAATGTAAATAAAAAAAGATTTCTAAATCAAAGAATCCTGAAAAAAGTTAACTTTTTTTTTTCAACATTATGAGAAATATTGAAGGATTTCTGAAGGATCATGTGACACTGAAACTGGAATATTTGCTACAAAAATTCAGCTTTGCATTACAGGTATAAATTAAAAATTTGTATAATATTTTGCACTATTACTATTTTTACTATATCTTTCAAATAAATACTCCTGGTGAGATCAAAGTCTTACTAACCCCAAATTTTCAATGGTATTATAGGTGCAGCAACACCCAAAAAAAGAACCATAAAGGGTGTGGAAATCAGTAGTTAAAATTATGATTTTTGACAAAAATGATACTTGCACTACCAGTCAAAAGTTTTTGAACAGTAAGATGTTTAATGTTTTTTTAAAGAAGTCTCTTCTGCTCACCAAGCCTGCATTTATTTCGACCCAAAGTGCAACAAAAACAGTAAAATTTTAAAATATTTTTAGGATGCTGTAAATTGGTCAAAAGTGATGATAAAGACATTTATATTATTACAAAGGATTTCTATTTGAGATAAATGCTGTTCTTCTGAACTTTCTATTCATCAAAGAAACCTGAAAAAAATATACTGTTTTCAACATCATAATATATTTTTAAGCAGCAAATCAGAATATTAGAATGATTTCTGAAGGATCATGTGACTGGAGTAATGATTAAAAAAAATTGTTTTGAAATCACAGAAATAAATTACATTTTAAAATGTATTCAAGTAGAAAGCAGTTTTTTAAAATAGTAAAAATATTTCAAAATTGTACTGTTTTGCTGTACTTTGGATCAAATAAAAGCAGGCTTGGTGAGCAAAAGATACTTCTTTAAAAAACATTAAAAACTTTTGTAGTGTATATTATATGACTCCTTTGTTTTGTCCTGCAAATAACCACTAACATCTGTTTATCTCCAATCACAGGACAAGTCACAGCACGAGCGTTTGCTTTTGCATTCATTGCTGACACTTGTGTAGTGGGCTTCCTATTGGTTGCTGCCTTCCTCTTCTTTCATGTAATTCTGATGCTGAGGGGACAGACCACACGTGAGTGGTACTCCACCCGGAAGCCTTACAACCTGGGAACGCTGGCCAACATCAGGGAATGCTTGGGCAAGTACTGGTACGTCTGCTGGCTCTGTCCACTGATACCTTCCCCACTGCCTGGAGACGGCATAAACTTCAAGGTGACTGGTTCACTAGAGCCCATGAAGTAGCGTGTGCGCTGATAGGTATTTTCTCATTGCATTTTCAATACACTGGCCCAGCTGAAGCAGAATGGCATGATGTTGAGCCTGAAGCAGCGGTTGCATACTGTAATCACACCAAACAATTAGCAGCTTGTACCAGCTCTTTTTTATCTGGAGAACCAGCAAGAAACGTTACTGATTTCACTTTACAGTTGTTCTTGCTCATCACGGCATTTTTTCAATTGGTGTTAATTTGGTGTATGTAAAGTACTAAATTTTAAATATTATATTATGCATTTTTCCTTCCTTGGTCTACTGTGCAATCTTTGCTTTCGTAAAGCAAAAAAGTTTTGGAAGAGGAAGTATTTTTTCTTAATTAATTGTTTTACTCTTGCCCTTTGTTTTTTAACAGTCACTGATGTGCCAAATAATCTGTTTAAACAAATGTGAATGTGCTGTATGCCAAGCTGTCATTTTCTTTTGTACCGAGTTATAAAACACGCTATTTTCCTGTATGGCACTGAATATTGTTTATCTGAAGTCTTATGTTTGGACGTTTATATTTGCTATTTTGAATCAGTACCAATGCTTATGTTATCTTTCTTTAAAATAAATGTCATTTGGTTTTATTTTTACCTAATGGAGTTATATTCATTTTTTTAGAAGCATCTTAAAAGGATCACACAAAAATGAAAATGTCCTGAAAATGTACTCTATTTTAGGTCATCCAAGATATAGATGAGTGAATCCTCTAGTGAATGGGTGCAGTCAGAATTAAGAGTCCAACATCCCAATAGCCCACACGTCTCCAGTCTCTCAATTAACGTCTGGTGAATCAAAAAGATGCATTAACAAATCTGTTAATTATTTGGAGTTGTGTAGATTTTTATTTTTGGTTGCACTATTCCTTTAAATGTCCAAAGCACAAATTGTAGTCTTGACCGTTTTCAACCCTTGGCTTTTACATTTTTTTTTTTTTTTAACAAATATTTTATTTGAATGTAAATTACCTATAAATTGATCAGTAATACAAAAAACTATTTTGTCCCTAAATTTGACACAGTGCCAAATTTTGCCTAAACTGTTGTGTGATATAAACTTGCAATTGCAAGTTATAAAGTCAGAATTGTGAGAACTTTTTGAAATTCTGACTATTTCGCAGAGTTGCGAGTTTCTCGCAATTCTGACTTTATAACTTGATTGCGAGTTTGCATCTCACAATTCAGATTTTTTTCTCGCAGTTCTGACATTTCTCAAACATTTTTTTTTATTTTAACAAATATTTTATATGAATGTAAATTACCTATAATTTAATCAGTAACTACAAAAAATAATTTTACCCCTAAATTTGTCACAGTGCCAAATTTAGCCTAAACTGAGCTGTTACTTTTACTATTATTATTACTTTGTTCATTTAAGTTTCTTCAGTGTTAATTGAGTATAATATGGAAGCCTGTATCTGCATAAATAATGAAAAAGGTAATTGTGACTTTTTATCTTATAATTTAGACTTTTTTTCTCAATTGTGTGAAATAAATTCACAGTTGCGAGAAATAAAGTCAGTTTATATCTCGCAATTCTGACTTTCTCATGATTGCTAAATTATTTTTCAGAATTGCGGGTTTGTTTCAGAATTGACTTTGTAACTGGAATGCTAGTTTGCATCTCGCAATTCTGACTTTTTTCACAAAGTTGGATGATATAAACTCGCAATTACGAGTTATAAATTCAGAAGTGTGAGATAAAAATGTGTAATTCTGAGAAAAGCTCTTTATTAAGACTATTACTTGCAATAGTTTGAATCTTAATTGCGAGTTTGTATCTTGCAATTCTGACTTTTTTCCTCAGATTTTAGATAAACTCGCATTTGGGAGTTACAAAGTCAGAATTGCGAGATATAAACTTGCGTTTCAGACTTTTTTTCTCTGATTTTAGATGTAAACTCGTATTTGGGTGTTATAAAGTCAGAATTGCAAGATATAAACATGCAATTCAGACCTTTTTGCATGATATAAATTCACAATTGCAAGGAATAAAGTCAGACTTTATTTCTCAGAATTGCGAGTTTGTCTTTTTGAATCTCACAATTCAGATTTTGTTTCTTGAGACTTTTCTCATAGTTGTGTGACAAACTTGCAATTGTGAGTTATAAAGTCAGAATTTTGAGATAAAAGCTGGTTTATATGTGACCCTGGACCACAAAACCAGTCTTAAGTCGCTGGGGTATATTTGTAGTAATAGCCAAAAATACATTGTATGGGTCAAAATTATTGATTTTTCTTTTATGTCAAAAATCATTAGGAAATTAAGTAAAGGTCATGTTCCATGAAGATTTTTTTGTAAAATTCCTACTGTAAACCTATCAAAATTAAATTTTTGATTAGTAATATGCGTTGCTAAGAACTTAATTTGGAGAACTTTAAAGGTGATTTTCTCAGTATTTTGATTTTTTGCACCCTTAGATTTCAGATTTTCAAATAGATGTATCTCGACCAAATATTGTCCTATCCTAACAAACCATACATCAATAGAAAGCTTATTTATCTCAGTTTTGTAAAATTTTACCTTATGACTGGTTTTGTGGTCCAGGGTCACATATAGCAAACTTGAGACAAAGAATTGCGAGACAAACTTGCAATTCTGAGAAATAGTCAGAATTACGAGTTTATCTTGCAATTCTCTTTGTCTCGAGTTTGCTATAGTTTGTCTCGCAAATCTGACTTTATAACTCAATTGCGAGTTTGTATATCACAATTCAGATTTTTTTTTCTTGCAGTTCTGACAGTTTCTCAGAGTTGCATGATATAAACTTGCAATTGTGACAAAAACTTGAGTTTATATTTCGCAATTTGGACTTTATTTCTCAGAATTGCGAGTTTATATCACAAAAGTGATTGCGAGTTTCTCGCAATTCTGACTTTATTACTCTATTGCCAGTTTGTATCTCGCAATTTTGACACTTTTTTTCTCGCAATTGCACTTTTATATCTGGCAATTCTGAGAAAAGTCAGAATTGCGAGATGTAAACTCACAATTGCAAGAATTTTTTTTTTAATTCAGTGGCGGAAAAGAGGTCCTATGGTGTGATGTAAAAAATGCCAGAATCAGTTAAATTAGAGTTACTAGCACTGCTCCTATGAGGACAAAATAATAACAGTAAAGTTAACACCGTGATTTTAAGAGTTTCTAACCCCTATTTTGTACCCCATTCGTAGAAAAGTATCCCAAATACTTTCTGAGGTCGGTATATCTAGCCTTGAACCACTCAGCTGGGCTGATTTACCCTAGCTGGCTAAGGGTGTTGTTATTATTGTGAACCCTGCATGAGGGCGCAGTTGTGAGTCTGGGAAACACCCTCAGTGACGGAGTCGAGCGCCTTGTGGAGGGAGGAGAGTGTGCGAGAAAGAGGGACACAGATGGAGATGGAGGTGGATGTGATTAGAATGCTTATAAGCTGAGACAATATGTGAAAACATTTGATTAATTCTATTATTTTCCTGCTCTGCGACAGTTTAAGCTATTTTCGTTGCATCTTCACATTACTAAAAATCCGGAAGGGGTAAATATCGATAAGTAAAAGATGATAGTGTATCTTTATTGAAGCGATAGGATGCTGAGGCGACGGACGTATGGCTGAATTTAAGCAAGCTAGTCCGCCGTATGTTGAAAAGAAAGGACAATATAGGTGGTGTGAATGAAAGAAGAGGGCTTCTTTCTTGGATGGACGTGTTTTGAGAGGTGTGGTGGAGGGATGAAGGCGGTGTTGGCATCCAGACGGCAGCGGCTCTTCTATCGGCTCTTCATATGTGCTGTGGGGCTCATCGCCGTCACCTGCTTCGCTCAAATTCTTCATGTAACAGGTGCGTGTATTCATTAACACAAGTCTTTCCGCTGATAATATTGATATGTTATGTTAAATGTTTGCGCATATTTACCGTTTTACCGCGGTGCATTATATAGGCTATATGTCTGTATGAATATCATCCTTTTGAGTGTTTTTTCGTTGTCGGAGATGTAGAACATTCATGATTAATTGACGAGTTTGTATTATATTAATGTGTTTGTGTTACGCAATATGGCTGTGAATCAATCATATGAGAAGCAAAATTAGCGTGAAATTATTAGTCCTGCTTAAAATCAGGTGGGAATTGCGGAATGCGGCTTGAACCCCTCTAAAGTCAAAACGAAATGTTCGGGGGTTGTCAAAAGTATGTAGCCATTTTTTATAAAAATAAATATGACATATGACAACTTTAAGTAAACAAAAAGATGAATTTCAAGTAATCAGGCTAAACAAAATAGATCGCCAGCGGTAACCATAGCAACAGCTTGGCGCTTGATGTGTTCTGGAATACATTTAGCGATTTAAAAAAAAATGAGTATTTTATTCACTTTATTGCACATTTACATATCGCTAAGGTATTTAAAATGTTTTTAAAAATCTTACTTGTCTGTTGGGAGCTTGAGGCGCAAAAATACATTTTGTTTGCACAACACAAATCTCATCAGATTTCTCACAAAATTATAGACGTTTTTCCTGAATGCGGAGGTAAGTCCGACTCTTAACTCAAAGAATGCTTTGCATTTCCGGTCTCCATTGTTTCTAGTCAAATTAGCATATATTCCGAGTTAATGATCTAATGTTAAACCTATTAAAATGTTTTTAAATAGCACATGGCTGTTTAATGACTGTCATTTGTATAGATGACACAAAGCTGCGGACATTAGCTACAATAAAAACAGATTGACGCTATTTGAATGGGTTCCTATAGAGACCGGAAGAGAAAAAAAATTCAATCTGACGTTAGAATTCGTAATGGCGGCGCTTATCGTTTACTCAGGAAAAAGGTCTTTATAAGGAATTTTACTTTAAAAGGTTAATTCACCCAAAAAATTAAATTAGCCCATTATTTACTCATCCAGGAATCCTAGGTGTATGACTTCCTTCCTTCTTTCAGACGAATCAAATCAGAGTTATATTAAAAAATGATCCTGCCACTTCTAAGTTTTAGAATGGCAAGGCGGGTGTTTCTCTTCATCAGTCCAAAACAAGTCCAATAAAGTGCTTCCAACCTTAATAAAAAGTGCCTCACACAGTGAATCAATGCATTTTTCTAATAAAAATATCCAAATTTAAAATGTAATAATTACTTTAATCTAGCTTGCGCCAACTGGTACACGAAAGCCGCTCCGAGAGGATAAAGTAGAACGTTGACGGTGTGCATGTGGCGCTCGGAAGTGACAAACGCAAATGCGCCGTGAAGAGACCAAAACAAAACAACAGTCATGGATTAGAAGTGCAAAACCAGGATTTGTAAAGAAAAAATTTAGATGATTTGTTATAAGCCAAGAGGAGACTGGGTTTCCTTTGCTAATGTAAGGAATCTTTGCTTCCTTTGCTCCTGTGAACAAACGTTGAATCACCAGCTCGTGCGCAACGCAGATGAAAAAATGCCACGATTCAATTTGATTTGAAACACCCGCCCATGCCATTCTAAAGCTTGGAAGTGTCAGGATAATTTTTAATATAACTCCGATTGGATTCGTCTGAAAGAAGAAAGTCATATACACCTAGGATGCCTGGAGGGTAAGTAAATAATGGGCTAATTTTCATTTTTGAGTGAACTGTCCCTTTAAGTCACTGAATATGTTGTGCACTTATGAACAGCATACAGATTACTTAGTTTCTTTGTGTAATTTATTTTTAAAGCGTCATTTTAAAACACCAAAAGCAGTAGTGAAGGAGCAGCAGGGACTAAGTGAACTGCAGGGGTGGTGGACTATGGCAGGCACATAATTAGCTGTCTCTAAAGGGCACGAATGTGACAGCTGCTTCGCCTGACATATTTCACAGTGACCTCTCCAAAACCTCTAGAGCAGGGGTCCCCAAACTAAGGCCCGGGAGCCGAATGCGGCCCGCCCCCACATTTGGACCGGCCCTCTGAACAATGCCAGAGATATATTTTGAAAATGTAATTTTAAATATGTTTTACTTATATCATGTCGGTATTTGATAATAAAGGTTGGCTTTCAACCTAAAATTTCCCTTAGTTATTAACATAGCCTAATTATCTGTTAAATTCACCAACAGAATGGTACATTGCCATAATGTATCATCGCGATCTTTCCTTGACACGTCTGTGTGTGGTGGCTCTTGATGCCTTGACCCCAGCCTCAGTCCATTGCTTATGAAGTTCACAAATTCTTGAATCGATTTTGCTTGACAAGCCTCTCAAGGCTGCGGTTCTCTCGGTTGGTTGTGCATATTTTTCTTCCACACTTTTTTCTTCAACTCAACTTTTTGTTAACATGCTTGGATGCAGCACTCTGTGAACAGCCAGCTTCTTTGGCAATCAATGTTTGTGGCTTACCCTCCTTGTGAAGTGTGTCAATGATTGTCTTCTGGACAACTGTCAGATCAGCAGTCTTTCCCATGATTGTGTAGCATAGTGAACCAGACTAAGAGACCATTTTGACAGCTCAGGAAACCTTTGCAGTTGTTTTGAGTTGATTGGCATATTCACCATATTCTAATTTGTTGAGATAGCGAATTGGTGGGTTTTTGTTAAATGTGAACCAAATCATCACAATTAAAAGAACCAAAAACTTAAACTACTTCAGTCTGTGTGCATTAAATGTATTTAATAGACAAGTTTTACAATTTGAGTTGAATTACTGAAATAAATGAACTTTTCCATGACATTCTAATTTACTGAGAAGCACCTGTATATCTTTTGAAAAGAAATGATCATTTGTCTGTCTGGTGCATAAAAAATAATAAACTATTCTAGCATTAAAAGGTATAATAAATACAGGTAAAATCATAATAAAATAATAATAATAATAAATAGTAGTCAGTCCAGCCCATGGAATTTTCTTTTATAAACCGACCCGGCCCCCCATTAAAGAAAAGAAAATTATGTGGCCCGCTCAGAAAAAAAGTTTGGGTACCCCTGCTCTAGAGCATTGTTACATGGACATCACACCTGTGTCTTGGGCCTTCAATATTACTCAACTCCAGACGTTGATGGGTTAAGTCAGCAGGGGGTTTAGAAGTTCTTCAGACATCAGAGAAGATCAGTTCACCTGAGTCCATTTAATCACATTCCATTTTAGTGATACTAATTTTGGTTGTAATTTAAGTTTTACATGGTGGACTTAAAAGCTTTAAATTACTGTTTTAAATGATATAGGAACCGTGTATGTGACCCTGGACCACAAAACCAGCCTTAAGTAGCACGGGTATATTTGTAGCAATATCCAACAATACACTGTATGGTTCCAAATATAAAATTCTTACCATAATATATATAAAAACTTCATTTTTGATTAGTGATATGCATTGCTAAAAACTTCAAAGGTGATTTTCTCAATATTTTTATTTTTTGTAACCTCAGATTCCAGATTTTCAAATAGCAATATACAACAAAAACAAACCATGCATCAGTGGAAGGCTTATTTATTTAGCTTTCAGATGATGTATAAATCTCAATTTCATAAAAGTGACCCTTATGACTGGTTTTGTGGTCCAGGGTCACATATATGTGTATTAAAGGGGTAATCCACCCAAGAGTAAAAAATATTTTATTGTTTACTCATCCTCTTGTCATTTCAAACATGGAACACAAAATAAGGTTTTTAGATTTAATTTTTTTATTCTCATACTGAAAGTCACTGGTGTCCAACACTCTCAAAAATAAAGGTGCCTAAAAAGGTTCTATACAGCGATGCCATATAGAAGAAGTAGGTTTTTTAAAGACCCATCTCTTTCTTACCTTTTTATAATCTGATGAACCTCCTTTCTCAAGTGAAACAGAATTTTTGTAAAACAGAAAGGTTCTTCAGATGTTAAAGGTTCTTTATGGAACCATTTAGACAAAAAAGTTCTTCTATAGCATTATGAAGCAGCTTTATTTTTAAGAGAGAATGCTGTTTGGAATCCAACATTCTTCAAAATATTATTTATTGTGTTCAGTAAATGAATAAAATGTCCTTTTAAGACTAAGGACTGTTAGTTGTTCATAGGCTTTAGCATTTGTTTTTATTTTTGTACCATTTTTAATTACCTTTTTGCCTTTACTTGTCTGACAAGTATGGTTTAAATGACAAAATATCCATCTTATAATTAATACGAGCTGATGAAATCTGGATATATTGCCGTTCAAAAGTACTTGATCAGTAAATTTTTTCATTTTTTTTTGTTTGTTTCTTCTCCTCATCAAGACTGCATTTATTTGATCAAGAAAAACTGTAATATTGTGGAATATTATTACAATTTAAAATAACTGTTTTCTATTTTAATATATTGTAAAATATAGCAAAAAAGCAAAAGCAAAGCTGATTTTTCATCATCCATTACTCCAGTCTTCAGTGTCACATGATCCTTCAGAAATCATTCTGATTTATTAAGAATATTCTGACTTATCATCAGTGTTAGAAACAATTTTTTTGGAACCTGTGATACTTCTTTCAGGATTCTTAGAAGTTAGAAAGACAGCATTTTGTTTAAAATTGAAATATTTTCTAACTATGTAAGTCTTTACCATCACTTTTTAGTCATTTAACACATCCTTGCTGAAAAAAAATATCAGACTCCAAATATTCGAATGGTAGTATATATTATTACAATATATTTATAAACTATATTAAAATAGTGAACCATTATTTTAAACTGCAATAATATTTCATAATATTGATGTTGATGAGCATAAGTAACTTCTTTAAAAAAGAAACTAAAAACATTACAAATCTTTTTGATCCCAAACGTTTGAATGGTAGTGTACATAATAAAAGTTTGAGGAAAATCAATGTTTATGATTCAGTATTGCATGTTGCACCTCAGGACATATCAACTACTGATTGAGCTGTACCAGAGGTGACATTTCAACGCCTTGTCAAACAGCACAAACGGATGCTGACAGAGATGAGGGGAAAAAACATGTACAATGTGACCTGCTCATGCGTCGCCATTCTGTTGCTTATAATTTGATCTTTTCACACTGCCTTTAACTTTTCCAGCTTTGTCTGAGTGAGTAATGAGTTTCTCCGGGAGGCTGAGTCTGAATGTTAAGCAGCTCCTAAAAAAGTGCCATTGGAATCTACAGCTGAATGAAACGAGAGTGAATTTTTAGTAACTGGAGCTTCAATTTAATAATAGACCGTAACCTCACCATGTCAAGAACAATGCAGGTATAGATGTGGATCACAGATACATCAAAACATGTAGAAAGCTTATGCTGTAGATGTAAAAAACGTCTTGGTGATCGATGATTATCCGCTCTGTACTTGAAGATCACTAAACAATTAACAGGCAGTTCAGCATTGAAAAAAATGTTATTATATATAGTTTATGGTTATGTGTCAATCTTTTATCCATCACCACCATGCCATCGTTTTAATTCTGTCTACATATTCTAATATGCAGGCAGTTAGCCTATAGCAGTTATATTTGGAACTGATTAGTTTGCATATGCAAATGAGAACTATCTTTGTCATTTGGTTCTTGGGTAAACCACACCCACTCTGGGCTCAAATCCAGTTCCACACCACTCATTAATCACTGCTTTTGGATCAGGTTTCCATGGGAACTTGAGAGAAGAGAAGGGAAGGAAGCATTCTGATTACCTCAATCTTTTGCCTATTTTTAAATAAATTGGAGTTCAAGTTTGGTACAGTAAGTCCAAAACATTTAAAGAATTATGTATGGTTAGATAGGGCCCTATGAAATCCGTTTTATTTTTTCACAAATTCAATTTTATTTTTTCCCAAATTCCATTAAAATTTTTTTCCAAATTCCATTTTAATTTTCTGTATTCCATTTTTTCCATTTTAATTTTTCTAGACTCTGATTTCAATTAAATTTAAATATTACTCAAAAAGCTTGTCCAATTAATTACAATCATAAAACTTGCATGATTTAAAAGCAATTTATTGAAAAAAAAATTATTTCTCAAATTCACTTTTATTTTTACCAAATTCTTTTTCACACTACCAGACAAAAGTTTTTGAACAGTAAGATTTGTTTTTGTTCATCAAGTCGGCTTTGTTTGATCAAAAGTAAAGCAAAAACATTAAAATGACGTTTTTTTACTAATTAAAATAACTGTTTTTTATTTGAATATAAATGTAATTTATTCCTGTGATTTCAGCTGAATTTTTTGCATCATTACTCCACTCACATGATACTTCAGAATTTGTTATAATATTCTGATTTGCTCCTTAAAAACGTTTATTATTATTATTATTATTATTATGTTAAAAACAGCTGAGTAGAATTGTTTCAGGTTTCTTTGATGAATATAAAGTTCAAAAGAACATAATTTATCTGAAATAGAATTCTTGGAACATTATAAATGTCTTTATCATTACTTTTTATTTCAGATAAATGTTGATCTTTGGATCCTGAAAAAAAAATATTTACTTGAACAGCAAATCAGTATATTGGAATGATTTCTGAAGGATCATGTGACACTGCAGACTGAATAAATAATGCTGAAAATGTAGCTTTGATCACAAGAATAAATTACATTTTAAATATATTCAATAGAAAA
This sequence comes from Garra rufa, assembly GCF_049309525.1. Taxonomy (NCBI): domain Eukaryota; kingdom Metazoa; phylum Chordata; class Actinopteri; order Cypriniformes; family Cyprinidae; genus Garra; species Garra rufa. Next base: position 31,531,111 of record NC_133376.1, read on the forward strand.
CAGATATTTTAAATAGTAAAAATATTTCAAAATGTTACTGTTTTTGCTGTACTTTGGATCAAATAAATGCATGTTTGGTGAGCAGAAGAGACTTTATGAAACATTAAAAACCTTACTGTTCAAAAACTTTTTACTCATAGTGTATGTTTTTCAAATTCTGATTTATAATCAAAAGCATTATTTTATTTAAAAATGAATGTATTATTACTATCATTACATTCAGTAAAAATGTTCTGTCACAGTTTCTTTAAGTTAAACAAAATTTTTATTTTGACGTGTTGCTGTGAAGACCTTTGAATTTCTGTGTATGATAGGACCATAGTTTTTGTCACAAGAAATGGTAAAATGCTCATGAAGTGACCCTGAGACAGGGTTGCCAGGTTTTTCAAAACAAAACCCAACCAATAGCTACTCAAAACTAGCCCAAAAGTACACTGCCATCCAAAAGTTTAGAAACTCCCTAGAAAAGTGAGGTTTTGGACAATATTGGCATGAATCCTTTTTAATTTGTGTTAATTCTGCACTGATAAGGGACAACACAAACTATAAAAACATATTTTATTACATAAACAGTTTATACATAGAAAACTTTAATTTTCGATTCATCGAAATATCCACCATTAGCAGCTATTACAGCTCTGCATAATCTGGGCATCCGAGCTGTCAGTTTATTCAAACGTTGACTTGATAGCCAGGATTGCCCTAAGATGATTCACATATGCTGATATCGTCCAAAACCACACGTTGCCAGGGGTGTTTCCAAACTTTTGGAGGGCAGTGTAGGCCAGTCACGTTCCAAGGGGGATCCCTCAGTAAAAATCGTTATCCGGTGGGTAAAGTACACATTTTTTGCCAGGGTTCCCCTGGTAAATTTTGCATTTCAGGGGCTAAATATCACATTATTGAGGTCACTTTAACACGCAGACATGAAAAACAACAGTGTTAAAGCAGCCAAAATCTGTGGCAAAACCCACAGACTTGGCAACACTGCTCTGAGAGCAGTTCTAGAGATTATGTTTATGTGTTCTTGCACTCATATATTGAGGCAGCAGAGGATGAAAACCCCAAGCTTCAGTATGTGTGTACTGTGTAGTAAATCTGTGCCATTCATTCACACAGAGACACATAGAACATGTTCATATTGGATTCATATTTAAATAGTATTTATTTATGCAGTTTAATATTTACAGACACTAGTCCATATCACATATTGATTTAAAGGAGTAGTTCACTTTCAGAACAAAAATTTGACCCCTTGTCATCCAAGATGTTCATGTCTTTCTTTCTTCAGTTGTAAAGAAATTATGTTTTTTAAGGAAAACATTTCAGGATTTCTCTCCATATAATGGACTTCTATGGTGACCCCGAGTTTGAACTTCCAAAATGCAGTTTAAATGCAGTTTCAAAGGGCTCTAAATGATCCCAGCCAAGGAAGAAGGGTCTTATCTAGTGAAATGATCGGTTATTTTCTAAAAACATTTACAACTTATATACTTTTTTATATAAGTTATATATTTATATTTTATACTTATATACTCAAAGTACACACAAAGCTAGACAAGATGAGCATTTGAGGTTAAAAAGTATATAAATTATATATTTTTTCTTTTTAAATAACAGTTCATTTTGCTAGATAAGACCCTTTCCTCAGCTATGATGGTTTAGAGCCCTTTGAAGCCTCATTTTGGAAGTTCAAACTCGGGGGCACCATAGAAGTCCATTATATGGAGAGAAATCCTGAAATGTTTTCCTCAAAAACCATAATTTCCTTACGACTGAAGAAAGAAAGACATGAATGAGTACATTATCTGTAAATTTTTGTTCTGAAAGTAAACTACTCCTTTAAGTGTACTGACCTACTTTTGATCTATTCATCCAAATTTCCACAAATCATTGGACCCTAGTTATATATAAAATGTTGGTTTATATAAAAAAATAATGCATATTATATGAATTGTCTTGATCAGCTAAATTTGTGCCAATGTAATAGTTTTTACCCCCCAAAAAACAGCCCATTCCAAAGAGGATTCGGACCTGACCTGGGCCCGGCGTAAACTAACCCAGCAGATCGTAGAGGAGAACCAGACATCCAGTACACCCAGAGCTGGTGAGTCAAACCCTGAGCAATTCTCTCTCTCTCTTATTATTCGCCTGTCTCTCTGTATCATATCTCGCTATCTTTCCCCTGCCTCCTCATTCTGTGAAATGATGCAGACAGGTGCCCTCTTCATAGTCAAGCCCCCTTTGAGGCTTGTGTTACTAAGCAACGGAATCCCTAATTTCAGAACAGAGGATAGTCTGTTTTAAGCGTTCAAAGTGTGCCACTTTATACGTCATATGCCCTTTTTTTGGTTCAATCAACTCCACAAATCAGTCATCCCCAGAGGTGTGTCTCTTTTTTTATGCATGTTCTTTTTTCCTCTCCCTCCATCTCAATCACATTCTCACCTGTAGAAACAAGTGTTTTTTTCCACCAATATAGGTTTCAGTGCCTTTTGTACTTTTGTACATGAAAATATGTGACCCTGGACCACAAAACTTTAAGTCTTAAGTAGGACGGGTATATTTGTAGCAATAGCCAAAAATACATTGTATGGGTCAAAACTATAATTTTTTCTTTTATGCCAACAATCATTAGAATATAAAGATCATGTTCCATGAAGATATTTTGTAAATTTCCTAATGTAAATATATCAAAACTTAATTTTTGAGTAGCAATATGCATTGCTAAGAACTTAATTTGGACAAATTTAAAGACTATTTTCTTTTTACTTTTTTCTTTTGCACCCTCAGATTCCTGATTTTCAAATAGTTGTATCTGGTTTTGTGGTTCAGGGACACGTTCACATATTTTAATCATTTTTTTAGACTGTGTACGATTCACTTCAATAGTGTAAAACACATTTAAGACCATTGTTTGGTCATATTGAGGAGAGAAAATATTGCTAATGGTGTTTGCAATGCTTTTTGGAAAATAAATGTTTAAAAACAGCTAACTAAAAGATATCAGCGGTAGTCTGGGCTGAGCGGATTGATTTATTTCAAATGTAATAAAATATAATGCTCTAAAAGGCCTTCAAATCATTATGCCCCTTTAATTATTTATAAATCTATCTCATATTTGAGAAATTCAATAAGGAAGTCCTTGGTAAATTTAATCTTAAATGTAACCGGGCAGCTATTGATTCCAGCTATGCATCACGATAACAGATTTAATAGTATTGCTCAGATTAATCAAGACAAATTTCCCACTGCATTTTACATTGTCTAGTGAAACAGCATTTAAAAATGAGCAAATTCTATATGTGAGAAGTTTAAAAACAGAAAAGCTGTGATTGTTAATAATCTGTGCATTTAAAGGGGTGCAATTTCCTCCCTGTTTTCTTTATTTCAGGGCTGTTTATTAGACAGCTGGCCTCTTTAAGGCAGTCAGAGCAAGAACGGTCTTCACGCTGATTGCATCTCAAGAAGCTGTGGGCTAAAGTATTACCAGTCCTCTGATTTAACTAGGCCCACTCTTCCTGGCCTCTCTGCACTATTACAGATTAGCTAAAAGGCTGGTCAATTCAATTGCTACTTAGTTACCATAGACAAAAGCTTCTTAACAACCTTAAGTTAAATGGAGCACATTGCCTTGATAAGGACTACATCAGTGAAGTAAGAAAGTACAACACTAGATAGATAAATACTGTTTACTTTGCCTTCTGTTTGTTTGTTTGTTTGTTTGTCATTTTTTTATAGGGCCATAAGAAACACTTTGTAGAACAGAATAAGGTTTCATAGCTTTTGCGCTGTCAGATGGGAAACCTTTATCTTATGTGACCTTTGATGTAAGCATTAATGTGCTAAATGTTATTATCACCAGAGCTGTCAGATTTGTCTGATAGTGTTTGAAGGGGTAGATTGGATTGTTTCTGTAGTCTTGGTGGTCTTTTAACCCCTGTCTGGATTCACTAAAATGCTCACTTTTCCGCTCAGCTATCCATGAATTTCCAGAGGACATCTTCACTAAGGGACAGAGGAGGCATGGGGCAATTCTACTGCATGTGTTTTGTGTAAGTACAACATGCAGTGACTGACTGTATAATGCAAAGAACAATACCGATCATTAGTTTGGGGTGTTTTTTTATTTAGTTTTTTGTTTTTTATTTAGAAAGACATCAGTATTTCAGCAAGGATACATTACATTGGTCAGATGTGATTGGAAACATGATCTATGTTTTAACTAAATACTGTGCTTTTGAACTTTATATTCATCAGAGAATCCTGAATATACGTACATATTACACAAAAATGCAAAAATATCATATGTGACCTTGGACCACAAAACCAGTCTTAAGTCGCTGGGCTATATTTGTAGCAATAGCCAAAAAATACATAGTATGGGTCAAAATTCTTGATTTTTCTTTTATGCCAAAAATCATTAGGAAATTAAGTAAAGATCATGTTCCATGAAGATTTTTTGTAAAATTCCTACTATAAATATATCAAAATGTAATTTTTGATTAGTAATATGCATTGTTAAGAACTTAATTTGGACAACTTTAAAGGTGATTTTCTCAGTATTTTGATTTTTTTTGCACCCTTAGATTCCAGATTTTCAAATAGATGTATCTCGGCCAAATATTGTCCTATCCTAACAAACCATATATCAATAGAAAGCCTATTTATTGAGCTTTCATATGATGTATATATCTCAGTTTTGTAAAATTTAACCTTATGACTGGTTTTGTGGTCCAGGGTCACATATAGCAGTTGTTTTCAACATTAATAATAAATTTCTTGAGCACCAAACAAGCATGTTAAAATGATTTCTGAATAATCATGTGACACTGAAGACTGGAGCAATGATGCACAATACTGAGCTTTGCCACCAGAAATAATATATATATATATATTTTTAAATATATTAAAATAGGAAATAGTTATTTTAAATTGTAGTCATATTGCACATATAACAGTGTGTTTTGAGTAATTTATCAAATAAATCCAGCTTTGGTGAGCATCAGGGACTTATTTTAAAAGCATTCAAATAGCCTAAGCTTTTAAATATTAGTGTACAATTCCCTTTTTATTTGCATTTTTACAGGTTTTAGTAGTTTTAATTTTTACACTACCAATCAAAAGTTTTGAACGGTAAGATTTTTAATGTTTTTCAAAAAGTCTCTTCTACTCACCAAGCCTGCATCTATTTGATCCAAAGTACAACAATAACATGAAATGTTGTTTCTTTTTAAAATACAAATGGTCTGTTTTAATAAATTTTAAAATGTAATTTATTCCTGTGATTTCAAAGCTGAATTTTCAGCATCATTACTCCAGTCACATGATCCTGATTTACTGCTCAAAACACATTTACCTATTATTATTATTATGTTGAGAACAGTAAAGTAGAATTTTTTCCAAGTTTCTTTGATAAATAGAAAGTTCAGAAGAACTTGCAGAAGCATTTATCAGATATATAAATCTTTTGTAACATTATAAATGTCTTTATTATCACTTTCGAACAATTTAAAGCATCCTTGTTAAATAAAGTGTTCATTTCTATTAATTTCTTTTCCAAAAAAATGCACTCATCTGTTTTAAATATTGATAATAATAATAAAAATGTTTCTTGAACAGCAAATAATCGTAATGATGCTGAAAATATAGCTTTGATCACAGGAATAAATGACATTTTAAAATATATTCAATTAGAAAGCATTATTTGACACTTTAAATAGTAAAATTATTTCACAATATTGCAGCTTTTGCTGTATTTTAGATCAAACACATGCAGGCTTGGGGAGCAGAAGAGACTTTTTTTTAAAAAACATTCAAAATCTTACTGTTCAAAAACTTTTGACATAGTGTATAGTTTGTAATTTGATTAGATAAACATATTTGCTTACTGTAAGGATGCATAGCAAAATTCTAAATAATGAATACAGTCTTTGATAGAACTGTTATTGATCTTGTAAAATTGGTGTTTGTAAAACTTAAGTAATGGATATCTACTGAACTGTCTGCTCTTGTGACCACAGGCAGTTTACATGTTCTATGCCCTTGCTATTGTCTGCGATGTCTACTTTGTCCCCTCTCTGGAAAAGATCTGTGAGGTGAGTGTAGTTTGTTCCTCCTGGCAGGAATCTCAGTCTTACTGTGAAATATTAGGCCATATTCTGAGCTGAAGTTTGTATTTTCAGAATCTGAACCTCAGTGAGGATGTTGCAGGTGCCACTTTCATGGCAGCAGGCAGCTCCGCCCCTGAGCTTTTCACATCTTTGATTGGTCAGAAAGCCTCTAGCAATGTTTTTCCAATAAATTGCTGTTGCTGTAAATAAGTCAGCAATAAGAATTTGTCTCTTCATATCAGGTGTGTTCATCACCAAGGGAGACCTAGGGGTGGGAACTATTGTGGGATCAGCTGTCTTCAACATCCTGGTCATCATCGGAGTCTGTGGAATATTTTCTGGACAGGTAGTATATGCATATTAACTAGATTAAATATAAAACATTTTAGATTTTTGTGACTTCCCACTGTTCCTGCTTCACAGACAATCACTCTGACCTGGTGGCCGCTCTTCCGTGACTCTCTCTACTACATCCTCTCTGTGTTGGCCTTGATTCTGGTAAGCAGGAGTATGACTGTGTCTGTATGTTGAATTTATCCACCTTTTTCTTCCTGTAAATTTGTCTCTGGTCTCATCCGCATCCAGTATTTTTAGCTGCTTGTTTTGCTGCTTGATATTGCAAATTGGTGTGTATTACCATATTATTTTAATGTATTATTTTAATTATAAGCACTCTGGTTTGTAGTGCAAACAGATTTACCATTTACTTCACATTGTTATTCTTCTCGTTATTTCCTAATAGCAGCTAATGAACTGGAAGTCTCACCCATAGGCTTACTTCCATAAGTTAAAGGTTGAGACCTTACATATGTTAAAGTAAAAGGTGGATATTCACACCTAATTCATTTTGTGTGTTTTTATGTATTTCAGGTCATATATGATGAAAAAGTAATTTGGTAAGTGTGCTGAAATCATAAAGAAGGTGTAATAATGCTTGTTGACTTTTAAGTGAAGTGGGCTCATAGCATAATCATATAATATCACTGTTGCAGGTGGGAGACTATAATCCTCATATCAATGTATGGAGTTTACATCCTTATAATGAAGTGAGTATTTAACATGTTTATTTATGCAACATGTCAATTTAAAGGGATAGTTCACCCAAAATTCTTAGTTCACTTAGTTCACTTTCAGAACAAAAATGTACAGATAATGTACTCACCCCCTTGTCATCCAAGATGTTCATGTCTTTCTTTCTTCAGTCGTAAAGAAATTAGGTCTTTTGAGGAAAACATTTCAGGATTTCTTTCCATATAATGGACTTCTATGGTGCCCCCTAGTATGTACTTCCAAAATGCAGTTTAAATGCAGCTTCAAAGGGCTCTAAACAATCCCAGCTGAGGAAGAAGGGTCTTATCAAGCGAAACGATTGGTTATTTTCGAAACAAATGGACAATTTATATACTTCTTAACCTCAAATGCTCGTCTTGTCTCCTCTCTGTGATGCACATGCGTAATCTGTGTGATCCGAGTCAATACAGTTAGGGTATGTCGAAAAACTCTTGTTTTCTTCCCCAAATTCAAAATAATCCTACATCGCTGCAGAAGTACCGACCCAGTGTTTACAAAGTAAACATACATAGAAGATCAAACAGCCTTTACAAAAAAAGGTTAAACAGTGATGTAGGGCGATTTCCAAGTTGAAGATGAAAACAAGATGTGAGTTTTTTGACATACCCTAACTGAATTGACCCAGATCACACAAGACGAGCATTTGAGGTTAAAAAGTATTTGTTTCAAAAATAACCAACCGTTTCACTAGATAAGACCATTCTTCCTCGGCTGGGATCATTTAGAGCCCTTTAAAATTGCGTTTAAACTGCATTTTGGAAGTTCAAACTTGGGGGGCATCATAGAAGTCCACTATATGGAGAAAATCCTGAAATGTTTTCCTCAAAAACATAATTTCTTTATCACTGAAGAAAGAAAGACATGAACATCTTGGATGACAAGGGGGTGAGTACATTATCTGTAAATTTTTGTTCTGGAAGTGAACTAATCCTTTAATTACTCACCCTTATGTCATTCCAAACCCATCTTCGCAATACAAATTAAGATGTTTTTGATGAAATCTAAGAGCTTTCTGACCCTGCATAGATGTTCGCATTATATAATACGAGTTTGTGTGTTTCTTTCAAGGTTTAACAGTCAGATTTGGGGCTGGGTGGAGCAGAGGTTTGGTATCCCAGGTCAGCCGTGTTTGGTGAGCAGTCTGCGCAGAGATGTGTCGGTAGGAGAGGCAAGCCCACACTGTGACACCTCCATGATCCTCTTGAAGAAAGGTGTGTGTGTGGGTGGAGGGTGGAGTTGTGTGGATCATACTGAGTGCTTATGCCGTTATAAAGTGTGACGTCTCTCTCTCTCTCAGGTCAGAATGCGGGTGGCCAGGACTCCCCGGTGGTGATGGTGGATGAGTTGATGAGTCTACACCCTCACCAGTTCTCTTTCTCAGAGGCAAGCCTCCGTGTCATGATCACGCCCCACTTCTCCCCCCGCACTCGCCTCAGCATGGCCGGACGCATGCTCATTACTGAGGTACTGGCTGGATGCTTGCTCGCTTTGTGCACGTCTGGATGGGACAACAGCACCTTCGTTTCTCAACCCAAGAATATAAACTAATTCATCAGGCTATTATCAGGATAATTTGATGTACATTATAAACATAATTTGTTCTTTAGTGTATCAACTTCAGTCTCAAAAATGTTAAGTGTATCAGTCTCCCAAAAAATTGTTTCTAGTAAAAATATATCCTTAAAACAAAATTAAGTGAATTTGAGAAATAAAATGTAAAAGATATTAAGACTTGTTTTGAGAGAATACAGTGTTCAAATGGGTGAGATTTTTGAAAGAAGTCTCTTATGCTCACCAAAGCTGCATTTGGTTGATCACAAATACAGTGAGCAATATTAATATAATTTAAAATAACTGTTTTGTATTTTAATATATTTTAAAGTGTGACGTGATCCTTCAGAAACCATTTATTAATATTTCTTCAGATCAGATATTGTCTTTCTTACATGTTGAAAACTGTTGTGCTCAGTGTTTTTTGTGGGAAATTAAATAAATATTTTAATAGAAATTAAAAATGTCAAATAGAAATATTTTGTAACATTATAAATGTATTTACTGTCACTTTTAATTAATGCAACCTTTTATGAATTCTTGCTGAATACAAGTATGTATTTAAAAAAAGAACCCAAACTTATTTTCTTTCTCCATTAGCAATTCGTTTTTTTTATTGTTTTAAGCAAAAATAGTTTGAAAAAAAATGTTCTTAAAGTTTATGCTTAAAATGAGAAAACAATGCCTTTGAGAAAAGAAAAAAACTAAATTTAATACACATTATCATTAAATCTTATTATCTTACACAATTTTAATCTCAAGTAACTGTTACTTGTTTAAATTAGGATTTACAGTTGAAGTCAAAAGTTTACATTCAAAATGTTAATTATTTTACAAAAATAAGAGGGATTATACAAAATGTATGTTATTTTTTATTTAGTACTGACCTGAAAAAGATATTTCACATAAAAGACATTTACATATAGTCCACAAGAGAAAATAATAGTTGAATTTATAAAAATGACCCTGTTCAAAAGTTTACATACACTTTATTCTTAATATTGTGTTATCTGAATAATCCACAGCTTTTGTTGAGTGATAGTTAATTGTTTGTCCTAAACAGTTAAACTGCAGATTCTGCAAGGTGTATGTAAATGTTTGTCTTCAACTGTATATACATTAAGAAATAACAGTCAGTGCTTCTAAAATAGAGATATAGAAATGGACAGAAATTAGAATCAGTCATATTCAGTAAGAAATATAAAATAACATTTTGAGTCATTTAATGTCATTGAGATTTCATTTATGGTTTCTCTTTTCTATGGGTCCTTTCTATAAGACCCTTCAGCAGTAACTTCTGCAACAGGTAGGATTTGTGACTGATTCAACTCTTAGATCATTTCCTGTATAAGTTTACTCCTCAACTGTCAGTGATAGTGTTTCTTCCTAGGTTCACGCATCTGACACTACTCCTGATTTCCATTATTGTTGAGACCCCTTTAACCTTACGCAACCATTCTGTTGTTTGTTTGAGCAAATGCTTTATTCCATCTACAGTCGTTCACATGACTTGCTTGTTGGCTTGACTCTTGCATGTCATCTCTACGACGCCCTAATGGACTGTTTCTCCATTGGTCTTGCGATGTGTTCGACAAGCTTGAATCTGAAACTCTGTCCTTCCATTTCTCATCTAACTGAATCTCATTCATTTGAAGGGGTTCATATTGGGTCTCTTGTTCTCCAACTCTGGATGGTGTCCGACTGTATATCTCTCACATTTTCTGTCGGTCTTCAACAGAGGCAGAGACTGATTAGAAACAGGAGTCCTGGAGACAGCAGTGGCAGCGGAGCAGGAGACACTCCTGGCCAAGATGGTCCAGGCATGGAGGGGGTTCCTTGGGGTCTGGAGAACGGAGGGGCCCTTGAGAGTGAAACACAACCCCTGGAGGAACCCAGGCAGAGGGGCCAAGGAGGAGAGTTAGAACGAGTGGCAGACATAGAGGACGCACAACCTAAAGATGAGGAGGAAGAGGAAGAAGAAGAGGGAGATGAAGAACAACCCTTCAGACCTTTTACTGTGCCAGGTGAGTGAATATACAGTTGAGGTCAAAAGTTTACATACACCTTGCAGAATCTGCAAAATGTTCATTATTTTAGCAAACTAATAGTGATCATACAAAATGCTTGTTTTTATTTAGTCCTGGCCTGAATAAGATATTTCACTTAAAAGATGTTTACATATAGTCCACAAGAGAAAATAATAGTCAAATTTATAAAAATGACCCTGTTCAAAAGTTTAAATACACTTGATTCTTAAAACTGTGTTGTTACCTGAATGATCCACAGCTGTGTTTTTTTTCTTTTCTTTTCATTCTAGTGATAGTTGTCCATTAGTCCTTTGTTTGTCCTGAACAGTTAAACTGCCTGCTGTTCTTCAGAAAAATCCCACAGATTCTTTGGTTTTTCAGCATTTTGTGTATTTGAACACTTTCAAACAATGACTGTATGATTTTGAGATCAATTGTTCACACTGAGGACAACTGAGGGACTCATATGCAACTCATAGAAGGTTCAAACGCTCAGTGATGCTTCAGAAGGCAACACAATGCATTAAGAGCCAGGGGTGTAAAAGTTTGAACAGAATGAAGATGTAAACATTTTTTTTTTGCCTAAATATCATATTTTTTTCATTTAGTACTGCCCTTCAGAAGCTACAGAAGATACTTGCATGTTTCTCAGAAGACAAATTAAGTTAAATGTACCCTGGTTTTCTTCTGAAGCATCACTGAGCATTTGAACCTTCTGTAAATTCTAATAGGTGTATGTAAACTTTTGGCCTCAACTGTTTATGTGTGTGTGTGTGTGTGTGTGTGTGTGTGTGTGTGTGTGTGTGTGTGTGTGTGTATACATGTAGAATCTTGACGCCACTCTGTGTTGTTGCTGAAAAATTGGATTCACCCAGAATCCATTTAGAATTTGGTTTTGAGTGTCTGAATTAAAAACAAATTGCATCATAAGGGGCATAAAGTCTTCCACTCATTGTGTATATATTTATAAATGATTAAATCCATGATATTAAACCATTAATCAGATTATTCACGATAACAGGACAACACATTGAGTTTATTATGGTTCATCTGTCTCCAATTTTTTTCCACATCCTGATTAGACGAATGGCCCTCATTTTTGGCCCCTTAAGGACTATAATCCATTAGTCTGAGAGCCATTTGTAGATAATGGGGGCATGCATTTTAGATTAATGCACTAGTGTTATGATTATAGAAAAGTGATAAGAGCTCTTAAACCTCTCGTGGCTGATGCTGCTTGCAATCAAATGAACTTCATCACTGCTGAACAATTGAACATCTTACTAAATATGACATTAAGGGTGAATATTGCGATTTGAAGAGCTCTAAAGGAAAAGCTTTAATACATTTGAATAACAAAAGGCAAACAGAGATCATGAATACTAAACTCAAGTCTGCATAGACAAGTCTAGTCGTTGTCCTTTGTCCTGTTGGTGATATTTGTACATGTACTCACAGAAAAAAGGTACAAAAGCTGTCCCTGATGCAATACGCTTTTAAAAACACACCAAATGTGCATATTAATATCTTAAATGTACATATTAGTACATTATTAATACCTTTTTGAAAGGGTACCGCCCTAAGCTTGTGTATGTTTTTTTTTTTTTTTTTTTTTACATATGTGTGATACTGTCTTTGTCCTGTAGGTGGTGTTAAGGAGCCTAGTATGAAATGAGGTGATGATTTGAAGTACTTTTATCCACAGAAGGGCGCTTGGAGCAAATGAAGTGGTTGTTGTCATGGCCCTTAGGCTGCTTGCTGTACTACTCTGTCCCCAACTGTGTTTTGCCCCGCTGGGAGCACTGGTTCATGGTTACCTTTGTGGCCTCAACACTCTGGATTGCCGTGTTCTCCTACCTCATGGTGTGGATGGTAAGATCAGCCCTTCAATGCTCACTGTCACTGAGAATACACCATGTGGGAATGCTGTTAACACACATTATCTTTGTTGCAGGTCACCATTATCAGTTTTACACTGGACATTCCAGATGTTGTCATGGGTATTACGTTTCTAGCAGCAGGCACCAGTGTCCCAGACTGCATGGCTAGCCTCATAGTTGCCCGTCAAGGTGCTATGATCACTCCATTCTTCCTTTTCCTGAGCGCATGTAGTTTTAAATGATCAAATTAGTATGTTTGTAAAGTTCAATAATGAATGAATGTGTTTGGTGCTGCAGGTATGGGGGACATGGCGGTGTCCAACTCAATTGGCAGCAACATTTTTGACATCCTGCTGGGTCTTGGTTTCCCATGGGCTTTGCGCACTCTAGTGGTTGATTATGGGTCAATGGTGAGTTTGTATTTATTTTAAAGGTATAGTATAGTTAACCCAAAAATGAAACTTGCCTTCATGTGGTTCCAAACCCATGTTCATCTTCGATACACAAATTAAGAAATTTTTTAATGAAATTCGAGAGCTTTCTGACCCTGCATAGACAGCAACACAACTACCATGTTTAAGGCCCAGAAAGGTAGTAAGGACATCGTTAAAATAGTACAATGTGACATCAGTAGTTCAACCATAATTTTATGAAATGAAAATGTGACAGGGGAGAGAAGAAATGGTTGAAAAAAATAACATAACACAACACAACATTACGGTTGAACCACTGATGTCACATGGAGTATTTTAACAATGTCCTTACTACTTTTTTGGGCATTGAATGTGTCAGTTAAGTTTTTGCCTTTGCAGGGTCAGAAAGCTCTCAGATTTCATCAAAAATATCTACATTTGATGAACAGGGTTACGGGTTTGGAATGACATGTGGGTGAGTAATTGATAACAGAATTTTCATTAAATGAACTATATGAACTATACCTTTAGCTAAGGATTGCTCACAATGATCACTGATGAAATTGTTTATTAAAAAATGAATCCTTTTTATCATTCAACAGCTGGAAAAATTGTTCTGAAAGTGATTCCAACGATATCGTTTTAGCTTTATCGTTATTTGTGGACTCTGCTATTCTTTAATATTTTTACAACTTTTTTAGAAGTGATATTTTTAGAATCTTTTTAGTTATCTTTATGGTTATCTTTCTTGGTGTGAATGGGCCTTTACAGCATTCTGTCTATGTCTTCCTCCAGGTCTTCATTAACAGCAGGGGACTGGTGTACTCAGTAATTCTCCTCCTTGCTTCTGTTTTTCTCACTGTAAGATCATCATTTATAATTTGTGAACTCTTCATCTTATATTTTTACTTTTAAATATTTTGTAATCTTGTCTCATGGCTTGTTTTCTGTCTATATTTGCACAGGTACTGAGCGTGCACCTGAACCACTGGAGGCTGGACCGGAGGTTAGGCCTCGGGCTTATGTTCCTGTATGCCATCTTCCTGCTCTGCTCCATCTGCTTTGAGAAACTCTAGATCCCGCTTTCCATGTTTTGCTTAGCTGTAGGGTAGACCTAGACCTAGATAACCATATTTTACCCCCAGTCACTGCCTTATTAGTAGCGGTTATTTCAGCCATAGTTTGAGGCCGGAGTACATTAAACATTTACTCTGCTCCGGTCGGTTCTATCACCCGCTAGACAGTGCTGCCAAACTCAAGGAGACTGTACTTCATACTGTACCTCTGAAACATTTCTACTTAGCATACAGAGCTTCTTTGAGAGAACAAAAAAAAGGGAGTTTCAATTACAAGGTGTGATGAATTTATACAAGCGGTATTAAATGTTTACAGCACACAGGACACTTCCTATAGCCTCGCCTTTTGCGCATTTCTATTCTGAAATCTTATAGTCACGATTGAGCATGATGCAAAGAAAAATTACATTGCAAAAGTGTTCCTACTAAAAAGAGTTCTATTAACTCTTGTAACAGAGATCACTCAATTTATTGCATTACTTTGCCTTATTTATTTTTGACTTTAGGTCTGTAAAAATGTGTGCTTTAGGATTCGAGGATTTTCCTGTTTCAGTATATTTCATTTTTGTGTTGTTCCTTGAAAAGGAAAATATTCTGGTATTTTGGAAGACATTTCTTGTAGTATTACTGATTAACCAAAAACATCCCCTGTCTTTGGTGTTTACATACCAAACATACAGTACATAGTTTTATATAAAGTGCCACTTAAAGGTGTCTGTTGCACATTTTGATATGTTGTAATGAAATTACTTTTGTGCCCCACTGCAACACTATGAATATTAAAAGGAGAAAATAACCAATTAAATCTTTAAAAATGTTTATTGACAAATAACTGCTTCATAGGCCTTTATCATGTTAAATGCACCAAATGAAGGTGTTTGTAATCTAAATATAATTTTTTTCCCCAATGATCATAAATTGCATACTGTCTACAAGACAGATAATGAATTGTAATTAACATAATTTATATTCACAATTAAAGGTTTGAGCAGAAATGATTTGATTAATTCTGATACAGCAGTGTTTTAATTGTTGTAAAGTTATTTTTAAAGTTATGTTTGACCTTTGACATCTTATCCTGATTAAATGTGCTTATGGTTTAGTATGTTTATTTATAAGTCCCGCACCTATAGTCATATTTTGTTGCTTGTGGTTTGCAGTTCTCTTAGTACTAAAAAGCAAGATGTAAATGATTTCATTTGTCCAGAAGATTTTCATCCTACTACTCAGAATTAAAGTATGTGTTAATTAAATCGATGTGAAAAATAAAAAGTTACTTTATGCCGCTGGTTAACTGAATGTTTCAGCTCATCTTCCCTGTTTGTTTTCATTTTAGAAGTCACAACGAAGCAGCTCATTATTACTATCTCACCGTTTGTTACAGTTCTGTCTATATTCTTAAAGATATTTGTATGTTGTTGAGTGCAATAAAACAAGGTCTGTGCAATAATTCAGATCATCACTGTAATGAGTCATTTGCATTCTTCCCCTTGAACTTATGGAAGTGTCACAAATAAAGTTTCATTTTGTGAGCACATTATGCTGAGTTCTTCTTAAGAGTTTATTTATAAGCATTAACTGGGAAACACATTTCCAAGGAAGAAAATTTCGCGGCATTTACGTTTACAGTTTTTTTATGAATTAACATTTATTATAATGTTAGCTGTTTCAGGGGCGTTTCCTCCGAGAAGACAAGGGAGGCATTGTCTCCTCAAAATATTGGATGAGAAAAAAACCGCAGTACAAAAATAAACCAACGCCAATATTAAAAAAATACAAATTAAAAAGTGTATAAATCACCTGTTTTTCTGAAGAAACATTGTCCAACAAAAGCAACCCCAGCAGGTAAAGTTACCTCAGGAGTCCACATCTCTTACACCTTCCCTGAGTTTTAAGGGACCTGTGTGAGAGGAGGCAATGCCTCCATCGCAATATGATTGGATATGACTGGTTATAATCGGCTTTGATTGGTTCATGCGATAAATCCCGCCTCTTATGTTCATGCGCTTTCTCGAGTCAGTTGGAATGAACACTATAAATTGGCGGTAATGGAAAGACTCTTTAACAACCAATACTCTTTATATAATCAATAAGACTTAAAATGGCCTGTAAACATGATTTGTGGAAGTTTATTCAGCTTGGTGACATTTAAAGTAATTAAATCTTTGTGACTGTGTGACCAGTAGGGGGATTCAATCGCCATTTTGGCAGCACTGTATGTAAACAAGGCCACAAACAGAACGAAACTTGTATATTTTGCTGATTATTGCTGCTGAAAATGGTATATTATTGTCATGTTTTGGGCTGTACTAATCGTTTGGTCCGGGAAAAACATTCGGA
This sequence comes from Garra rufa, assembly GCF_049309525.1. Taxonomy (NCBI): domain Eukaryota; kingdom Metazoa; phylum Chordata; class Actinopteri; order Cypriniformes; family Cyprinidae; genus Garra; species Garra rufa. Next base: position 31,547,582 of record NC_133376.1, read on the forward strand.
GTACTATAGTAACAAAAGTTAGAACAAAATCAGGAGAAGAGTTAAAAAAAACTGAGGAACAAAAGGCGTTTAAGGTTGGCCAAACTGAACCAGGATTTCCAGGGCAAGAATCCTGACAACATTCCTGTTCGTTCTGATCATTTTCAGTCAGGTAGGTAAAGTATTAGGCTAATATTTTAATTAATACTGCTTTTTACAGATCTATACCACTTTTTAACTTTAGTTTGTCAACATATTGCACCCTTTTCTGCTTACTAAGTCCTTCTCTATATGATTTAGCAGCTTCCACACATTTTTCAGTGGTTTAGAATAAATTAGCAGAAAAACATATTCAGTAGTGCATTAACTGTGCAATTTTTGCTGTTGTTGATATCCGAGTATTTCCAACATGGCCACGCATCTGGGTAACTAACCAAACCGTGACGTAAGTGCAAACCCTCTATATTTACTGAGCTTTGATGACGGATGACCTGAAAAAAAAAAGTTAAAAGTTAACTATTAAAATAAATAGCTCAACATACAGTCAAGCCCGAACCAGCAAGTTTTTTTTTTTTTTTTTTATTAGAAATGACACAGACGTCTCCCAGAAGATAATACGACGATGTACAAGAGGCATCATTGTGGAAAAAAATTCTTACTCATCTTTTATTTACATTTAAACAACATGTGGCGTGTCCAAAATTATTCATAATTCTTCTCAATAATCAATAGAAAAGCCTTTATTGGCTATTACAGCAATCAAATGCTTCCTATAATTGCTGACCAGCTTTTTGCATGTCTCCACTGGTATTTTTGCCCATTCATCTTTAGCGATGAGCTCTAACTCTTTCAGGTTGGAGGGTTTCCTTGCCATCACCCTGATCTTTAGCTCCCTCCACAGATTCTCAATTGGATTTAGGTCAGGACTCTGGCTGGGCCACTGCAAAACGTTAAAACTTTGCAAAACGTCCCATATTGTCAAAATCGAAATTTCCTGGCTTTTTTCATGATAACTGAGGCCTAGGGGCTACGTTAACTACCATATGAGTTTCAAAACAGTCAATCCACAGTAAACTGCACACAGCCTGCTTAAAGTAGCTGTTCATTTTCACGAGCCACTGTGACTTCCGCAAAGATGTGACATCCGATCTACTCAGTCACCGCCTTCAGTCACCACCCCGAGCACCAATCACGTCCCACCCTCCTTTTGTCAAACCCAGACAATATCGTGTCCATAACATTGCAAAGCAACAACAACACGAAAACAAGTCGAGAAAACCCTGTTCAGTCGATAGATGTCGAAACTACATCATTGCACAGGCTTCCGAACAACGTGAATATAAGAGACCACTGGCACGTCAACTTCAGCCTCTTTCACACAGCGATTCCGGTAAATACATGGATAATGTGTCCCATGATTTGTTCCGGAGTTGTTTGATTTGGTTCATTGACAGTTGTTTTCCGGAATCTGTGCGTGCTTTACACACAACCCATAAAGGCATGTGACGTTTGGATGTGAGATGTAATGCGATGCGTACGTTTCACTAAACTGAAACTAACCTGAACAAACTGTGCTTCAGCGCTGATAGTGAGGAGCTGGCTCTGCCCGATCGCCGCTTCATTCCACTTTGCACATATTTTTTCGTCGTGAAGAGTCGCATGATAACGTGCATCATCACTACAACACTGCCTTTATGGTTCTGGCTTTTGTTCACACAGCGCTCGTTCCCGTAATTTTCCAGAATCAGCGCGCATTGTGAAAGGGGCTTTACTAAAGCAACAGTTATGTAGCTTACTGCATTCGGTGTTTGAAAAAGAAAAAACATTAATGATCATTCTGAAATATCCTGTTGAGTATCAGCAGACTAGGCTCTCTCTATGGCTCTGGGCTCGGCTAAAGCATACATGACCGTAGTTACCTGTGGTTGGCCTGGCTGTGCGTCACTCAACAGGCCAATCAGAAGAGAGGCTCATGAATATTAATTAGATGGGCCAAAATCGACCTGTTTTTGACAGAGCTCCTAAAAAAGGAGCTGTAAAAATGGATGGATTTTGGCACTTATACCGCAAATATATATTCTTAAGGACATCAACAACTAAAATAAACCTCCAGAAATGTGTACAATATGGGACCTTTAATGTTTTTGTCTGCTAACCTTTTCTTTACCAATTTTGCAAGGCCAAGTTTCTCTGCAGACTGCCTGATGTTGTTGTTGAGAATTTTGATGTATTGCTCCTTTTTCATGGTGCCGTTTACTGTGATAGGTTCCCTGGTCCACCGGCTGAAAACACCCCCAAAACATTAGGTTCCCACCACCATGTTTGACAGTGGGGATGGTGTTCTTAGGGTTGAAGGCTTCTCCTTTTTTACGCCATATGAAGGCTACATCATTGTGGCCAAACAATTCGATTTTTGTTTCATCTGACCATAAAACAGAGAACCAGAAGTCTTCTTCCTTGTCCAGATGAGCATTTTGCAAAGGCCAAGCAGGCTTTTGTGTGCCTTATCTGGAGAAGTGTTGTCCTCCTTGGTCTGTGTCCGTGAAACCCAGCGGTGTGCAGTGTCCGTTGGACTGTCTGCCTTGAGATGTTGCCACCAGCAAAGCCCAGATTCATCAGGATGGCCTTGGTGGTGATCCTTGGATTCTTTTTTACCTCTCTCACTATCCTCCTGGCCAGCACAGGTGTCACTTTTGGCTTCCGACCACGTCCTCTGAGATTTTTTGCAGTGTGGAACGTCTTATAGCCCTTTCCTGACTTGTGAGCAGCCACAATGCGCATCCGCAGGTCCTCAGTGAGCTCCTTTATCTTAGCCATGGCTGTTCACAAACCAACAGCAGAGAGCTTCTGTTTTTTACCTGTTGAGTTGATTAAAACAGCTGTTCCCAATGAATCAGGGTAAATAGGATGCTTTAGGACAGCTTGGACTATTTGGAATTGTATAGAACTTTGGATTTTCCCATAGACTGTGACAGTTTGTAAATATGAATAATTTTGAACATGCCACTTTTTGTTCAAATATAACTAAAAGCTGAGAAATATTTTTTTCCACAATGATGCCTCTTGTACATCGTCTTGTTATCTTTTGGGAGAAGCCTGTGTCATTTACGGTCAAAAAAAAAAAACTTGCTGGTTGAATAAAAGTAACTTTAAGTCAGAATTTGCCAGGGGTATGAATAATTTCAGGCTTGACTGTATATATTGACATTTATTAACAAAGCTAATTAGCATACCAACTGTTCACTTATATATAAGGGTACAATTTAGTTTATAAGACTAAATTTATTTTCAGGGAAAAATCTTGGCAATCTTGCTTTTCTCCAAAGTGCACCTCTTGTTGTTTTGTTTCTTTCTGTTTTTGGACACAATGTTTCATCAAAGATAGTGGAAGATGAGAGATGTTAGTTCAATACTTCCACCTGCAATTTCGGGAAAAACAGAGATGACACAATCCATCACTGCGCTACACTGTTTGTTCATTTGCCACCAAACCTTTGTGTTGTATTATATACCTTTCACTTTGATAAATACAGCAAAAGAGAAACCAATAGCACTGTCCCAGGACACACGTCATCTGGTGCGTAAGAGGGCCTCTTGAGTTTTCGTGGATTGCTTTGCATGTGTAACCAGCATTGAATATAACAGCATCTAAGTTTAAATGTCACTGGTAACTCAAAATCAAATGCACCGATTAATTTAACAATCTGGACTAAACAATGAAGCATTACACCAAATGTAGATCAAAAATAATTTAAAGTTTCTAAAACATGTCATGCAACATAAGGTATTTCAGACATAAAGGATCTGAGGCAGAGCAGTCACTGATGGAAACTGAAGAGTAAACATTTGTTAGGACTCTCTGTGCAAGCAGAGATAGGCTCTGTCTGAATTGACAGCACAACCTTAATTGTGTCTATGACGAGGGAACCATCACGTCAAAACCATTAACACTGGGATGGGGTGACACGAGCAGTATTGATCCCTTCAGGATAGATGGCCTCAGAAGATATAAAACCGAAGATCCTGGCTCCTGGAGAGTACCGAAGACTGAAGTCACCCGTCAACCTCTCAACATGTTGTCACTGGCCCTGCTCTACATTCTGGCTGTGGTTTGCTCGGCGCGGAGAGCCCATGCACTGCCTCTTTATTCAGACACGGCACTGCCACAACAGGACGGTAAGACTATCAATGTGCTCTTGATAAGTTGGCAAGCTCATGATTTTTGTTAAGGAACATCAGACATTTATTTTGAAACCCATGTGTAATAGACACTGGGCAGACTGCTGAGTGCTCAATATCCCTTCTGCTTTCAATGTAAATGATAAAGAGGAAGTGGTGAATGCAGTATGGGAGGGATTTGATAAAGACCCATGAGCTTGAGCTTTTTCACTACAGCTTTTAAACATACATTTTAGAAACAGAAGAGTTTTTGGTAAAAATTCAAATAACACTGTAAAAAAACTGTTGTTTCTTTGTGATTATTTGTGAAACTGACTAGCAGTTTCTAAGAGAAAACTGTTTCACTACAGACTTTTTTAGTGTAGTTTTCGAATGTAATGACTCAAGGTTTGCACTTCATTATTTTAATGTTTTTTTCCTCCTTTTTTCTGTCTCAGAACTGATTCAGAAACTGGTGGCAGAGGTTGAGGACAGACAGAATAATGATTTAGTGGAGCAAAGGGACATCAAAACTGTGCTCCCTGACTTGCTCCAAAGAGGTGAGACTGACTCTTGGGTACTTACTTATACACAACATTCATCATGTTATTAGAATGGAAAAAAAATTCAAATAATTCTGCAGCCTAATCATGTTTTTTTGCTTCAACTTTCTTTCTAGGTGCAAAAGAGACTTTGCAACAAGAGAAAATAAATAACATGGTATGTATACATGCCTATTCTTTATAATTCTTCCTTTCTTCCTTTCTTTCTTTCTTTCTTTCACGTTATTACAAGAGTGATAATAAATGAGCATGTTTTGTGTCTTTAGGTGGATGATTTAAAAGCAGTCGTCTTGAAACTCGCAGCAGCTGATAACCTGCGTTCTCAAGGCTATCTACGATCCGAGCAAAACTTGCCCAAAAACAATAAGAGAGGTGAGCAATTAAAGAATCGAAGAAAAAAATATAATTGTAAAGAAGTACACAAAAGTATACTTACCAGTCAAAAGTTTTTGAAATGTAATTTTATTTCTGTAATTTTAAAGCTGAATTTTTAGCATCATTACTCCAGTCAAATGATCCCTCAGAAATCATTATACTATTCTGATTTGTTGCTCAAAAAATATTTATTATTATTATGTTGAAAACAGCTGAGTAGAATTTTTTTCAGGTTTCTTTGATGAATAGAAAGTTAAGAAGAACAGCATTTTTCTTAAATTGACATCTTTTGTAACATTATAAATGTCTTTATCATCACTTTTGATTAATTTAAAGCATCCTTGCTAAATTCCTTTCTATAATTTCTTTCTCCAAAAATAAATAAATAAATCTTTTAAAAAAGCTTTTTTATTTCAGATAAACGCTGATTTTTGGATCTTTTTATTTATAGAAGAATTCTTAAAAAAAGGAATTCAACTGTTTAAAATTTTGATAATAATAATAATAATAAATGTTTCTTGAACAGTTAGAGTTGAAAACAGTTGAAAATTAGGATATTAGAATGATGTATCATGTGACACTGAAGACTGGGGTAATAATGCTGAAAATTTAACTTTGATCACAGGAATAAATTACATTTTAAAATATATTCAAATAGAAAACAATTATTTTAAATAGTAAAAATATTTCACAATATTACTATTTTTTGCTGTACTTCGGATCAAATAAATGCAGGCTCGGTGAGCAGAAGAGACTTCTATAAAAAACATTAAAAATCTTACTGTTCTAAAACTTTTGACTGGTAGTGTATATAATGCAGATTTACTCAGATACAAAATGTCAAAAACAAGACCATGGCTTTATATTAGTATGTATTACTAAATCAAATTTTGTCTTTCCTTTTACAGCCTGTTTTTGGAAATATTGCGTTACAAACTAGGAATTATTCAGATGGACAGAGGACCAGCCTAACATACCTTATGTACAAACACCTACAATGTATGCTTTTGTTTTTCCCCATCCAGTTGTCGTTTTGACATTGTGAATATTGTTTTATATATATTTAGTAATCTAAAAGGAATATGAATGTATTTTTTATCATAAATAAGAACGGACCTTGAACTGCAATTGTAAAATAAATAGTCTGGGTGAAACAGATCAGTTGTAACATTTGTGATTTGTATGTGTTTGTGTTTTAAATCCATCTTTCATCAAAGCTCTGGATAAACGTTCAGGGTCACATAAAAAGAGAAAGACAAACTTGTGATGTGTATGATATTAATTTTATTTTTAAGTAAAATCTGAAAGAAAAACAAATTCAATCTCTTTCTTAAACAATCACAAATACATCCATAACAATAACCCTTAATACAAAACAACCATTACTGCCTCATGTCTCACAGACTCCAGTACTGCGCATGATTCAATTGAACTTTTATCTCTACAGTGTTTTCAGCTCATTTAAAAACACAAAATTTTAAGGTATACATTACTACAATAACCGAATACGCCCTAATGAATGTAAAATACATATATACACAAGTATGCACAAAAACATTACATATTATATGCAAGCACAACTCTGTTGACTGTTGTGCTCAAGATCGTTTGCAAAGGATCCTATAACCTCTAAAACTACCAGAATAAAGCCTCTTTAACAGCAGTCACTCGGAAGTATTCTAGTGTATATAATAGACTTTTAGATCACAGGCACAATGAAAGTACATTAGCAAAGTGCGTGTGGATGTGTGTTTTGTCTTCACTGTAATAGATTTCCTCACATGTGAACAACTATGTAGATGGCTATAAACTTATACATTTTATTTACACTATTTAAACATTTTATCACTTCAATCTGAAGTTCAGTTCCTCTTGGCCACACTCAGATAGGCTTTCTCAATTTCAATGTCGGCTGGACAGGTCTGGCTGAACTCTTCTCTCTCATATGCGCTCTGCAGGTAACGCCACACTCCAGTGAGCTGAGGAGGTATCTCAAAACTACAGTACTTTTTGGCAGCAACCTATAAAAACGAAAAAAAAAGAACACATTCATAAACATGTTTAAAATGAAATAGCTTTATTAAATCAGACAGGCCTGTGTCTATCACCTTGATAACATGAAGCTTTGGTAACAAGTTGCAGTCTGCCAGTGTCAAGCGGCTGCCATCAAGAAACTTTCTTTTGGATACGCTGACGTTTTGATCCAGCTCATCCTGAAGCGGAGTGTTCAGATAGTCATCCAGGCGCTTAAACTCCCTCAATAAGGCTTTTTCGTGGACTGAGGAATCAAAGAATAGAAACAAAAAAATATATTTAAGAGTGATATGGCCTAATTGTGATGCCACAGTGTCTACATAAACAGGAATACTCAGATACTAATTTTGTTTTGTTCTGTTTGTTCCATTATGTAGGCCTAAACATCATGGAAATTGAATAAATTAGTAGCTAAATATTTAGCTTTACTGACACAAACAGTGAAAATCTTCATAAAACTGTTTATTATAGATCACCCATCATCTGTGCTGGCCACTTCCAGTCAGTCTGTGCATTAATGGTGTGGATTTTCAATTTCTCTGTATGCAGAACACATAGTTACACCAGTAGGTGGCGATAAATTACAGTTCATTCAGTGAACCGATTCATTTCACACGACACACAAGTGTTATTTAGAACGAGTCATTGAATCATTCACTGATCTGTTCAAAACACTGAATCACGCAGCGGGAACAAAGCACTTCAGTATTGTTTTAGCTGCGGCTATGTTTGGAACAATATTGTGACTAAAATGTAAGTTACTCGACATTAACTTAATATGTAATTAACTATGGTATGAGAACCAATATCACACAATCTTTCTGGCTACTTAAATATGGACTTGAAACGTCTCAAGCAGATTTTGCAACGGTATTCTCCGCATTGAACAACAAGCTGTTTGGTGTGACTTGTGGTGTTAAAAAGTAATTTTAGACACTTGAGTTATGGCTGTGTAAACAAGTAAGGAACAACATGTAATTTTTTATTTTATGCAAGTATCTTAGCTGTGAATGAAACTTACAAGCATTGTTTGGGCTGTTCTTGATGAAGGCGGAGAACTTGGCAAAAATGTCAGCACCAACATCAAAAGACTCTTTGTAGCGGGGGCTGAGATGAGGATAGCTGAAAGGATAAGAAAGAAAAATATTTATAGCCAGTCTTCACACACCCAAATATAGAAGCCCGTTTCCACCACTAAATAAAAAAAAGGTTTATTGTGATGTGTTATCTCACAATTCTGACTTCTTTTCTCAGGATTGCGTGATACAAACTTGCAATTCTGAGAAATGAAGACAATTGCTTGATATAAACTTGCAATTGCGGGTGACCAAGTCAGAATTCCGAGACATAAACTCGCAATTATGTGAACGTATCAGTCTTTTTTTCTCATCAGAACTGGACTTTATAACTCGCAATTGCGAGTTTATCTCACAATTCTCTGAAAAAAAGTAAAAATTGCGAGATACAAACTTGCAATTGTAAAGAAAAAAAAGGCAAAATTGCTAGTTTATATCTCGCAATTGCAAGCTTATATTCTGACTTAGACTAGCAATTTTGACTTTATAACTAACAGTTCTGAAAAAAAAAGAGTCAGAATTGTGAGATAAAAAGTCGCAATTACTTTTTTAATTTTTTATTCAGTGTCGGAAACTAGCTTGCATACCCAAAAGATAGACATCCAACAACATTCACATAATAATGCTGACATTTAAAAAGTGCTTAATGCATGTTAAATATGCCATATGTCTTCTGAAAAAAAGTTTGGGATTGGTAAGATTTAAAAAAAAAAAAGGTTTTAGTTGGTTTAAGTCTCTTATGCTCTCCACGGCTGCATTTATTTGATTTAAAAAAAAGTAAAATGATCAAAAATATGGTAAGGTATAGCTATTTGATTAAAAAAAATAGAGTAAAACAGTATTTATTTCAGATAAAAAATGTTTGTAACATTTTAAATGTCTTTTGACCAATTTAATGCCTTGCTTGCTGAATAAAAGTATTAATTTCTTTCTTTCAAACTAAATATTTCCATATGATTTTGGACAATGCTGAAATTCTTATATCTTTGGAACCATCAAGATAAAATTTTTGAGATTGAAAGCTGAATAAATTAAGGTGTAAAAAAAACGAAATATTGAGAAAATCACCTGTAAAGTTGTCCAAATGAAGTTCTTAGCAATGCATATTACTAATCAAAAATTGAGTTCTGATATATTTACAGTAGAAAATAGATAAAATATCTATATGGAACATGATCTTTACTTAATATCCTAATGAATAATATCCTAATGGCATAAAAGAAAAATCTGCAATTTTGACCCCTAGAATGTATTTTTTACTATTGCTACAAATATACCTGTGCTACTCAAGACTGGTTTTGTCGTCCAGGGAGACAAATTATAAAGTCAGCAATAACTATTCTGAAGTACTGCGTATAGTCTTTGATATTTTTGATTTATCACACTAATGTCAATGTGTCAAATATAACTTAAATAAGTGTAAGCACATGCTTTGACAGAATGACACTAGAATAATATCTCTTTATGAAATGTTTTTGTCAAAGTGAAGCTAGTACGTTTGATATGGCATTACAGGAGCTAACAGACATGCACAATACCGGGGAGGGGCGAGGGTGGTCTCCAGGAACTCTTCGATCTTAATGAAGTCGGTCTTTAGTGTGCCATTGTACAGGAGGAAAGGAGGGTTGGTACCCGGAGCTAAGTCTTTTAGCTCTTCTGGCTTCCTAAACAACACAGGGTGGAGCAAAGCAGAGGGAGTGTAAAGCACAGGGTGCGGACATGTTCAATACGAAGTCATTTATTGTATACGGAGAGGCTTTGAATAAGACTTAAAATGATTAAAGCTGCTTTAAAACAATATTGAACTAACTTAATACTCAAAGCACACGGATATGGGAGTGTTCAGCTGGAAAATGGGTAAAAGCTTTAGATGGGAACTGTGCAATGGGAAAGTTCACACTGCCTTGATCATGTTTGTAGCACTTTGACCATCCCCCCCCATGTGTTATCAAATTCAGTCCTGTGCTGGCCCACAATTCCTTAGATTTCGCTATTTGTCTGCTGAATTCCATTGCATTAGATAGCCTTATCGTCATGTTTTAGAGATGTGAAAGCTTAATTTGACACTCACTTCCTCATGTCAACAGTGGTTACTGTGAACTTGACTCCTTTCAGCCAAAGAACCATGAAGAGTCTCTGGCAGAAGGGACAGTTCCCCACATTCTCTCCATCATGACCAGCCTTGAGATGAAACAAAAAAAGAGAAATTCATGGTCAGTATCATATATGTACGGACTAGACACTAAGTCACATACATGTAGACAGAAAAACGGACACAGTAGATTTCCTTAACCCTCATGTTCTGTTAAGATTGACTGAACTGATTTTATGTTTGGGATCCCAGACACTCATCTGTGTAAACCCATTAGAAATTAACCTTTATTTTCCTGTTTAAATTCTTTTTATATAATTTTCTGATTTAGAGCACCCCAAAACTAACTGTTCTCATTTACTAACCCTCATGTCATTACAAATGTATAATTTTTTAAAGACTTTCTTCTGTGGAACATAAAAAATATGTTAGTGTTCAAGAAGAATTTGTCAGGGTCAAATAACTTGAAGTCAGTGGGGTTCTGTGTTGTTTCAGCATTCTCCATCTTCTGGAACAACATGAGGAATGATTACAGTTTTTTGGTGAACTATCCCTTTAATCAAAACCCAATAGAGGAAGATATTACTTGAAGTTTAATCAATCTATTATTTCATAATGTTACATAACATGTGAAAAATTTTGGACGAGAATTTCACAATTACTGTTATCAGGTCCGAAAATGAGTCTGAAATTCTCATCCGAAAGTATCGCATGTTCAAAAATAAACCTCACGTTGTGTCGATCACATTTACTCACTGCCTCTAAAAGTTTCATCATAAAATTTTTTTTGAATCAGGTTCATTTTCTGCACTTTCGCATCCGTAGCAAGCATTTTGATAGGAAAGGATGACAAATACGAAAAAATGCATACGAAAATTTCGGACTTTCAGTGTGCAGTGACCTTAACTCTAATCTTTAGTGTCACATGATCTTTCATATTATTTCACAAATAATTCTGATATGCTGATTTGGTGCTCAAGAAACATTTAGAAAGTTTAAAATAACAACATTTAACATTATAACAGTCTTAACTATCACTTTAAATCAATTTAACACATCTTTTCTGTATAAAAGTATTAATTTCTTTACATTTTTGTAACCCCAATTTATATAAGTGGCTTGCTTTCTCCATAACTTTCCATTTCTTTAGTTGCAGGTTTTGTCCACATACATGAACTCTTCAAAAACATGCAAGAATGCCTTAAATGTGTTTACAGGACAGAAAAACAGGTATGTTAAACTATTTTATCTAAATACACTGAGTAAAAACAGAAAGGTTCTGGCAGAAAATCATCCATTATTAAATTTATGGACATGTCCTTTAACGCTAAAAAAGTGTAGTCATTTAAAAAGTTAGTGAAACACCCGTGAAAATACGGAAATGTCCTTGGGTCAAATGTTTTGTTTACATGGTGTTTCAGGCTCCTGCTTTTTTGAATAAACCATTTTCTTAAGTATATGAAAACATATTTAAACACAATTGAGGTCTCTAAGACCCCCAGCTGTTTGTTATTATTGATGGATACCTTTTATTTTTAGCTAAATGTGACCCTCCCTTCATAAAGAATAGGACATAAATAGCCCATGTATTGTGGGTGTGGGTGGACAATCCAAGAGCTTGATCCAAATAGAGGAAAAGCAGGAATTCTCTAGAAGAGAGAGATAACAGATCTGAACAATGCTTCTATCGCCCATGATGTACATCTTTTAAAAAAAGAACACAAACAACAATTATAAATAACTTCTGAGATAAATGGTGTCCATCTACAAAGCTTTGATCATCTTTGTGATCTAAATCTCACAACTCATCCATATCCAACTCATTTAGTTCATGAACTGTTGCTAAACTAGTAAAGCATGATAATGTTATGGGATCTACAGTATAGGAAACGTAATTAAACATGTTATGGGTGTGACGACAGGGAGCCAAGAGCTGTCAGGGTTTCAGTGTGTGTGTGCGTGTGCGTGTGTTGATAAGATGACCTCAGTCCTGTTTGTATGTCTGTTTTGATAAAGAGCAGCGTAAGAGCGAACAGTTATATATCAACCACACTATCCAGTCTTCCGTAATGCATGTGTTAACTGCGCTTACTGTGACGCCCATGTCAACCACTAAATTCATGGTGGCTAAATGAAGACCTTTCCATACAGAAAGCACTGATAGAGTGTAAATCCACCATAAATACACTTTCGCCAAGTAGCCTAAGAAGTAACAAGCCTTTATTTTAGTGTGAACTTTTTCCACCCTGTTAATCAGAAATAAATGACACTGATATAATAGGTTGCCAATAAAAAAAAACTATTTTATTAACTATAAGACTTCATTCCAAAGTTAGCATAATTCAGTGAGTTTAACAGGACTATTCCAACAATTAGGATTACATAATAGTGGACCTAACGCAGTTGACACGTGCTCTGTTGACACGTCCCCACCTCAGTATTCAAATTAGTGGATTTAAATTAGATTTTTAAGATATTATTATTAATAATAAATTAGAATTGTTTTTTATTTTAAAATGGCTTTCTTATATATTTTGTTACTTTTATGTAACAATTCTATTTAATATAATTTGAATTTGAATATGATTCTAATTTGGAATAACAGTAGCAAAAGTTAAATAACTGACCTTTATGAAGAGCTCGATTCTTGGTTCTTTATCTGAGTCTTGTCTGAGTGCCATTTTTTCCAGCAGGAAAAAGAGTCGGTCCAGACCTCCGTGAAAAGTATTCCACAAATGAACCAGAAAGTTGAAGATCCCCAAAAGATTGGTAAGCAGCTGTAATGTGTTAAAGTTAGTCAGACTCTTGCTGTCTGCTTTCTCCCTCAGGCAACAGACTTTAAAAGTCAGGAGGGAGGGAGGCTAGAGAGGATGGGCGTGACCCTAACTATATAACTCCGCTGCCAAAATGTGACAGAGAGCTCAAAATAGGTTTTCGTTTTATCCAGCAAGCACTTAAACTCGGGAGAAACGTCACAGAGTTATCTCAGACGTGAAACAGGGGCTACATTCCATTCATGTAGACTATTAACGCCTAACACAGACATGTGTTTCTGCTGAAACTGACCTCTTATTAACGTTCCTCCCTCCCATATGTTCGATTACAATGTGCTCCTTTCAGCTGTGTAATGTAGGGGCTGTTTTACTATAAATCAGTTGATCCACTTTAACTTTTATTTTAGAGAAAACAAATAATTGCTTTCACATTTCAGACCACAGAGCGATGCCGCTTTCCCTTTTCTGTGTTTGAAAGATTCAGTTCATTTGTGATTCTGACTCATATTATTCTTTCGTATCTCCTCTGGACTTTTTCTAACTTCCAGTAACCCCTGGTAAAAACTTTGAAAAACCACCCACTTTCGATATCAGTTGAGACACGGCAGAAAGCGTGGCAAGTGACTTTTTCATCCCAAAATGTGAGCTAAATCCCTTGAGGAACATTCGGTGTTGTCCTCAGTTGGAATAATGATTCATAATTTAAATAGATTTATAGATAGATAGATAGATAGGTATACATATATACATATACTATACATACTATATATTCTATTCTACCACACACACTACTACCACAGAAAACTAGACCTATCTATTATATAAAACAACAAAGGTCTATTGCTAAGATACACACAGTTGTGTGTTAATGGCTAAACGAGGGTGTGGTTATGTGATCATTCTCAAGGGATTGGTTCTTTTTAAACAAATGGGTAGTTTCCCTCATTCCCTGTGCAGTCCTTGAGTCTTGAGTCACAGATGTGGTTTGAGTCAGAAGAAACAATTCTGTAATCTCATGGCTTCCCCTTATAACTGGGCATATTAACTTGGAAACACTCTCAAAATAACTAACACCATAAAATTATCTCTTACACCAACTTAGACTATAACATTTATCCTGTACACCAATGCTATATAAACCAGAAATAATAATAATAATGTCATTCTTGAAGTTTTTAAACATTTTTTCAACCTCTTAAAGTCTAAGTTTCATTTCCCCATTCAGCACACAGATGTTGTATTCAGGATATTATTGCATCATTTTGGGGAATTCACACTATTACTACCGTAAAAAAAAAGCAGATACCTCACTACTATATGAAAAAAAAACTTGCTTAGTTCTTTCCTCATAAAGACTTTAAAAAGTGGTCGTAGACAATTTCAAAGAAATAGTTCATTAAAAAATGTAAAATTAATTATTTACTCACGTTCATGTGTCTTTGAAACTTATATGACTTATTTAGTAGAATGTTTAAGCCGCTCTTTTCCATAAAGTAAAAGTGAATGCTGTCAAGCTATTGTAAAGCAATATTTTTGTAATATAGCCACCTCATTTTTACTCATTTTTATTATAAGTGTGGACACAAACATTTGTAACTTGAATGTGTGAGGCATTCGATATTATCGGCTTCCAGTTATTTTTAGCTGTACAAAACAGCTTGTTATGCTGCTTTACATTGCTAACTTATTATTTTTTTATTATTTTGATGTATTCTCATAATATACACATTTGTTGGTAGTGCAAAATTGTTTTAATTTGCTTAGTAATTCTAGTTATTTACTAATGAATCTGAATTTTTACACATTACACACAAACTCAAATAAGGTCAAAAAAGCTGAATTAATGATTAATTAATGTTTATAAGTAATGATGATTTTAATAATGAATCTTGTCAGCATGGTCCATAAAAATGTTAATTATTTGGAAGAGAGCAGCTCTGACATTTGACTAAATATCTTCTTTTGTGTTCCATAGAATTAAGATACATGTTTTTAGTGACCTAAAAAAACAGTACACCCAAAAATGAAAATTCTGTATTTAATTACACACCTTCATCGTGTTCATGTAAGATCTTTGTTCATCTTCAGAACACAAATTAAGATATCTTTGAAATCTGGGAGCTTTCTGACCCTGTATAGACAGCAACGCAACTGACACGTTCAAGGTCCAGAATTGTAGAAAGGACATTGATAAAATAGTTCAAAATCGAACATCAGTGGTTCGACCGTAATTTTATGAAGCTATAAAATGACTTTATTCAACAATTTCTTCTCTTCCTGTCTGTGCAGGGTCAGAAAGCTCTTGGATTTCATCAAAAATATCTTAATTTGTGATGCGATCTCGGAAAATCCATCGGATGTTGCGCTGGGGCATTTTCAGGAAATGTGATTGTCAAAAATGGTCAAAATTAGGTTTTTATAAAATTATTATAAATAGCGGTTTATTGCAGCAAGCAGAAATGACTGTCTTTCTCTTATGTTAAGAACACGCTGCGAAGGTGCTTTCTCTTAACACCACAAAAACAGTTAGCCTATCAAAATAAACTACGTAACATATTTAATAAAGGTGTATCAATGTACATTTATTTTTTGTATTGTGAGATGCCGGTGTGCAACAACGCAGTCTGACGTACTGTAGCTGCTCATTTAAACAATCTTACTCATCTCAATCTTGGTGATGTCAATGCCCTAAACAATGTTATAACTATTTCTATAACTATAAAACTATAACTATTGAGACTATTTCACATCCAGAGATGAAGGATTGGATGATGAAGTTACTAAAGAGGAGAAAGGTGTGTGAACAGTTTCTACGCTTTTCGTAACATAAACAAATCATCCAATCTAAACATACAAGAGGTGATCAAAAGTTCAGAGATTATGCCCATGATAAACAATGGAAAACAGGCATTAGTCTGTTTGTGTAATGATGCAGTATAGCACTCCTGACTTGAAGTGAACGTGAAACCCGTCTCACTTTAAACCAGTGTTAATTTTGACAGCAAATTTTGATTTGGTCTTAGTCATAGTCTTCTGACTAAAATGGCATTTAGTTTTAGTCATATTTTAGTCATCTAAAGTATTTTTAGTTACTAAATATCATAAGATTTTATGATATAATCTACAGTGTAATGCATTTATTAAGCATTTCTCTAAAATGACCAAACTCATTGTACAGGTTTGATATTAAGGTTTATCATGATAGACACAGATTTATCTTCTGTGACATGCAACATGCCTTTATATTGAAATTAAGTGAAACCAAGAACATGAAAACCAAAAAATAAAGAAACCAAGAAATAAAGAAACAAGAACATGGTCTTCTTTTCAATAAAATGCCAATGGTTATATTATATAGGCTAATTATGCTTTCTTTATATAAACTTGTTTTAAGCAGACATATTTATTTATATAAATACATTTAGATTAATCTGTATTAGTGCTACTAAAGTGATTCAGTCAAGAACAGTGAGTTATTTTCTTTTGTCTTTCTTTTGTTGCTTGATTAACTTGATTAGACTGCTGTCCCTTTAAACCCAAATGCACGGATGTAATGTACTGATACGCGTCCGATATTCTCCCAACTTTTTACGTTCACCCATGACATAACAGAGTGTGTTTACGTGAATACTCCTCAAAACGGACAATTCAGCATCATTTTGTGTGTATTTCTCCATTCATGAGACGTGAAAGAGTATTCATACGCTGTGTAATTATTCATCAATGAAATTATCACTGCGTTAAACCCATTTTTCTTAAAATTCCATTCTTGAAAATTCCGATAGCCATAACTTTTGAACTGTTTTTACAAAATAAAAACAGTTTTGGAAGGGGCTTGAACTCAGCTTTTATATTGTATCACATGCTAAAAAAGGTCAAATTTCACCATGTGTTGGGTTTTCCTAGATCGCATCACATTTGTCACATTCTGAAGATGAAGGTCTTACATGTTTGGAACGACTTGAGGTTGAGCAATAAATGGCAGAATTTTCATTTTTGGGTGAACTATCCCTTTAAGAATGAATAAGCGACAACCATATATGTTTATTCTGGGGTGAACTGTCCCTTTAAGTATAAAGAGGCTGGTGATAATATTGTACTGCGTATATATACAAAGCAAGACCCTGACATGGAAACTCCTAACAAATCCTGGAAATTAAGCGAGTTCCACTTCGTGCCGGTTCAGGAAATGAGCCTTGCCAGTTTACCCAGTGTACTCCCTCCTTCTGGAGCCAACAGGATACTATGAGTAACAAATCTGAGCTGTGAGCCATTTAGTCCTTGCTAGCTTCTCATTCCCGTTATACTGCAGCACCGCAAAGAATATACCAGCAAACAAGAAATCACCATGGAGATGATGAGCTGTAAGGATGCAAGACTAAGCCTCTAATCTGATGTCACTTCTGCAGTCACTAAGCAAACATGTCAAAGGTCAGCACCTTATTGTACAGCATTTAATTCACAAACATTCCTATCAGGCACTAGACCAACCTTGTATGTGGGGGTGGAACATTCTTTGACTTGGGGAGGGTGTTTATATTGACAGATTGCTGAGAAAGCTAAGACACCACATATAGATAATCCTACACGTTTTCTGCCTTGTGCTTATTAGTCAGCACATGTCTAGATAGCATATTGTCCTTATAGAGATGGAAGACTGACACAAGACTCATTTCCAGCTATATGTATTTAGTTGCTGTGGCAACAGAGTTGGTTTTTCTAGTGTTTCTGGAATACAGAAATGTGATGCTCTCGCTAACCACTGACCTCTCTTCTCCAGGCTGAGAGAGGAAGCACTTATCCTGAGATGATAGGCTATCTACAGGACATCCAGCAGCTGGGAACACACAGCTAGGAAAATCCTTGCTTTATCTCCCGGAACAGGACCCCAAATGTTGATCATGAGGGCTCGTTGCTGTCACTGTACATCAACACACGCAAAGGAAACTAAATACTCAACTCAGCAAAATCATTTCTTGTTTTGAGTTTTTTCTTGGAGAGAAATCAGAAAATGGAGAGAAATCTGACTTAATACAATATAGAAAAAAGGCAGCTGCTTAAAACAAGATGCAAGAAACAAAAGTATGTAAAATAATTATTTTCAGAGAATATCTTTTTTTGTTTTCTATTATCTATTATGGACAAGGATCTTTTAAAAAAAGTTTTAGCAATATTTTTGATCAAAAAAATGCTATTTGATAAAAAATACAGTAATATAGTAAAATATTGCAATTAAATAACTTTTCTTTTTTAATACATTTTACAATCTAATTTATTCATCTGTTGGCAAATCTGAATTTTCAGCATCATTAGTAATATATTTGTATTATGTACACTACCACTCAAAAGTTTTTGGAAGTTTTAATGTTTTTTAAAGACGTCTCTTCTGCTCACCAAGTCTGCATTTATTTGATCCAAAGTACAGCAAAAACAGTAAAATTTTGAAATATTTTTTTACTATATAAACTAACTGTTTTCTGTTTGAATATGTTTTAAAATAAAATGTATTCTTGCCAATTCAAAGCTGAATTTTAGCATCATTACTCCAGTCAGGGAGTACTTCAGACAGGGCTAAGATTAAGCCAGGATTAGCCCATAGTTCAATTAGGACATTTAAGTAATTTTTTATAAACGTGCTTAGAAAAAAATATTACTGGTGTGCATCTTGAGACAAAACAAAGGCACTGATATATTTTTAGATCAGTCAGTACAAGTTTCTTTTAGTTGAAACAGCTCGGACTTACATTTTAGTCTAGGATTAGGTTTAAGCCTTGTTTGTGAAACCGGGGGTATATTTAGTAAATTATAATATAAGACTTAAAAATTTGTAACATTTTGTATTATGTATAATATATTATTATTAAAAATAAATACATTTTAAGATATATTAAAATATCTGTGCTGTACTTTTGACATGAAAACTACATTTATTATAAGGGTGGCTGCTTATTAAAAACAGACGTGTGAACTCCGTCACCTCAGAAAGCCCTTTTGATGGAAAAACAAGCATTAAAACTGTTTAATTAGTGTAATGACACAAATGTGTGTCAGTGTCAATGCCGTTGAAAGAACGCTTGTTCTGCTCTCAGCACAATGCCACCATTGACCCTTTTCTCCTGGTCAGAAGTCAGAGGGCAGTAAACAGCCAAACAACTTCTCCTAGTTAAAAATCACAGAACTTCGTAATGTGCGTTGTGCACTATGTCTCCATGGAGCTCTTGTTGGTCCTGGTGTTTCCTGTTCGTCGCCCTAGCTGTCAACACACGGCAAACCTCGTCAGCTCCAGATTTCTCTGGTAAGTGTTTTTTTTTTTTTTTTGCGATTTTGTGGCTGAGATAGAGGAAATTCAGCATGCTGTCTTGGAGCGAATCTCCCAAAGGAAAGAGAACATTCTGGGAACACAATCCTAGTCAAGTCAACAATCTGTAGTGTATCAGTTTAAGAGAGACGGGTGTTAGGGTCACAGAACTGTCCCATCCTTCTCCATTGTTTGAGAACAATCCATATAGGAATGGAAGGCAGTTATCTTATTAACCCACTCTGAACCAAAAACAAACATTTTGTCTAAAAGCTAGGCTGACGGAGTGCACATTTCAGGCTTCAAAAGACATTAGAATCAACAAATAGTGATAATACTGCAATGTTTATGTGTCATAGTAAGTCAGCTTTTAAGCATCCCTGATGAATGTTGGCTCACTAAATCAGTTGTTCTGTATAGTGGCTTCAAGTACTAATAAGCCAAGAATAGCTCATTGTGTTTATTTGTGAGTGTGTCTGTGCCTGGCACTGCATAACAGAGGGCTCTACAGATGCTGAATGGCCTAACCCGAGACAGAGAGAGCTACAGGCCAAACATTACAATTGCCATTGATCCAGTTCCTTCTGATTGAATACACATGGATATGGTCCAGTGAAAGAATGTTGCCATGCATGTTTACAACATAACAGTTTAGAAACCTGAGCTGCATGGAAAAGTGGAGGATATAAAAAAGGAGAAAAATTATTCTAGAGAAGGAAATGTATGCAGTATCTCTCATTTATGTTCTCCAGTTTAAGAATTAAATCCCAGGTTCGCAGTAAAGTAACAGGAAGACCTCTTTCAAATCCTGTCGGCGTTATTTCCTCAGTCTACATGACAGTCTTTAACCTTTGACTCTTTCTTTCAATGCAATTTTATTATAAGTTGAAGATTTAAAAGCTGACGATTTCCTAATATACCATTTTTAAAGGAAATGTGTCAATAGCAGCTTACCTTTGATTAAATTTTTTTGTTGTTGTTGTCTATAGATCTCTTTAGACTAATCCCCAAAACAAAGTATTAAAAAATAATGTATAATGTATTAATACAAATAAATGCATAGGCTTATCAAGATTTTTGTTCTATTTTATTATTTGTAACCCTGGAAAGTAGCATGGGCATATTTGTAGCAATAGCCAAAAATACATTGTATGGGTCAAAATTATCAGTTTTTCTTTAATGCCAAAACCATTAGGATATTAAATAAAGATCATGTTGCATGAAGATATTTTCCTAAATTTCCTACCACAAATATATCAAAAACTAATTTTTGATTAGTAATTAGCATTGCTTATTTATTCAGCAATTATATAATGATATATAAATCTCAATTTTATAACCTTATAACTGGTTTTGTGGTCCAGGGTCACATTTTCTCATTCCAAATTACAGAAATAAATTATTAAAAATTGTAAAAAAAAATATATATATATATATTAAGAACTGCATAAGCCCACTAAAACGATTAATGTTAATTTAGTCATTTCTCCATTTCCCCCTCCCAAATCACTGAAATTTATTATTAATACATTTGTATTAGGGTCAAATAAGAAAAAGGGTTTAAGCATAAAAACAATAAGTGTAATACTGCTTTAAATTGTTTTTCAACAACAACAACAACAACAAAAACATTAAAAAAATTTCTGTTTAATTTAATTGCATTTTTGTTTTTGTTTTTCTGAGCAAAAAAAACAAACAAAAAAAAAATCATACATTTTCCCCTAATTTACAAAAGACACCCACTAAAATGTCATTCAGTGTAACAATCTTGTCAGGCATATCTACACCAAAAATTAATTTATGACAAATTAAAAGACAAATTACTTTCACCCCAAATACTAAATAGTTGTAATTCTACATTTTAAAAAATTGCCACTATCCTAGGTTTTGCCTATTTGTCAGTACAATTTTTTTTAAGTCAGAATAAGCATGTTGTTTGAATTTTTTCTCCTACAACTTATTTGAAACCTTAATGTGCTTTCTATGGACATAAAATCACTTTTGTAAATTTCTTTTGATGTGGACATCTTAACACCTTTGACTTATTAATTGTATCATTTTTATCTTATTTGCCATTTTCTCCTTCAGAATCACTGTACTTTATTCTAAAAATAGGTTTTGTTAATTATTGCATGGGCCCACCAAGATACAAAATAATTAACAAAATTCTTTATTTTATTTTTATAGTTTTCCCCTCTAACCCAGATGGAAATCTCTATTATTGAATTACTGTATTTGTAAAATGAAAACAGCAGTTGTGGTAGAAACATGAGAAGGGCTTTCTGCATCGGAAAGTTTTAATGTCAGCCACACCTTGGAAGATTAGATAAGTGAGGGAGTTGGTTTGCCCATTGTCATTCTGCTGGATTTGCACTAACAGACTTGTAGAATCAGTGTACTGTACATTAGTTGTGGTCAATGCTGTTTTCTAAGTGCATTCACAATGCCTCATTTATATGCTGAGCAGTGGCAATAGTGATGCATGTATTCTCCTCTTAGATTACCTTCACAGGATCCTGAAGAACCACAGTGCCCATGCGTGTGATGGAGAGACACTGTCAATCAGATGCCCCGCCAGAACATCTGTGGCTGTTCTCTCAGCATTTTATGGACGCCGTGTTTCGAGTCCATATCTATGCCCACACCCAAACCCAAATGCAACAGAGGAAAACACAAACTGTATATCAACCACAGCCATTCAGGTTTCTTTGATTTACATTTAGTCATTCTTTGATTCTTTATGAAATCTCTGGAAATCATAACAATGAATGTGTGTCAGTCAGAATGTGTTTTTTTATGTCTAGAAAGTGATGTCTGAGTGCCAGGATCGACGGGAGTGTCAGATTCCTGTGGTGAGCCCTGTGTTTGGTCAAGATCCCTGCCCTGAAACCAGCAAATACATCATTGTCTCCTACAAGTGCAAGCCTGGTGAGACACCTATATTTGTCCTTCAGTGACACTTTGTAACCAAACAGGACATCTATAGCTGTTTACATGTGGCCAAACAGTCAAAATGATGGTTCGCTTGAATCAAAATGCTTGTAAACACCTCAATAATTTTGATTTAACTTGATCCAAATTCATTTCAATCTGATTGGTCTTGGTTTAGACCTGAAATAGTCTGACCAACAGAAACAAAAGCACATAAATGTATTAATCTGACTATCTTGTCAATTGGATTCAAAATATAATATGTTTTTCACACATCTAATGAATTTTCCTTCTCCACAGAGCATCATCGCTCGAGAACGGTGTGTGAGAATGAGCGGCTGAAGCTGGCCTGTAAGAATGACACGGTTTTGGCCATCTATTCAGCCACGTTTGGCCACCTGGAGCATGACAGCCTTGAGTGCCCTCAAGAGGCTAAAACAAAATCAGACATAGGTCTGAGACTGAAGTAACACTCTTGTCCCATCTAGTGGGAAGGTTCTGCTACAACAGCAGTGGCATCAAATTATATGTTCAAATCATTTTTTATTGTATATAGTAGAACATAGATAATCTTATATACAGGTGCAATCGAAATTATTCAACCCCCTAGAGACTGCAGTACTTAATACACAAATACACACTTTTCTGAAGATCCAGGACTTTATAAAAATTGCATCTAACAGATAACTGGCATATTAAAAGTGATAATGTCAATTTTTAATGAGTTCTAGGATTTTTTAATAACACAGCTATGTCATAATTATTCAACCCCTATTCAACATTAATATTTTTTAGTCACTTATTTGTATGGTGAGGAACAAAATTGTCTTAAAACACAGTTAAGCCTTTAGAAACTCTATTTTATTGAGTGGCAAATATGGCAAAATCAACAGAGCTCTCACAAAAACTATAGAGAAGAAATCATTTTATTACTTTAGAAAGTCTAAGGGTACATGAAGATTTTCAATACATTAAAAGTTCCTAGATACAGAGCTGGCAGCCTTATTCCTTAGTTTAAAATGTGTTGTTCCAGAAAACTTTTGAGGGTATTAAACAAAAAGTGTAACATTTTTGAGAAAAACCTACAGTGTACAGCCGTGGCCAAAAGTTTTGAGAATGACACAAATATTATTTTTCACAAAGTTTGCTGCTAAACTGCTTTTAGATCTTTGTTTCAGTTGTTTCTGTGATGTACTGAAATATAATTACAAGCACTTCATACGTTTCAAAGGCTTTCATCGACAATTACATGACATTTATGCAAAGAGTCAGTATTTGCAGTGTTGGCCCTTCTTTTTCAGGACCTCTGCAATTCGACTGGGCATGCTCTCAATCAACTTCTGGGCCAGATCCTGACTGATAGCAACCCATTCTTTCATAATAACTTCTTGGAGTTTGTCAGAATTAGTGGGTTTTTGTTTGTCCACCCGCCTGTTGAGGATTGACCACAAGTTTTAAGATCTGGGGAGTTTCCAGGCCATGGACCCAAAATGTCAACGTTTTGATCCTCGAGCCACTTAGTTATCACTTTTGCCTTATGGCACGGTGCTCCATCGTGCTGGAAAATGCATTGTTCTTCACCAAACTGTTGTTGGATTGTTGGAAGAAGTTGCTGTTGGAGGGTGTTTTGGTACCATTCTTTATTCATGGCTGTTTTTGGCCAAAATTGTGACTGAGCCCACTCCCTTGGATGAGAAGCAACCCCACACATGAATGGTCTCAGGATGCTTTACTGTTGGCATGACACAGGACTGATGGTAGCGCTCACCTTTTCTTCTCCGGACAAGCCTTTTTCCAAATGCCCCAAACAATCGGAAAGAGGCTTCATCGGAGAATATGACTTTGCCCCAGTCCTCAGCAGTCCATTCGCCATACTTTTTGCAGAAGATCAATCTGTCCCTGAAGTTTTTTTTGGAGAGAAGTGGCTTCTTTGCTGCCCTTCTTGACACCAGGCCATCTTCCAAAAGTCTTGGCCTCACTGTGCGTGCAGATGCGCTCACACCTGCCTGCTGCCATTCCTGAGCAAGCTCTGCACTGGTGGCACTCCGATCCCGCAGCTGAATCCTCTTTAGGAGACGATCCTGGTGCTTGCTGGACTTTCTTGGACGCCCCCAAAGCCTTCTTAACAGTGCAGTGGAATTTTTTTGGGGGGATTAAGTTAAATTTCATGGCAAAGAAGGTCTATGCAATTCATCTGATCACTCTTCATAACATTCTGGAGTATATTCAAATTGCTTTTATAAAAACTTAACCAGCAACTTTTCCAATTTCCAATATTTATGTAATTCTCAAAACTTTTGGCCACGACTGTATAGCCAAAGACTTGCAAGATGACCCAGTGAAAGGTGGATATTCCAATGCAGTGTATAGGAAAAACTAAACAAATATGGCCTTCCTGTTGAGGCATCTTGCTGAATACCACTCTTGACCAAGAAGAACAAAAAGGCAGACTTGAACATGCTAAAATGAATTGACATTGACCTGTGGAGAATGTTTTATGGAGTGATGTGACCAAACTCAAAAACTTTTTGGACCTATGGATCAGCAGTATGTCTGGTGCAAAAAAGGCAAAGCTTATAAACAGAAGAACACCATCTCCATCCTCAAAATTTGAGACAGATCAATCCTGTAACAGGGTTGTTTTACTGTTGCAGGAAGTGGAAATCATGACTGTATGAAGGTCATCATAAATTCTTTGAAGTATCAGTCCATTTTTCACAAGAATTGTGATGCCTTTGGTGCAAAGACTGAAGCTAATGATCAATGGACTTTTCTGCAGGACAATCATCCTAAAGTATACATCAGAATCTTCTTATGCTTGGTTCAGGGATCAGTCATAGAATGTACTTGGCCTGTTCAGTCTCCAGATTTAATTCTCATTGAAAATATTTGTTTGAATATTAAAAAAGCAAAGTGAAAACCAAAGAATATCAGTGATCTGAAAGCTTTTTCAGGTGAGGAATGGGCCAAGATTGCAGTAGAGAGGTGACAGAAGCTTCTAAGCACTTCCTAGTGGCGTTTATTGGTGGTTTTAAAGAATAAAAGATTCTGCACCAAATTTTACTTTTGGAGTTTGAATAATTTTGAACATGAACGTCTAGAGCCAATTTGATTTTATTCATTAGTCATCAACTTACATTCTCAGAATTACTCAAATGTGTATTAATAAACTTTCTCTAATAGTTTACTTATGCCTTTGTTGAGTTGTTTCCTCAAAATTGTGTTCTCTGCAGCAAAATGTCTTGCAGATCAAGGGGGTTGAATAATTTAGATTGCAACTGTGTATTCAAAAAGTCATTTATTTAATAAGATTATGTTTCCTGTTAGAGTGCTTGTCTCCGTCAGCCTTGAGGAGGGTGTCAAGGAAGTGTCATGGCAGGACAAACTGCTCTGTGATGGCTGACGCTCAGGGATTTGGAGACCCCTGTTTCCCTGGGACCAAAAAGCACTTGCGAGTCTCCTTCACTTGTGGTATGTTTCAATAGCTTTAGCAAAACTACCAAAACCTTTATACATTAATGTTGAAGCAGTCATAGAAAGATTTACTTTGTTGTTGTGCATTTAGTACCACGGTATCTGCTGGAAGATGTTGGACGTGGAAACATTGATCCTTTCTTGCTCTCTGACTATACACATGGTAAGAAAAAGGATTTTATAGTGGAAATTCTCTTAATTACTAAGCTAATTTTCATTTTAATAAACTAGCTTGTATTAAAAAGACATTGTCAATCTAATAACTGTGACTCATTCCATGTGTAAGTACTGCATAAAAAAAAGAAAGTTGTAATCCAAAGTTTGCATACACCTCGCAGAATCTACAAAATGGTAACAGTTTTAACAAAATAAGAAGGGACATAAAAAGTGCATGTTGTTTTTTTATTCAGTACTGCCCTGAATAAGCTATTTCACTTCACAGATGTAAAGAATTATTTCAAATGGTGAAACATTCCCTGATGCTTAAGAAGGCAACACAATGCATTAAAGGGGACCCCAGGTATTAAGACTTGTATGACTTAAAATGAATGTAAATGATGTCTCTTACTGAAATATGTAGTAGAAAACACATGAAAGATTTACGTTATTTCAAAAATCCACATTGTTTTATACATATTTTGGATTGTGGGGGGTGCCATTTTTTCGATGGTGTAAAATGGTTGCACTTGGTGAGCTATTGGCACTACCTGTTGCTATTTTTACTGCAAAACTGAAAATAAAATACAGATACAATGCCACATTGTGGGGCTTTTGGTTGTAATTTTCAGCTTTCCTAGCAATAAGAAGAGGAGAAAAGAATGGGAAGATGCCTGTGGATGAAATAAACTTCCTAAAGACCCATGTCTTTGTTCTATACACTTCAGCCCTGATGCCTTTGAGGCTTTTAGTAGACTACATCTACTAAAAGAGCTTACAAACGACAGAGACAAGAAACTCTAGATACCATCCTGGCAGGATGTAAACATTCCAAAAGTCTTAATACCCAGGTCTCCCTTTAAAGGTATAGTTCACCAAAAATGAAAATTATGTAATTAATTGTTCACCATTATGTCGGTCCAAAGCTGTAAGACCTTTGTTCATCTTGGGAGCACAAATTAAGATATTTTTGATGAAATCCAATAACTTTCTGACCCTGCATAGACAGCAATGCAACTACCGCATTCAAGGCCCAAAAAGGTAGTAAGGACATTATTAAAATAGTCCATGTGACATTAGTGGTTCAACCGAATGTTATAAAGCTGTGCACAAAAAAGTACTCTCGTAGTTTCATAACATGACTTAATTTGTGTTCTGAAGACAAGGGTTTGGAACGACATGAGGGTGAGTAATTAATGACAGAATTCTCATTTTTAGATGAACTATCTCTTTAAGAGATGGGGGGGGGGGGGGTGTATTAGAAATCAAGCATATGAAAATGTTCCTTTTCTGTGAACTTCAGGGCAGTACTAAATAAAAAATGAAATGCATTTGTATTATCCTTACTGTTTTATCAAAGATTTATCAAGATTTTTAAAGCTGTATGTAAACATTTGACCACAACTGCACATGACTCAGCTATATAACATTGATAGTCTTGCTGACTGCTGGATGCAATCCCATCTTCCCCCTTCACAGGAGGGTGGTATACTGGCCCCGGTGTGTCCAGACCACAAAACATTTACACCAACTCTCTGGAAATCTTTTCCCAAATCCAGGGTATGTTAGATGTGTGGGTCTGATCCTAGAATGTTCACTGATTTTACGCCTCTTTACTTAATATTATTCATCTTTCTTTTTATTATCAATGTTTATTCAATTTCAAAATGTACACATAAATTTTGTTATATCTGCAACATACATGAACACTTAACACAAACTATCCACCTTTTTCTTCATGATGCGGCCATTTGTAAATTTTATGGGTCTGGCTTCTGATCTCAGCCACATCCAGCTATTTTTAGCTGCACAAAACAGCTTGTTTTGCTGCTTGATATTGCAAATTGGTGTGTCTCACCATATTATTTTGATGTATTATCTTAATTATGAGCACATTGGTTTGTAGTGCAAACAGTTTTACCATTGTTATTTCCCTAGCGGCTAATGAACTGGAAGTCTCAACCATAGGCTTACTGCCGCATTAAAGAAAAAGGTGGATATACACATGTCAAAGCCTTAGAAAACAAATGAATATATATATTCATATATATTTCACACACACACACACACACACACACACACACACACACACACACACACACATATATATATATATATATATATATATATATATATATATATATATATATATATATATATATATATATAATTTTTTTTTTTTTCATAGTTTGCTAACATCAGCAGTCAGCAATGGCCTCTTCATATACTAAATGTGTTATCTTTCTAATAGATTTATCCTCTTGTTGTCTCTATTGTATGTATTGTTTACTGAATTTTATTATTATTTTCTTCATCTTGGCCTCTTTTTTCCATTTCCCCAAGGTCTTCCAGAGACAGTGGCTTTATATTTTGTCTCTGGCATCTGTGCTGGCTTGTTCTTCTTGCTCTGTTTGTTCGGCCTCAAATCCACCCTGATTAGAGATCTGAAAGACTTGGCCTCTGAGCTAGGAGATGAGCTCAAGTCTTCCCATAGGACACATGGAGGACTAATAGATGATTTTGACGACGAAGACGCCTCCTTGCGCTCTTCTTTCCGCCACCTCGCACGCCCTTACCGCACGCCAGACGTCTTCAACCAAGAGATGATAATGACAGTGGTGATGGAGGACAGGAAGGATGAAGACAAACCTGAAATGCCCAATGGAGATATCTGGCCTCATATCAATTCCAGTCCTTATGCCATGCACAAAATCAAAACCTCGTCTGCTTAATCTTCATGTTGTGTGCAAATCTGACTGTTTTCTCTATTAAAAGAAACACTAATTATGCGATTTAACATGAGTGAAGTTCAAGATTAGATGTTCTGGATCATGTGTAACAAGAATTTTGACATTGTTTTGAAATGTTTTTTTGAATAGACTGTATTTATGTATGCATTTTCATATTTATGTATAATTCAAACTGTGATCTGATTTCTTTGGATGGAGTGCACATTAAAAATAAAATAATGGTGTGCTTATCAAAAACAGCCATCCAGGTGGAATTTGGTTTGAAATTTTATTATCTAAAAACAGATAATCTGTTCTGTGTGACAAATGGATGTACTGAAATAATAATACACTGGCAAAACACACCCACCCAAGTATTATGCAACCAATGCGCATTAGCCCCATTTGGGCCATTCTACAGAACAGGTCCAAAGTCAGAGTTGGAAACATCTTGATTTTTTTTTTTTTTTACAAAAAATTTTTACGTGTGCAAATTGTATAATATCCATCATAAACATTTTTAGTAATTGTGCAGGTAATACTCTCATTGTGTTTTCAGAAAGTTTTGGGATATTTTTCTTTTCCCCCAAATATGTATCTACCGACAGTAATATATAAGAAGAAGGGTTATATTGAACTATTGATTTAGCTTACATCTACATTGTAAATATATATATTTTTGCTATTTTATTAATTTTTTTTCCAGAGGTAATTCAATAACAATTACATTTTTAACAATATTTAAAGTGTATTTTATTAGATTTAATGTATTTTAAATCAAAATTTTTCTTTGTAAAAAGGCAAAAAGTTGATCATACTGATTTCCAACTTAAAGGAACACTCCACTTTTTTGGAAATAGGCTTATTCCCCAATTCCCCCAGAGTTAATAAGTTGATTTTTACCGTTTTGAAATCCATTCAGCCGTTCTCCTGTTCTGGCGATATCACTTTTAGCATAGCTTAGCATAGATCACTGAATCCTATGAGACCAATAGCATCGCGTTCAAAAATGACCAACGAGTTTCGATATTTGTAATTTTAAAAACTTGACTCTTCTGTAGTTATATCGTGTACTAAGACCGGCGGAAAATGTAAAGCTGCGATTTTCTAGGCCGATAAGATTAGGAACTACACTCCCATTCCGGCGTAATAGTCAAGGAAGTTTGCTGCCGTAACATGACCGAAGCAGGAAGCAGGCGCAGTAATATCAAGCAGCACATCGCAGCACAACGTGACCAACTGCATGCACAGGGAGCGTTCCTCGTTGGAAGTTACCCAGCTGGGAACTAATTTCAGGTGCTGCATGAAATTACTGTGCCTGCTGCATCCATATTACGGCAGGGATGGGAGTGTAGTTCCTAATCTTATCGGCCTTGAAAATCGCAGCTTTACATTTTCCACCGGTCTACACGATATAACTACAGAAGAGTCAAGTTTTAAATAGAATATCGAAACTCGTTGGTCATTTTTGAACGCGATGCTATTGGTCTCATAGGATTCAATGATCTATGCTAAGCTATGCTAAAAGTTATATTGCCAGAACAGGAGAACGGCTGAATGGATTTCAAAACGGTAAAAATCAACGCATTAACTCGGTGGGAGTTGGAGAATGAGCCTATTTCCAAAAAAAGTGGAGTGTTCCTTTAAGGATATATTAGTTTGAATATACACTGAACCAAAAACATCATAACATCATAGTTGATACTGTAGTTCAGTATACTTTATTTTTGACAAAACATCCCATGTTTTACTTGTGACTCCACATTTTCGGTAGTGACAGTAATGTTTTGGTAGCGACCCCATTACAGAATTTTAACTTGCATACTAAAACACTGCTAAAACTTCTAAAATACTAAAAAATTGCCAAACTGTACTAAAATGTTGTTTATTTCCCCGAAATATGAGGACCACATTGTGGTGGTTGTTGTTGTTGTTGTGGGACAGCAGTTCAAACCAGTTCTGTAGAATGGCCCATATCCGTCTTGATATTTGAGATTTAGCAACAACTTTCTATCCGATTAATATCAGGGCGTTTGAAACTCTACAAAGTCAATATTTAAAGAGTGCAGTAAGCCATACATGCGAGACGGTTGAGCATCTATGACGTCCCTGAGCAGTGCATAACACACCCAGCGATGTTGCTGCGTCCGGGACAGCGCGGTGATGATGACCTTAAAACGCATACATGACCGGTGATGTCTTTCAACATGTTTTTGCCACCGTCAACCCGAACCTCACTCGAGATGTCATTGACTTATTAACTCGACAACAACACAACTGTCATCAACCGTGATCCCTAATTAACCCTAAAAATTGATATACATACAACAAGTGTTCGAAGGGTATCGTTCAATGACTCCCCACCGGCTTACAAGCCGAATCGCACTCTTACGTCACTGCCACGTCACTTCTTTTTAGGCGAGCGTGTGTACATTGATTGTTTTTTCCCTCCCGTGTTTATTCAAAACCCGTTTTTACAGGCTAAATTCTTCCCGAGCCAGCAATCCTGCGGAATCTGTATCTCAATCACCCCGGAAGGCCAGCACGGCATGCGCGGTGAGGGGTGGAGCCTGACATGAGAAAACAGTCGCGCTGAGTTTAGCCTGTTAGCTAGCCGCCTAGCTGCAGCTTTAATTCAACACATTTAACAACATTTATGATGGAGCCTTCATTCGGGATATCCGATAGCAAGTGTGTGGCCGTATCCTTTATTTGGGAGCTTGGTTGTCTGTTTTTTTAATTCGTATAGATTTGTTTTCTTTTTAAAAGTCATTTAGCTGTGTCTTGTTAGCCTAGCTGTAATGGTAAAACATAACATTTATTTTCGTCTTGTCAGTGTATTAAAAGGCTGAACCGAATGCAAATGTTGTCATTTGGGTTGTTGGTTTCTGTCTGCTGTCAGACAAAAGTTATACACCGGTGTTTCGTGGTAAGCGTTTTGTTTATCTAAACATACTTTTATTTTTTAGGCATTTCTTAAACATTATTGCGTGACATTGTCATGTCATTTGATATGATGTGTCTGTAAGGTATGACATTGTAGATGCTACAGAAACAGTGGGAGTATTTTATGAGAATAGCGCTTTTAATGATTTAGAAATGTTTTAAAGTATAAGAGTTTTTCTCTCTAATGTTTTATCGCTTATCTGATGAACTTATATAAGATCCAACAAGTTATTTGATTGTTTGAGGGAGGGAGCATAGGAGAGCCAAGAGGCGTCACACTTTCCACCCTTTTCCCTTTTCCTCTGCCTCCAGCTATTCAATTGAATCCTTGACAGTGATTTTTCTCAGACTGTTAGAGGACATGAGCTCAGAAACGGGCAAAAAGAGCCAAGACTCCTCTCCCTGTTAGAGTGTTCTGGACAGTTCAAGTGAGTAGAATCTCTGTTTGTTTGGTCTCAGTTTTCCATTCCACTTTATTCACAATGGTTTTGCTGCTATACTAAATACTATAGGATTAGTTGCAAAAGTTAATTTTAAAGCTTTAGAAACATGAGCATCAGAGCAGCTGTTGACTGAACTGCTCATTCTGTCAGGTGGTTCATTGCTACTGGTTGTCTGTTATTACATTGATAATTGTGTTGTTGTTTTTGGCCTTTTTGACATGATTAGCAACCAAACCCACAAACACATGCTGTCTAATTGCTAGTTATGTAATGAGCATCTCTATCTTGAGAATGCAGCTGGCTTTTAACAGGCTGCTATTTGTTTTTTTTGTTTGTTTTTTTATATCCGATGCTTTTTCGTTTTACATAAGATATATCTTATCAGATATGTGGCCCTGGACCACAAAACCAGTCATAAGGGTCAGTTGTTTGAAAGTGAGATTTATACAAGCTTTCCATTGATGCATAGTTTGTTAGAGGACAATATTTGGTTCGGATACAACTATTTGAAAAACTGGAATCTGAGGTGCAAAAAAATGAAAATATTGAGAAAATTGCCTTTAAAGGTGTCCAAATGAAGTTCTTAGCAATGCATATAACTAATCCAAATTTACAATTACAAATTTCCTAATATCTTTATGAAACATGATCTTAATATCTTAATGATGTTTGGCATTAAAAAAATCGATACTTTTGACCCCTACAATGTATTTTTGGCTATTGCTGCAACTATACCCGTGCTATTTAAGGTTTTGTGGTCCAGGGTCACATATATCTTACCAGAGATATCTTTTTCTTTCAAGCTGTTAAAGTTATTCCTGATTAGCTGCCCTAAAACTTCAGCAACTTTCAAAAACCTGAAAGATCATGAATATAGACTGTGATAAGGAATTTCCATGCTGTAGGTCTTTTTTTCCATTTTTAAAAAAATGTAACGCACATTTATAACAGTATAAGAAATTGAAGGTAAATTTGACATCTTTCTCTGATCTGACTGCAATAAACTCTTTCTGTTTTTTTTCCTCATTTGCAAAGTTGTGGAAACCCTATCATTGTTTTTTCTATTTTGCTGTTGAAGCAATTGGGAATGCAAAAGTCGTATTTGTTGTATTCTCTCATTTACTACTTGTTTACTCAACTGTGACAACTTCTGCTTTTTGGGAACCCCAGAAATGTGAATTACCGCTATATACTGCCCTAACCGCTGGTTGCTATAGATGTGAGAAGACTCTGTGAAAGATTGTGTAATGAGGCAGTATGGCTTTCGTTGTGTGTGTGTGTGTTGGATGCCAGCATGCTGCCCATTATCCTGCATTCCACCTCGGTGTCCTAGAGCCTAATAAGGCTCACATGAGCACACAAACTCTTTAAGTCCGTTAAAACTGTACACACTTAGCTTTTACTCAGAGCTTAAGAACTGACTGGGCAAAAGTTATTTTGTGAATCCATGTGTAATGAAAAGCATAAGAACAAAATACACAGTTAATATTTTAGCCCTGCATGAGGAAGCTTTCATTGAGTGTGACATATTAGGCATTAGATGCAAAAGTATGCATTGAAATATTTTATGCAAATTACTTTTGCAGGTAGCTGTGCCGTGCCTGTCAAAACTTTTGGATTAGGAGAAATCAGTTAGGGCAGTGGTTCCCAATCCTGGTCCTGGATAACCCCTAACACTGCACATTTTAGTAGTCTTCTTAGAGACACAACAAAAACGTGCAGTGTTGGGCTTCTCCAGGACCAGGATTGGGAACCACTGAGTTTGAGCAACAAATTAAATCTTTAAAGTCATAATTTACCTTAAAATAAAAATAATTAAGGCATTTATTCACATTTGTGACCCTAGGCCACAAAATCAGTTTAAAGTAGCACAGGTATATTTTTAGCAATAACCAAAAATACATTGTACAGGTCAAAATTAGAAATTTTTCTTATATGCCAAAAATCATTAGGATATTAAGTAAATATCATGTTCCATGAAGATGTTTTGAAAATCTCCTATCATAAATATATCAAAACTTAATTTTTAATAGTAATATGCAATGCATTACTAAAAACTTCATTTAAACAACTTTAAAGGCGATTTTCTCGGTATTTCAATTTTTTTTTTTTTGCCCTGTTTCAGTCCAGTCTCATTCACTTCCAGCTGTTTTTAGCTTTACAAAACAGCTGCTTGATATTGCAAACTGTCTTACCATATTATTTTAATGTATTATCTTAATTATAAACACAATGGTTTGTAGTGCAAACAGTTTTACCATTTACTGCACTTCATTATATTTCTCGTTATTTCCCTACAACGGTTTATGAAACGGAAGTTTAACACATTACCAGAAAACAGCTTACTTCCGCATTGAAAAATAAGATGGATACTACGGGGCTATTGGATGCTTGAATTTGATTGGCTGATGAACGTTCTAAGGTGTGCAATTATTTACAGAAAAACACACGGTTAAAGTAGTTCCAGGCAGGTTTTGACCGCATTACATGTCCATATTGCTCTCTCTCATTCTCTAATAACTTCACGATTAACCGCATTAGTCTGCTATTAACAACTCAACCCTTTATTGCTAGGTCTAAAATAACATTTTGGATTAGGTACGGAGGTGTTTGATGAGATGCGTAAGAAATTAATCCACACATAAGCGTTTTAAGGACAAAAACCTGACGAATCTCAGTATGATGTATTGCTTTAACTTCTGAACAATATCTGAGGTGTGGTAACCATAGTATTAGCAGAATAATTGACTCCGGTCTTTTGAATTATAAATTAATACATACCTGAGGTGATGATGCGGCCACGACACATTGATCATTGTGCATACTTATGCTGATGATGCACTGGGCAACTTTTTGAGCAATGTTGCCAGGCAACTTTGGCAATTGTTATCGTCAAGGGCAGCCAGGTGAGATACAGGGCCCACCAGATAGAAATTTGCTACCCATTCTCAATGGAAAAGTGCCCAAGCAACATTGCTCAAAAAAAGTCGCCCTGTGTATCATCAGCCTTAGAGAACATAAAATACAGTCAACTGCAGCTTAACTGTACTTGCTTGACAGGCGAGAACAATCTCATTGATTATTGAGGAAACTCAAACATACTTGCATAACTTGTTCTTGCATGTCAGTCAAATACACTTAAGCTTACCTTTATCATATTTGACTAGCTCTATGTATGTGCTTTCATCACTGTATAATTGTCAATAAATGTCTAAATTACATCTGTTATAATCTTACAAAGCAATTGTGTCTCTTCAGAAGACACTCAATTTTTATGCATTGGTTATATTATCACCTCATGAACTTTTTGAAACGTCAAAGGTACGGTGGAATGGACCTTCAGTTGAGGGACAGAAATCTCTCAGGTTTCTTGTAGGTTTGGGTGAACTGTCCCTTTGACCTGAACTGCTAGAGCAACTTTATATAGATCGCTGAAGTTATGAATGAATGAATGAATGATGCATTTATATAGCGCTTTCATTGTGTATTGCCGTACACCCAAAGCACTTTCCAGTCAGATGGGGGGTCTCTCCTCAACCACCACCAGTGTGCAGCATCCACTTGGATGATGCGACGGCAGCCACAGTACAACGGCGCACACAGGTGGAGAGGAGAGAGTGATATAGCCAATTTAATGAAAGGGGATTATTAGGAGGCCATGATTGACTAGGGACACCAGGGTTACACCCCTACTCTTTTACGAGAAGTGCCATGGGATTTTTTGTGACCACAGAGAGTCAGGACCTCAGTTTAACGTCTCATCCGAAAGACGGTACTTTTTATAGTGTAGTGTCCCCGTCAGTATACTGGGGCATTAGGACCCACATAGACTACAGGGTGAGCACCCCCTGCTAGCCTCACTAACACCTCTTCCAACAGCAACCTAGTTTTCCCAGGAGGTCTCCCATCCAGGCACTGACCAGGCTCAGCCCTGCTTAGCTTCAGTGAGCAACCGGTCTTGGGCTGCAGGGTGATATGGCTGATATGGCATGGCTGTTATAACCAGCTAATAGACTGACAGACCTTTGGGGTGGATGGCGAGTGCTTGAATTGCCTAACAATTTTGAGCTGCATTGTCAGTGAAACCTTAATGTGGCAGCGAGTGCCACAGTTTAACCTTAGAGAATAAGGAATATTTTTGGCATGAGTGGATTATAACCATCATCGCTAGCTACACTGGGCTATTATTTGTATTGATTGAATGTGAGATTGCTTAGTAAGTCTAGGCTAAATTTCCCTTGTTCATGAGTGCTGCGTTTCCTGGCAACAGCATCCATTACAGCAATTATCGTCTTCTGAGACTGAGCGAGCAGGGCTCACTGGCAGCACAGAGGGGTTCTAGTCTTGCCTCCGTGCGTTTGCATGGCACACTCAGGCAGGGAAATCTGAAGGTTTTTCCAATAATCCACTGTAATTGAATTTCCCATGGAGTCAAATGGAGGTACGACCACATTGAGAGGAACCTGATGCCCTGCAGTTGGCACTGTTGTTCTCAGAGGGTGAAATATGGTCTGCAATTAGCCCTCCAGTATGCATTTAGCCTGCTGCCTTTACATAAGCTTCCCTCCACCCTCTACATTCTGAAGGTACATTTTTGATGAGATAAGATTATGCTGGACAATAGTGGAAATATGAGAGATACAATACTGTTCAAAGGTTTGAGGTCAGAAGGAAGTCTCTTTTGCTTACCAAGGTTCCATTTGTTTAATTGCAAATACAGTAAAAACAGCAACCTTGTGAAATATTCTTAAATTAAAAATACTACTACTTTCATAAAAATATTTTCAAATGTATTCTTGTCAGTCAAAGATGACTTTTTAGCATCATTATTCCAGTCTTCAGTGTCACATTATCCTTCAGAAATCATTCTAATATACTAATATGATTTGAGGCTCAAGAAAGATGTCTTCTTGTTAATAATAATGTTAAAATAGCATTTTTTTTTAAATGTAAATCTTTTGTAGCATTATAAAAATGTTATAACATTATAATGTCTTATACATGTCACTTTTGAGCAATGTCCTTGGATAATATAAGTATTAATTTCTTTTAAAAATAAAATTGTACTTACTGACCTTCCTAAACGTATACTGAGCTGAAAACTTGTAAACTGAGCGTTTTTGTTTCGATACAGCTAAATATATACACAGACTGTGGTAAAATCCTAGAACAATAAAATGAATTGATAAAGGAAGTCTTGTGAAAAAGGTTATGTGTTTTTGTACGACATTTCATGAATGAATCTCTTGTTGCTAGGTTGGATATTCTGGCAAACCCTGAAGCAATTGTATTAAGCCCAGTGCCCCAGCTATCCATCCCCATCAATAACCATTTTCAGCTAGTTCGAGGTAAGCTTTTAATGACTATTTATAGCTTACAGAAGGACTTTGTAACAATGTAAATGCATTTGTCCTCACTATAATATTTTTCTCCCTTCACGAACTCACATTTGGTCTCTCTTAGCGAGGCTTAGATAATAAGCACTTTTGTGCATGATGAAATCTCCCTCTCCTGATCAAATATTTGAAAATCGTTTATCACCATAGAGGACAGGTTGTTTTATATTTCCTGGTACAGTCCATTTAAAATCTGTCATTGACTTTCTTTAATTTGTCCTTTTAGAGGCTGAAGAAGCACTTCTCATTGACATCTCATGTAACAGTAAGTTTTTAATTAGATGCTTTTGAAGTTTTAATTTTTTTAAATATATTTTCTTGATTTATAAAATGTCTAAAATCAGTTGTATGCAGTGTGTTAGAATGATTACATCAGCATAGAATACAGATCATGTTTATTTAAAGTAATTGTTACATAATTTATAGTTAAATCGTATCTATCTGACCGTAAGCAGCTTATTTTGCAGCATTCAGATTAAGCAGCTTATTATTGCTACTCATATCTATTTAGTTTTATTTTTATAATTGTTTGAAATGATAGTAGCTTATATGCCCTTTTTTCCTAATGCATATTGGTTTTAATAAATAATGATTCACTTAAGCAAAGTGCTTTTGCAAAAAAAATAAAATGCATCGCTCTGATATTTGGATATGAGAATATGACACAGCATTCCTCAACAGCGACGATACGGATTCGTCTTAAAGGCGAGCGAACACCAGAGCTTCACCTGGAGCTGCAGGATGATGTTCACTCTCAGTCCTTCTTACAGCACGTGACGAAGGCCAAACAGCAAGGTGATACCTCGTTTTCCCTGCACATGATGCAACCACAAACATCAAGCTGCATTTCTTATTTATTAACTACTCTACTCATTTATTTACCAGGGTAACTAACACCCAGATTTATAGGTTTGTCGGTAATGAATGCTTCCTGGAAGAATTTGACCTTAGTGTCAGGCAGAAAGTTTGACACATAAGTCTTTAGTGTTGGATTACTTTAGTTTACGTTGTTGCAACCACAATCAAGTCTAAGGTTAGGCCACCTGCTGCATCATTTCTCTGATTTGTTACCTCATTTGTTACCTGATTGTAATTCAGCTCAGGTTAAGTTTGTCTTTTAAACTCTTACTTTAGAAGCTACTCGACCATCCATTGACATTTTATGTGGTCAGTGTATCATTTCAAAATTCGGATCAGTTAAATTTTCATAAATATTTTTATAGGGAGATAAAAAAGAAATCATGTCTAGATTAGGAAAACATTTACAGTTGAGGTCAAAAGTTTACACCCCCCTTTCAGAATCTGCAAAATATTAATTGTTTTATCAAAATAAGAGGGTTTATACAAAGTGCATGTTACTGTTTATTTAGTACTGACCTGAGTAAGATATTTCACATAAAAGATGTTTACATATAGTGCACAAAAGAAAATAATAGTTGAATTTATAAAAATGACCCAGTTTAAAAGTTGACATCCCCTTGATTCTTAATATTGTGTTGTTACCTGAATGATCCACAGTGGGTTTTTTTTGGTTTAGTGATAGTTGTTCATGAGTACCTTGTTTGTCCTGAACAGTTAAACTGTCTGCTGTTTCTCAGAAAAATCCTTCAGGTGCCACAAATTCTTAGTTTTTTTTTAGCATTTTTGTGTATTTGAACCCTTTCCAACAATGACTGTATGATTTTGAGATTCATCTTTTCACACTGACTAAAACTAAAGGACTCGATTATTACAGAAGGTTTAAATGCTCACTGATGCTCCAATAGGAAAAACAATGCATTGAGAGCCGGGGGGTGTAAACTTTTGGGCAGAATGAAGATTTTTTTTTTTTTTTAATTTTGCCTAAATATCTTTTTTTTTTTTTTTAGTACTTAATACTGCCCTTTGGAGGCCACAGCAGTTACATGTTTCCTAGAAGGCAAAAGAAGCTCAATTTACCCTGATTTTTAAATTACATATTTTCACCCCCTTTAATTCATGTTTTTTACCTTCTGAAGCATCAGTGAGCATCTTAACCTTCTGTAATAGCTGCATATGAGTCCATCAGTTGTCCTCAGTGTGAAAAGATGGATGTCAAAAATCATACAGTCATTGTTGGAAAGGGTTTAAATACACAAAAATGCTGGAAAACCAAAGAATTGTGGGACCTGAAGGTTTTTTCTGAAGGACAGCGGGCAGTTTAACTGTTCAGGACAAACAAGGGACTCATGAACAACTATCACTAAACAACAAAACACACACACACACACACACACACACACAGCCGTGGATCATTCAGGTAACAACACAGTATTAAGAATCAGGGATGTAAACTTTTGAACTGGGTCATTAACATCCAGTAACATGCGTTTTGTATGATCCTTTTATTTTGGCAAAGTAACATTTTGCAGATCCTGAAAGGGTCTTGCATCAAAGAATTTATGTCCACTGTTCACTGAAACAGACCTGTGCTTTACTGTCAACTACCTAAAGTAGAGCTGCCTATACTAAATTAATGACAATATTAAACATTGTTTCACTGCAGAAGACATTTTGAAAACCATTACCATTACCTAAATACATGATCATCACTGATCCTCCTTTAGCTGAGAAGAAGAGCTCACTGCCCAGAAAGATGGAGCCTGTTGTACCTGTTCCGGTCAAAGACTCCGTTCCAGTCCCACCTCAAAGAGGAACCTCCAAATCCACCTCAAATAACATCAGCAATAGCACTTTAGTAAAGCCCTCAAACACAGGTGTGGTATAAAAAATGTTACACATGATACAAGAACATTACATTTTTTTACATGGGCAGATACACTAAAGACAGTTGCTAGTGAATGTTTTGTCGCTTACAATTCTGCTGGTCTGTTCCTCTCTATGTTTATAGACTCCTCCTTCTCTCTGGCCACAGATTTTGGCTTTGAAGAGAAGAAGAACCAGAAAAACCGTATACGAGATCCTCCTCCTCCACCACTGCCTCCTCTTCCCCCTCGGAAGGGCACATACACACCATCGACTAACCACACAACAGGCCCAACTACCAAAGAAAGGCCGCCATCCGCACAGAACTCCATACCTGTCAGAAATGAGTGAGTGCTGCTGGTCCTAAATGCAGAAGCCTATGGATTTCAGCTCTGTTGAACTGAACTCTGTTGTTTGTTGTTACAGATTTCAGTCTGTTGACCGCTCCGCTTCCTGGTCTGACAGCCAATCCAACTACACGATGAGACAGGCCATGATGAGCAGCCACGCAGGATCAAGGGAAGGCCTGCTTAAATATCGCCTCAGCAAGAAGGAGAAAGAATATGTGGACATTAAAAACTTCAGGTAAATGTGACATGCCTGAAAACATGTTGTTGATTTGTTTTTACTGATTCCTGGTATTTGATTAAGCAACTGTTTTACAGGTTCTTTATTGGCACTTGGAATGTGAATGGCCAGTCTCCTGACAGTAGTCTTGAGCCTTGGCTGAGCTCTGACCCAGACCCTCCAGATGTCTACGCGCTGGGGTGAGTGGATGGGGCAATAATTTACCTGATAATTTACTCAGCCACATGTCATCCACGATGTTCTTTCTTTTTTCAGTCGAAAAGAAATTAAGGTTTTTGAGGAAAACATTCCAGCATACTTCTCCATGTAGAGGATTTCAATAGTGGTCAACGAGTTAAAGATTCAAATTGCATTTTCAGTGCAGCTTCATAGGGCTCTACACGATCCTAGCTGGGGAGTAAGGGTCTTAACAATCTGCCATTTTCTCAAAATAAATAAAGAAACTTTTTAACTACAAATGCTTATCTTTCATTAGTTCTGTTATGTGTATGCACGTTTTCAGCACAGGAAGTCACATTGGAAAAGTCATGCACAGTTACTGTAGTTCTTTGTCCATGTACTTAGGTTCACAAAGGTAGGGTAGGGAGAAAAAACCCATCTCATTGTCTCCTCCAACTTCAAAATCATCCAATATCATTGTTTTACCTTTTTTGTAAAGGCCGTTTGAATGTCTTTTTGACTTTCTCTTTGTAAACACTGGGTTGGAACTTCCCTCTGCATTACATATGTGTGATTACGTAATGCATGAGGTTGAGCTAGTGCAAGATGAGCATTTGTGGTTAAATATAAATTTTAGTAGTTGTTTTTTTTTTTTTTTTTTTTTTTAGAAAATTACCACTTGTTTCGCTAGATAAGACCCTTATTCCTGGGCTGGGATCATATAGAGCCCTTAGAAGCTGCATTGAAACTGCATTTTGAACCTTCAAACCATTGGCCACCATTGAAGTCCACTATATGGAGAAAATTCCTGGAATGGTTTTCATCAAAAACCTTAATTTCTTTTTGGCTGAAGAAAGAAAGACACAAACATCTTGGTTGACATAGGGGTTAGTAAATTATCAGGGCATTTTTACTGTGGAAGTGAACTAATCCTTTAATAGATCATTGTACATTATTGTCCAATTGTAAATTTTATGTCATATGTTCATATTGATTTGTTCTGTTATTTGGCAGATTTCAGGAGCTGGACCTAAGCACGGAGGCCTTTTTCTATATGGACTCATCCAAAGAACAGTTATGGGTTGATGCAGTTGAGAGAAGCCTCCATCCTAAAGCCAGATACATACGGGTGAGCTGATTTTAGCTGTTGAACATTTAAAATCTTTAAAGTCTAGTCTTTACATTTTACAGTCATCTTAAGAAGTATGTGGTGCTTGCTTTAATTTTGTGTGAGCTTTTTATGAGGCTCTGCATCCTTTCTTCAGATCCGGATCATTCGCCTGGTGGGAATGATGTTGGTGGTGTATGTCAACAAGGAGCACAAACATCACATTCGAGAGGTGGCTTCTGAGTCTGTGGGAACTGGCCTTATGAATAAAATGGTACGTTTGAATTTCTAACAATAGGAAGTGGTTTGTCAAAACAGGATGTGCTTTTAGCCTATCACTTGGCATATAATGCATATCTTTTGTTTTATTTGCATTAGATATGGTGTAATCTTGCCGTCGTATTGATTACACAAATGACCACAAAATGATGGATGCAGTGTCAGTGACCTGATAAGATTTTCCCCCTTTTTTTATTACTCCATTACTGTAGGGGAATAAAGGAGGTGTGGCTGTGCGCTTTGTGTTCCATAATACCAGCTTCTGCTTCGTAAACTCTCACCTGGCGGCTCATGTGGATGACTTTGAGCGGCGGAACCAGGACTACAAAGACATATGTGCCCGCATGAGTTTCCACCTGCTGGAATACCCCCCTATCAATATAGTCAAACATGAGTGAGTGTCACCGACATCTGCTTATCCAGTGTAGCTGTTTTTGAAACTGGTTGATTAGATAACTGAATTTTAAAGCTAATATTGGGTCTATAGTATATACAAGTGGTTCAGTGTTATAATTTTTCCTCTAAGTGTGGTGATTTGGCTTGGAGATCTCAACTACAGGCTATGTTTGCCTGAGGCTGGCGAGGTAAAAAGACTTATTGCTGAGAAAGAGCTACGGAGGCTTCAGGAGTATGATCAGGTAAATATAATATTTTAGATTTTTTTTTTTTTATTCATTATTATACTAATAATTTTAGTTATTAATGTTTTTAATTAAATACATGAAAGAGTCTTCAATAGTGGTTTCATTTACTTATGCACTCCGTTGTAGTTATCTGGTTTTAGGTTATTATTTGTTGCTTCCTCTTTTCTTTTTCCTGTGTATATGGCAGTTCTATAAGTAGAAGCCAAATATACAGTGCCTTGCGAAAGTATTTATACTTTTTTTTTTTTTTTTTTTTTTTTTTTTACATGCAGCCTTATGTTAAACTGGTTTAAATTACTTAGGGGAGCACTCCATACACCATAATGGCAAAGCTAAAAACTGGTTTTTAACTTCTTTGCAAAATTTGTAAAAATAAAACACTGAAATACGTACATTGCATAAGTATTCATACCCTTAACTCAGTACTTAGTTCAAGCACCTTTTTGGGTATGATGCCGACAAGCTTTGCACGTCTGCATATGGCATTTGTTATCTGCCATTCTTCTCCTCACCTCTTCACCTTTCAAACTCTGTCAGCTTGGATGGGGTCTGGCAGACATTTTCAGGTTTCTTCAGAAATATTTGATTGTGTTCAAGCCCAGGGCCACTCAAGGACATTCACAGAGTTGTCTATAAGCCACTCTTGCTGTGTGCTTAGGTTCATTATCCTGTTTGAAGGTGAACCTTCGGCCCAGTGTGAGGTTCTGAATGCTCTGGACTTGGTTTTCATTAAGGCTCTGAGGATCTCAATATTTTGGTTTATTGAGATTTCCTTCTACTCTGAGTCCCTCAGTCACCCACAGCGTGAGGCTGCTACCAGCACACTTTACTTTTGGGATAGTACTCTGCAGGTGATGAGCAGTGTCTTGTCTCCTTCAAAACATGATGTTTGGAATTGAGGTTCATCACACCAGAGAATCTTGTTTCTCACAGTCTGAGGTGCTTTTTTACAAATTCCAAGTGGGTTTTCATGTGTCTTCACTGAGGAGAAGATTGAATTTGGCCACACCGTCATAAAGACCGGATTGGTGGAGTGTTGCAGTGATGTTTGTCCTTTTGTAAGTTTCTTCCCATTTGCATATATGATCATGGAGCTCAGCTAGAGTGACATCAGCTTCTTAGTCACCGGTATAACCAAGCCCCTTGTCCATCAGTTGCTCAGTTTGGCCAGGAGGCCAGCTCAAGGAAGAATCCTAGTTGTTCCAAGTGTCTTCCATTATTAATAGTGGAGGCTAAATGCTTCTGTGAACTTTCAATGCAGCACAATTTTTAATGAACTCTTCCCCAGATCTGTGCCTTGAAGCAAACCTGTTTCTCAGCTCTACATGAAGTTATTTTTTAACCTCAGGGCTTGGTTTTTGCTCTGATATGCTTATCATATTTTCATTTGTTACACCTTTTATTGAGAGGTTGCCTGTTCAAATCATACTCATTCAAATGAATTTGCCACAGTTTAATTTCAGTAGTTGAATTCCTTGTAGAAACATCTGCAAATGATATGCATGGTCCTGAGCTCAATTTTAAGTTTCCCAGAACTTGTACTCATGCAATGGAGTAATTTCAGTTGTTTAATTCTAATAAAT
Source organism: Garra rufa (assembly GCF_049309525.1). NCBI lineage: Eukaryota > Metazoa > Chordata > Actinopteri > Cypriniformes > Cyprinidae > Garra > Garra rufa. The sequence continues at coordinate 31,592,091 of NC_133376.1, forward strand.
TAGCAAAATTGTTACAAACCTGTTTTGTGCTTTGTCTTTATGGTGTTAATTTAAAGCAGTTTAACATAAGGCTGCAACATAACAATATGTAAAAAAATAAAGGGGTATGAATACTTGGCAAGGCACTGTAGATTTGAGTTTGTGCTCTAAAAGCACACTTAATAGCATCTTCTGTTTCACTTTGCCAGCTGAACATCCAGAGGAAGACTAAACGTGCCTTCACTGATTTCATGGAAGGGGAAATTAATTTCACCCCTACTTACAAATATGATGCTAAATCAGACCGATGGGACTCAAGGTAAAGTTCTTGGAGATTATGAGATCTTCCTTTTAACATCGTTGTCTGATTATCTCAAAATGAAATAAATGAGGTTGACGCGTCATGATTTGTTTTTGTCATCCACAGTGGAAAGTGTCGAGTTCCTGCCTGGTGCGACCGTATCCTCTGGAGGGGGAGCAACGTAAAGCAGCTTCACTACCGCAGTCACATGGAGCTGAAGACCAGTGACCACAAACCTGTCAGCTCTGTCTTCAGTATCGGAGTAAGGTGTAGTTCTTTCATCATGCTCTAATAAAGGAGTTGAGAGCTTCGCATTGATTTTATGTACATGCTGCAGGTGAAGATGGTGATTGAGCAGCGCTACAAGAAGGTGTTTGAAGAGATTGTGCGGGACATGGACAGGATGGAAAATGACTTTCTGCCCTCTTTGTCCCTAACACGACGAGAGGTGAGTAATGAAAGGGAGCCAGACATGGGAGTGTGACAAACTCTCTCTGCATCGATCCACTGGCCTGCCTCCAGTCTTTGAGATCCCACTATATATATCAAAGGAGGATCAATAATGTTTGCACAATCTTAGCATTTCTCTGGACTGTGAGTGGAGTTTCAGCTAATCGCATGTGCCATAATTGCTTTCAGACTAAATGCACCAGGCTTTTTCTCTAGCATAAAAGAGAGAAGAAAAGACAGAAAAAATACTTTGAATCAGTGCACACTCTGGATACTTTTAATACATGCATAAATGTAAAATATGTCATGGTATCCACATAAAAATGTAATAATATTGATCATAATAATAAATGCTTTTGAGCACCAAATTAGCATATTAGAATGATTTATTGATATTAGAAAGATCAAGCGACACTGTAGAATGGCTGCTGAATATTCAGCTTTGCCAAAAAAACTTTTGAATAGTATTGTATGTGCTCACAGCCTTATTTTCATTTTCTGTATCCCATAGTTCATCTTTGAAAATGTGAAGTTCCGTCAGCTGCAGCGTCAGAGTTTTCTCATCACTAATGACGGACAGGTTGCTTGCACCTTCGCCTTTATTCCCAAACTCAATGACTCTCAATACTGTAAGACCTGGCTACGTGCTGAGCCCAGTGAAGGAGTACTAGATCCTAGTGAGTACCTCATATGGCAACAAATAAAAGTTTATCTTGTATGATGTGGAATCCAGTCATAAAAATGGAATTTACTGTAAAATGCAGTATGTCATGGAATATGCCAAATTTTCATGGGAATTGTACTGTTTTTTTTAGAGGAAAAAACACCTCATATTATATACAAACAGAAACTTAAAGGTCTCCGCAGCAACTCGTTAAAATAAAGGTCTGGCTTACCTTGAAGAAATTGTGACGGAAATATATTGCTCAATGTAATGACAGTACTACTACTAATACAATTTACATAAAACATAATTTTTAAGTTTACCAGAAAAAAAAAAATTTACTTAAAAAAATTAATTACTAAATAACATAAAAAAAAAAAATATATATATATATATATATATATATATATATATTATTATGTTATTTAGATATTTATTTTTTAAATAAAATCAATTAATTAGAGATGCTTATTAAAATTTAATTAAACCATTAAAATGGAAATATGGAATTATGTGTAAAGGAAAACACATAATTTGTTAAAAATAAAACTGAATTTGGGAAGAAAATTTAATAGGCCTTAATGTAATTTTTGTTTAACTTTTAAAAAATTGCTGTTAAATTGGGTAAGTTGCATG
>NC_133376.1:31594620-31751826 GCF_049309525.1 Garra rufa
ATCAAAACATTATTTTTAAGGAATATTTACCAGAATTTATGTAGAAAATGTAATACACAATATAGTTTTTCTGGAAAGAAAATAATTAAATTAATTAATTAGATGCTTTTGATTATTAAAATTTAATGAAACCATTAAAACGAAATCCAGAAAAAGAATGGAAAACACCATAATTTGTTAAAAATAATACTTTGGTTTTTGGATTTGTGTGCAGTTTCTGCACATCCTCCTGATTGTCTCATATATATTTCTATTTGTTGCAGATGAGAAAATGGAGATCTTCCTGGAAGTCTATGTCAGTAAAGACTCTGTGACGCTGCTAAACTCTGGAGAGGATAAAATCGAGGACATCCTGGTGCTGCATCTGGACCGGGGGAAAGACTACTTCATCACTGTCACGGGAAACTACCTGCCCAGCTGTTTCGGCACATCGCTAGAGACCCTGTGCCGTATGAAGAAGCCCATCCGCGAGATCCCCATCACTAAACTCATCGATCTGGTGAGGCACAGGCCGCAACTTCAGTTGGTTAGATGAATTAGAATCACAGGATACATGGCTAAGTAAGGCTGACATTACAAAAGTGTTTCTTTTCCAGTGGAAAATCATGACAGACAGTGGCAAGGAATTTTGCTCCCAAATTTTAGATAGGAGAAGACTTTCAGGTTTGACATGAAGCTATTTTGAGGCAGTGAGGAAAGCATGTACAGAGATGTTTTGATGCGATACAACTTGTTCGGTTGCAGTAGGCCATCATCCAAACTGCCTGTGCTGTTCCACATGGCGCTATATTCTCAAAATATGATTACTTTTTCATTCAGAGAGTTGTCAATCATCTGAATCATTTTCTGTTTCTATCTCTCCGCTGTTCAGTGATCACCTTTGATAGCCGAAAGCTGCTTATCTGTGATTATGCAATACCGGCTCTGTGTTCTCACTGATTACGCAATGTTTCTCCATTGTCTCATCTCTCCTCCCTTCTTTTACTTCTTTCTTCTCTGACTACTCCTTTCCGACCAATCATTCTGGGTCTGCATGACTCTCAGGGAGAGGATAGCTGCATGGAAAAGGTAAACTCCCTCCTCATCCAGGTTATACAGTAGGACAGCTGCAATTACTGCAGCCCACAAGTGTGATTGAGGGTGACTTTGTCCTGTTTTTAAATGTTTGTCCCAGTGTGTCAGTGTCTCAATGTGCTTGCCCGTTCCTACAGGTCAGCTTGCTGCAGTCACTCTGCTGGTTCAGGCTAATGAAAGTCACTGAGGCTTGAATCTCTCTGCTTGAACACTACCCCACCTTTCCTCACTCAGCTCACTGCTCTCCAGTCAGCGATATTAGATTAGTAGAGAGAGAAAGCAGCTCACAGCATGGTGAAACCAGCCTCACAAATCAGTGTTTGTAATTTGGAGTCGACTGTTCTTCGGAGTTGTTTTTGCCTCTGTGGCTCAGCATGAGTTGCAGTCCTACTAATTGCATGAATCCCCTTATATTGTTTAGTGGTCCTGGGGCTGTCACTTATCTCCATGTAATTTCTCTGTGTGTATATGAGAGAGAGAGAGAGAGAGAGCAATGTTATTTGTCACCCTTTTTCAGATGGATGAACTTGTAATGGCTGTTATGTGATGTAAAGTTTAAAGAAAGTGGTTGTACTGTTGTACAGGAATCTTAACAAGCTTCTGTATTTCTAAAGGCACTTTCCACAACATGGTGCAAATTCTAAAAAAACATAATATTATAAATATTACATTGGCATTAATTATAATTAATAAAGTTTCTTGAGCTGCAAATCAGCATGTTCGAATGATTTCTGAAGGATCATGTGACACTGAAGCCTGCAGTAATGGCTGCTGAAAATGTAGCTTTGCCATTACAGGAATACATTTTAAAATCTATTTAAATAGGAAACGGTTATTTTAAATTGTAAGAATATTACACGCTATTACTGTATGCTGCTTTGGTGAGCGTAAGAGACTTTAAAAATATATTTGAACATTTAAAAATGTTAAACATATATATAAAAAAAATAATTAAATTCTAATTGTTAATTATATACACTACCAGTCAAAAGTTTTTAAACTGTATGATTTTTAATGTCTCTTCTGCTTACCAATCCTGCCATTATTTGACCCAAAATACAGCAAAAGCTGTAATATTGTGAAATGTTTACTGTTTAAAATAACTCTTTTCTATTTGAAAATATTTTAAAATGTAATTCATTCCTGTGATCAAAGCTAAATTTTCAACATCATTACTCCAGTTTTCAGTGTCACATGATCTTTCAGAAATCATTCTAATATGCTGGTTTGCTGTTCAAGAAACATTTTTATTATTATTATCAATAGAGTATTTATTTTTTTTTTTCAGAATTTTATGAAAGATCCAAAGATCAGCCTTTATCTGAAATAAAAAGCTTTTGTAACATTATACACTATAAAGCGAGTCAGTATAATTTTGGGAAACAAATTATAAAAATGAATTGTTTTATTTATAATGTTATAAAAGATTTCTGTTTCAGATAAATGCTGTTCTTCTGGACTTTCTATTTATCAAAGAAACCTGAAAAGATTCTACTCAAGTTATTTTCAACATCATAATAATAACAATAATAAATGTTTTTGAGCAGCAAATCAGAATATTAGAATGATAGTAATGATGTTAAGAATTCAGCTTTGAAATCACATTAATAAATTACATTTAATATATTATTTATGAATTATATGTATATATTATATGAAAATATGTTGAATTACTATTTAAAATAGTAAAAATATTTTAAAATTTTACTGTTTCTGCTGTACTTAGGATCAAATAAATGTATGCTTGGTGAGCAGAAGAGACTTCTTTATAAAACATTAAAAATCCTTTATACAACATTAAAAAATAACTTTTGACTGGTAGTGTTTACATAAATGTAATAATAAATAATATCAATAATTAAATATTAAAAATATATTTAAAAAAACATTTTAAAAAAGTTTATGTGAATATGATTTATTAGTGTTGTCCCTCTAGTGCAGGGGTCCCCAAACTTTTTTCTGAGTGGGCCAAATAATTTTCTTTTCTTTAATGGGGGGCCGGGTCGGTTTATAAAAGAAAATTCCATGGGCTGAACTGACTACTATTATTATTATTATTTTATTATGATTTTACCTGTATTTATTATACCTTTTAATGCTAGAATAGTTTATTTATTTTTTTATGCACCAGACAGACAAATGATAATTTCTTTTCAAAAGATATACAGGTGCTTCTCAGTAAATTAGAATGTCATGGAAAAGTTCATTTATTTCAGTAATTCAACTCAAATTGTAAAACTTGTCTGTTAAATACATTTAATGCACACAGAGTGAAGTAGTTTAAGTCTTTGGCTCTTTTAATTGTGATGATTTGACTCACATATAACAAAAAAATATCTCTGGCATTGTTCAGAGGGCCGGTCCAAATGTGGGGGCGGGCCGCATTCGGCCCCCGGGCCTTAGTTTGGGGACCCCTGCTCTAGTGTTTAAAAAGTTAAATAAATTATGTTAATGCTGAGCTGTAACAATTTTAAGAATTTTTTTTAGTCGTTATTTTGGAAGAAAATCATACAGTTCCACCTAAACTAATTATCATTTCAATTGAGAAAAGAATAGTTCAACAAAGAGTATACAAAAGTATAAAAATAACTAAATAATGGGGCACTAAAATGTGCTGTATTTGTGTAAAATGCTACAAAAAATATTAGGGCTTTCTTAAAAAAATAAATACAGAATTAAATATAGTTTGTAAGATGAGATGATTTTGTGATTAATTTCTCAATTTCTCAATTTCCAAGGAGAAATCCCGGATTAATTTCTTGTTGGAAAGTGCTGGAACAGAGGATAAACCTCTGAAGATTCCCAAAGAGGTCTGGTTGCTTGTTAATCACCTCTACACCAAGGCCTGCCAACAGGTAAACAAAATAAAGCATGAATGCACCTATGATTAACCATAACATCTCAAGTTACTAATCAGTTTTTTTATTATTTTTGTACAGGAGGACCTTTTCCAGACCCCTGGCCTGCAAGATGAGCTACAAAATATTATTGACTGCTTGGACACCAGCATTCCTGAATCCATCCGTATCCTTTCCCACCAAAAGACCATATAAATATGTTTATATATGGAAAAGGATGAGTTTTTCCCAGCAGATAGATTACTGTTTGGTACAAACCTCTTTTAAGGGGCTCTCAGAGTTACTTAGCATAGAAATGCTAATGTCTGTCACTTCTGTGAATGTGACCGAGTGGCTCTTTTAAAAACTGCTTTGACTGGCTGGACTCTCCCACACAATTCATCCCTGAGCAACTGAGAGACTGAGAATGTTTCTTCTGACCTACTGTAATGGTGTTCAAGACATCCCTAGAGACGCTGTGTACTTTGTTCTTTCCGTCTTTTTCTTTTTCTCACTGCTCTATATTTGATGCTAAAATGTGCATTCTCATGGTTCACTATGGTTCTCCTTGACTGTTGGTTCCAAGCTGGCTCTAATCACTCAGTTGCTGAAGCACTATTGATCTTCTTGGAGGCTCTTCCTGAACCCGTGCTGTGTTATGAACTCTATCAGCGCTGTCTTGAATGCTCTCATGACAGCCGTCTGTGCAAACAGGTAAACATGCGTGCATGGCACTAACTATGTAAGTGTCAAGACTATGTATTTCATATGCTATTTGTGGCAGGTCTGCCAATCTATATATGTTTTTGTTTCAGTTCCTATTCACAAGCTTTCTGTTTGATTCTTTATTCAATGTGTTTTGATTCTGTTTTATATGGGTGTATTTCATTGCCCATTTTGCTTATATGAAAGAAATTGTCTTTCAGGCATTGATGCAACATAAACAGAATTCACAATGGGGTCTAAACTACACAGTTCAATTGCTGTTTATTTGTGATAGTCAACAAAAGACAAAAAGTCAACTTTTAAATTGCATTTCTTTATAAAAAATTATTATACTATTATAAACTTGCTTACCCCCAACCTTAAAAGGGTGGTCTATTTAGGTCAAAAGTTTACATACACCTTGCAGAATCTGCAAAAAGTTAATTATTTTACCAAAATATGGATCATACAAAATGCATGTTTTTTTTTATTTAGTACTGACCTGAATATGATATTTCACAAACAATCTTACATATAGTCCACAAGAGAAAAAATAACTGAATTTATAAAAAAATAACCTTTTCAAAAGTTTACATAAACTTGATTCTTAATACTGTGTTGTTACCCGAATGATCCACAGCTGTTTTTTTTTGTTTGTTTGTTTAGTTTTTCATGAGTCCCTTGTATGTCCTGAACAGTTAAACACAAGTTCTTGAATTTTTCAGTATTTTTGTGTATTTGATCCGATTATTTCCAACAATGTATGATTTTGATATCCATCTTTTCACACTGAGGACAACTGAGGGACTCATTTGCAACAATTGCAGAAGGTTAAAACGCTCACTGATGCTTCAGAAGGAAACATGATGCATTAACAGCCAGGGGGTGAAAAGCTTTTTGAAAAATGGACACATCTTTATTCTGTTCAAAAGTTTACACCCCATGTATTTTAATGCACCATATCTTTATGACTGTAGCACTTATGAACAATCATCACTAAACAAAAAACATCAACAACAACTACTGTATTATAAAGGTAACAACACAGTATTTAAAACTTTTGAACAGGGTCATTTTTAATAAATTCAACTACTATTTTCTAATGTGGACTATATGTAATTTATTCATTTGCAAGTTTTTTTTTTTTTAATCTTTACATCTGTCTTTTTTTATATTGATCTTATGACAAGCATCCAAAATGCAGTGGCTTCCAAAAGTCTGAGACCTTGTTGAAAAATCTAATTCAAAGTGTATTTTAATCCAGAAAATTTACAGAGTATAAGGATTAATTCTTTGTTTCCCTCTGAACGCCAGCTAATATCCCAGCTCCCACGCGCCCATCGCAATGTGTTCCGCTACCTGATGGCCTTCTTGAGAGAATTACTCAAACACTCGATTGACAACAACTTGAATGCCAATCTCCTAGGTGAGTCTTGTTTTCTCTAGTACCATCAGATTGCAAACACACAGGTGCTTAACTGTTTTGTTCTTGTACCTCTACCCCAGCTACTCTCTTCGCAAGCCTCCTCATTCGGCCGCCTCCCAACCTTGCAGGCAAACAGTCGCCGCACGACCGTCAGAAAACCAACGACTTCATATTGGGTTTCCTGATGGCCGGCGACGAAGACTGAAGAAGGGGACTTTCGAAACGAGGTGTCATGCCTTCTCTCAGAGGTGTTCAGGTGGAGCAAAAAAGACACTTGAGGTGTGTTTGCAGCTGGTCTTCTGGGAGATATTTGGGCCACCCTGCACTAAGATGAACATTTGGCACTGTTGGATAGTGCCTGTTTTGCACAGACACTGCCCGTTATTTACGTTACGCTGTTTTTCTGTTCCTGCTTCAGAGGAATAGCTGTCAGTTTATCTTTATGTAGTATTAATAACTACACTTTTAACCCTTACAAACCTCATCTTTATGAGTGCAGCATCTATAATGCTATGTGCAGCCCCACTTTCTCTGGTTTTAACCTCTGGATCAGAGTGCTGTAATGCCAAATCCAATATTCCCGATCAGATTTGATTGAATGTGTGTGAATGTGACTCACGGGCGCTCAAAAGAATGACTTTGTTACACTAAAGGAAAGCCATGTTGTGGAGATTAGACTGCTGCTGCCAGGTTAAACGCTCTGTCAAAGCACCATTTTCCATCTGTCTCATGCTTTCCTCCTTTAAAAATGACCTTCAGAGAGGTGACTTTGACAATCGACTACCTTTCGGAGTGGAGGAGAAGTCTGGACTATGATCTATACTCAGTTCTATCTGAATCATGATGAATCAGCTGGCATTGTGTGCACATGTTATTTATGTTTTCCAGTCTCATACACAGTTGTCCTCAGCATTGGGCATTTGGATGTCCTCCACAGATGAATATAAGTCTGTTATCCGTCAGAAACACGATCTCCGGTCTCCTCTTCAGCCTGTTATGATGGCACAACCACACTTGTAATTCTTACTCACCTTGAATAATGAGCAGCTGTGGTTATCTTCATTAGATCTGGGTCTGAAACTTTTATTCTTTTGAGGTCTTATTCTTTTACAGCTCTGTTCTGGATCCTTTCGTGCTACAGAGACGTTAACGTTTTAACTGTTGTGCTCACTGGGTCTTTTATCTGTCTTGTCTTGTAATGAAGATGCAGTCGTGGTTCTTCTATTTATATGTATGTTGAGTGTTATACTAACCCAGACTGGGATCATTTTGTGTACGTTTACAGTCTTTGTGTCTTTTGTTGGTGGTAAATTTACACTTTTAGTGACCATACCGGCATATGTTTATCGTTCTTGAATTCATAGTACACATTGGGAAATTCTGATAGCTCTGCTGGTTTTTTACTTCTTGCGCCAGTTGGTCTGGTTTTGTACTACAGTGTGTAAAGAGGAAGTCTCCTCTGTTTTGCTCGTATTAATCATCACCCCAATGCTAAAATATTATTGTAGCACAAACCACCAAAGCTGTTTCTCCGCAGTGCGTGTGACATTTTTGCCTCGGTCCATTAGTGACATTTCCTCAAAATCTCACAGGAAATGTTTTGTGTCAGTCTTGCAACTTGGAAAAAGAGTTGTAAGCAGTTTCTGATCAACTCTATGCTTTGCCTTCCCTTACTGTCAGAAAAAAAATGTGCGGAAATTGTAGTTTTAGGTTCATGACAGTAACATTAAACGGCCAACTTTGAATCTTGTCTTCCCCTAAAAGATGCACATTAGTACCTTAGAGTCGTAATATGTGCCTTTTAAGGTACTACTGTGTGCTTTTAAAGGTAAATAAGTTGCAAGGATAACAGAGTTTCTGCACATTTTCACAAGTAGTGATGTTCTGTGAATGATACCGCCTGTGGTTTGATGTCCTCCAATGATTTCCAATGTCTAAATCGCTTCACATCCTCTGCCATGTTTACAAGCCTCTGCCTTTGTCTGAGCTTTCTGTTGGGTTTATTTTTTTCTAATTTCTGCTTTGGAAAGGGCCAACATGGAGCTCTGCTGTCTTATTCAAATCCTTGTGGCCTGAAATCATTCTTTTCAGTGCCAACAGATGATGTTTCTGGGAGGACCTCATTGCAGGAGACTGAATCAGAGGAACAGAAATGCAGATGGCCATTATACAGATTTCTGGTGTGCTGTGATCACCACCCTGCCTGTTTGTTTATTGTTGTGTCTTGTCTTTCTATCCATTCAGTTTTTGTAAAGATGTTTCTGGTACTTTACAGATGGGTACTTGCACATACTTTGTTTTATTTGTGGGGAGGGGCCGGGCATCTAATTTATTCAAATAAAAGACATTATGATCATATTATCATGCTTCCTGGGATTTTATAATTACTGGTGTATCTGCCCTCAACTAAAGATTTTTCTGGTCGAGTAGTAAGCATTAGTCGACTATTCGTTGCATGTTTATTAATAAGCCATATAAATCATGATAATAAGTCTTTAATTGCCTACATAGCTTATTAAGTGCTCAAGCGCGTGCAAAAAAAGCTTGCCACAGTGCATCGGCAGATATAATTATGAATGTGTCAGGGAAAAACAGCAAGGAGACTGCATTAACATTTTAATAATTTATTGATAAACTAGTGTTTTCTTTGTTTTCGGCATAAGAGATTAAGTTGGTGACAATGACTTCTATTTAAATTGGTTAATTAATTAATTAACAAGATTTCGTTGTTATTGTGAGTCTTTACAGATTTGAAAGATGTGTTACTTTTATCTGTATGATCAAAAATGCACCGGCATCTCCATCCGTAATGCAGTAAGCCTGCTACTTTTCAGCTTCCAAACTGTTAACATCAGATTGAGTGGCCATGTAATCTTCATCTTTCAGATGAAAAGCCATATTTGAGGTCTGAATGGTAGGCAAGTCCTGCCCGATGTACTATATTACCAAATTCCTGTGGAATTTTTTTTTCTGCGACTAATAAAAATTCGGTCGACCAAGCAGCAAAGTTAAGGGCTCAAAGTTTGTTCTAATACTGCAAGTTCTTGAAAGCTGAACTGTCGTTGTCCCAGTGTAACTGCTTTCTAAAGGAGTGGCCTCCAGTGCTGTGGCAGAGGCTAAATTGTTTCTTCTACCTGTGAAAGGTTTGCCTTCTGACACTTGTTTCCCTAGTTAGTCCACCTTGTGTTCAGTGAGAGTTCCCACAAGTGCTTGTGACATTCTCAGCCCTGGCATCTATAAAGACCCCCAATTTGTGTGGTTGTCATCTTTTCTTGCTGCTGCCATGGCCCTGCTGAGAGTGTCGTCCTACCGTAAGCTGTTTGAGGAGCAGTGGAGCCAGGCTGCAGGACGTTGTGGAGTCCAGGCCCGCTTTGCTGCCAGGTCAGTACGTTGGTCTGAAAGAGTGGAATTTGAATCCTAAATTGTGAATTAATAATTGGTTTCCAGCATAGAATTGCTATTTTGTCATTTTAGAGAATTCCTCCATATAAACTTGTAGTTCAGACAGGATTCAGTTTCATCTTTTTTCACAGTGTTCGCTTTGTTTTCCAAAGAATGAATTTTTGTTTCACAATTAACACCAAGAGTAGTAGTACTAGTTGTTGTTGTTGTTATATGTAAAAGTTTGAGGTTTATATACTTATAAATATTTTTGAAAGGTGTCTTATGTTCAAAAATGTATTTTAATGTTTTAAAATCTAATTTATTCCTATGGCAAAGCTGAATTTTGATTCCTGATTCCTAAGCTGATTCCTTAGAAATCATTCAAATATGCTGACTTTCTGCTTAAGAAATGCAGTCTTGCCAAGTTTTATATATATATATATATATGTATATATATATGTATTGTTTCTTAAAATATTTGAAACTGAAGTTTTAACAAAATTATATATGGGGAAAAAAAACAAAGTCTTGGGATCAGAAAGATTTTCTTTAAACAAGTATTTTAGAGTACGGCTGCATTTATTTGGTCAAAAATGAAGAAAAAAAAACAGCAATATTGTGAAATATTATTACAATTTAAAATAGTGGTGTTCTATTTTAATATACTTTAAAATATAATTTATTTCTGTGGTGCAAAGAGCTTAATTTACCCCAGTCCACAGTGCCACATGATCCTTCAGAAATCATTCTAATATGATGATTTATTATTATTATTATTATTATTATTATTATTATCATCAGTGTTTAAAACAGTTGTGCTGCTTAGTGTTTTTTGGAACCTGTGATTACCATTGTGCTTTTTCAGGGTTCTTTGATGAATAAAACATTAAAAAGAATAACAATATTTATTTAAAATATAATATTTTGTAACAATATAAACTAGAGTTTAAAAATTTGGGGTCAGTAAATTTTTATTCTTTCTTTTTTGAAGAAATTAATACTTCAATTTAACACATCCTTGCTAAATAAAAAAAAGTGATAGTAAAGACTTGAACTGTTAGAAAAGATTTCTATTTTGAATAAATACCGTTCTTTTTAACTTTTTTATTTGTCAAAGAATTCTGAAAAAGGTTTCAAAAAAATATTAAGCAGCACAACTGTTTCAAACATTGATAATAATAATAATAATAATAAATCAACATATTAAAATAATTTCTGAAGGAACATGTGACACTGAAGACTGGAGTAATGACAGTAATATTTAAAAATATTACAGGTTTTCTTTTCTTTATTTTTATTCAAATTAATGCAGCCTTGTTGAACTTTATTTTTTTTAACTCTTTCCAGGATTCTTTGATGAATAAAAAGTTAAAAAGAACAGCATTTATTCAAAACAGAAATGTTTTATACCAATATAAGTCTTTACTATTACTTTTTATCAATTTAACACATCTTTGCTGAATGAAAATATTACGGAAGAAAGAAAAAAAAATTTCTAAAGAATCATGTGACGCTGAAGACTGGATTAATGATGCTGAAAATTCAGCTTTGCATCACAGGAATAAATTAGAATTTAAAGTATAATAAAACAGAAATCCACTATTTTAATTTGTAATAATATTTCGCAATATTGCAATACTTTTTTCTGTATTTTTAATCAAATTAACCTAGATGAGCGGAAAATACTTATTTATTTTTTTTACTTTTTCTAGGATTCTTTGATGAATAAAAAGTTAAAAAGATCAGCATTTATTCAAAATAGAAATGTTTTATACCAATATAAGTCTTTACTATCACTTTTTTATCAGTTTAACACATCCTTGCTGTATGAAAACGTGAATTTCTTTTAAAGAAAGAAACACAATTTACTGACCCGAAACTTTGAATGGTAGTGTGCATTGTTACAAAAGATTTCTATTTTAAATAAATGCTGTTCTTTTAAACATTTTATTCAAAAAATCCTAAAGTAAAGTATCACAGGTTTCAAGAAAAAAAAAAAATGTTTCCAACTGTATTCAATAATAAATCAGCATATCAGAATGATTTCTGAATGATCATGTGACACAGGACTGGATTAATGATGCTGAAAATTCAGCTTTGCATCACAGGAATAAATTCTATTTTAAAGTATATTAAAAAAGAAAAGCACTATTTTAAATTGCAATAATATTTCACAACATTACGTTTTTTTTTCTGTCTTTTTAATCAAATTAATGCAGCCATGATGAGCAGAAAAGACTTCTTTCTTATTTTAAAACATTTAAAAAATCGTACTGTTCCCAAACGTTTATATATTGATTTATATGTGACCCTGGACCACAAAACCAGTCTTAAGTCGCTGGGGTATATTTGTAGCAATAGCCAAAAATACATTGTGTGGGTCAAAATTATAGATTTTTCTTTTATGCCAAAAATCATTAGGAAATTAAGTAAAGATCATGTTCCATGAAGATTTCTTGTAAAATTCCTACTGTAAATATATAAAAATGTCATTTTTGATTAGTAATATGCATTGTTAATAACCTAATTTGGACAACTTTAAAGGTGTTTTTCTCAGTATTTTGAATTTTTTGCCCCCTCAGATTCCTGATTTTCAAATAGATGTATCTCGGCCAAATATTGTCCTATCCTAACAAACCATACATCAATAGAAAGCTTATTTATTGAGCTTTCATATGATGTATACATCTCAGTTTTGTAAAATTTTACCTTATGACTGGTTTTGTGGTCCAGGGTCACATATACTGTATATTTGCCAACTAGGAATCAACATCCATCCAAAATCCTAAACTGAATCATGTAAACAGTGACTTCACTCTTTATTCTTACTTTCGATTTTAAATAAACTACATATGTGTTATTAGTTAAGCTCTTTTGTGTTTCACCATTTCCTCTTTTCTTTCAGTATTGTTTGTTTATGCTTGCTTAGAAAGTAAACAAGCCAGTGCAAACATGAGAAAGCATTCAGTCTGTTTGACAGGGCTGGAGTTTCAGTGCGTGAATGTCCCGAGCTGGATTTTGCTGCAGCTCGTGCCCTAAACAGAGAGGGTGTGGCTCGATTTGTCCATGAACGCTCCGTCATCGCTGTCCTCAACGATCGCCTGGCAGGCCTCATCGACGTGGTGAGACATAAAAATTTTCACACTCATACACACCCTAGGCTCTGCTGGGTAACAAGCAGCTGTGCTCATGCTGAATCTAATGGCCTCCCTGTGTGTGGCCCAATTATCATATTTCCATGATGTTTAATGGGGTCAATCATTTGCCTGAGGGTGTGAGGAAAATCGTATTAAGGCCATGAAGATGCTGCAGTCACAGTGTCCTCTACTCTGTGGTGTAATATGATCATCATTTTAAGCATAAGCAGTTACTCTTATGATATATGTCCACTACTTTCATGTCTTGCATGTGTGGCTATGGTAGGTTCGGTGTTTAGAAGAGGAAAATGAATCTCTGGAGGCTGAAATTATTGAGCTGGGGGAGAGGCTGGACTCAGAGCAGATCTCCACCACCGCTGTCAGCATCAGCGCTCCTGTGGACTATAGTCTGGAGGCTGTAATGGAGATGCTACGGAAAGAAAAGGTACCACTCAGAAACTCTGAGCTGGGTGGTGTTTGATATTCATGCCTCACTTGATAAAATTTAATTTATAAGTTGTGTTTTTCTCTTTAAATGTCATCTGTTTTGCTGCTGGGCTGTCGTTTCCCTCAGGAGGAGATTTTATGCAACACTGAGGAGCTGAAGGGTGAGCTGCGGCGTCTGCAGATGAAATACGATCAGGTGGTTGAGCACAAGAGACTCATCCAGCAAGAGCGAGAAGATGTTTCTGTGGTAATGCCATGAATACTGCAGATGTTATTTGATATTTGGTGTATATACAGGCCCCAAAAAGTATTTGGACACTTTAGCCACATTTAAAGTTGAATTTCACAGCTTTTGATAGATTATGGTATGAACCCACTCTTTAAAGAAGTGATACATGGTCTTTTTTTCAGAACTCACTTTTTTCCCTTTCCCTTTTTTTGGTTATTTTTTTGCTGGTTATTTTTAGACCAACTGGCCCAAGATTGTTTTTGGTGGATGTGTAAAAACAGTTTCCCATTTCACACAGAATAAACCACTAGAGTAAGAATATGGTATTGCTGGTATACTTTACATTGCTCTATGAACAAACAACTATGGACAAACACAACATGCCCAATACTGTTTTATTTTATAAGTAATTAATGTTTTGAATTAGCATTTTAGTAACTGTTTTTGTCATTTTATTGAGCTTTTGTCATTTCTATTCTATTCTATTCTATTCTATTCTATTCTATTCTTTATTCTATTTAATTTTATTTTATTCAGTTACCAAAAATGGTTTTAAATACATTTTTGTTTGGTTTAGTCATTTTTTTGAGCTGTCATTTCTTTTTCTATTCTTTTTCTTCTTTAGGTTTATGTTCTTTTATTCAGTTACAAAAAATTGTTTTAAAAATTAGCATTTTAATTTAAGTTTGCTATTTTATTTTATTTATTTAATTTTATTTAATTTTATTGTATTTACCAAAATGGTTTTAAATAGTTTTTCATTTTAATTTTAGTTTGGTTTAATTTAATTTTATTTATTTTTATTTATTATTATTTTTTTTTTTTTCTTTTCCGAAACGGTTTTACATAGGTTGGATTAGCATTTTAATTTTAGTTTGTTTTAGTAATTTTGTTGAGTTTTTATAATTTCTTTTTCTATTCTATTTCTTCTTTAGGTTTATTTTCTTTTATTCAGTTACAAAAAATGGTTTTAAGTATTAATTAGCATGTTAAAAAATTTTTTTACAAAATTGGCATTTTAATTTAAGTTTGCTTTAATTTAGTTAAGTTTTGTAATTTTGTTGAGCTTGTCATTTCTATTTGTATTCTATTTCTTTATTTTTTTTTATTTAGTTACCAAAAACGGTTTTAAATAGTCTGAATTAGCATTTTAATTTTAGTGTGTTTAATAATTTTATTGAGCTTTTGTCATTTCTATTTGTATTCTATTTCTTTTTTTAAACGTTGTTTATTTTATTTTATTTTATTTTATTCAGTTACCAAAAACAGTTTTAAACAATTTGAATTAGCATTTTTTAATTTTGTTGAGCTTTTGTCATTTTCTATTTCTATTCTATTTCTATTTTAATGGAATCAAATTACAAAAAAAATACATTAAATGTGGCTTAAGTGTCCAAATACTTGTTACAGTGCAATTTTGAACAGTATGTGATTTAACTTAACTTATATATATATATATATATATATCTAAAGCAACTTAGTACAGAAAAGTACACTTTTTCCAGGACAGTAACCTGTATCACTATGCCACATCTATGCATTAATACACCAGAATATAGATTTTAAATGAACTTTTGCAAAGTTCTACTCTCTCCCCACCACTAGATGGCAGTGTTAGCCTGTGCTGTGGGTGGGGTGGGGTGTTCTAACTCCAGTGGAGGTGTGTGAAAGTCCCTGGAGTGGCACAACACAGCTGCTGCTCCCAGATCCGCTCTGGAGAGTCCTGATTACAGGCCCCGCTGACTCCCGGCCAGCGGCCACTCTGAAACCCGAGCTGCTTTCTGTAGAAACCACTCCGTCACCCCACAGATGTCAGAGCACATCTCCAGTAAAAGAGCAGATGTGGGAAAGCTTTCACCGTGCCTAATAATTCACTCATTCAGACTCTCATATCTCCTAGATGCAACAGAGCAGGGCTTAGCTCTCCGGCTGGGCACAGAGGAGAAAGGAGGGTTAGAGGGAAAGAATAAAACAGGAAGAACACCACTAGGATAATATAGATATAGTATAGCGGGGTTGCAGCTGTACAAATACTATAGTTTAGATACATAAGCATGGCATTCTATGCCATGTTTTTAGTTTTATGTTCACTGGTTCAAACTGGCATTTTAAAGAATTGATAAATGAAAAAAAATTGCATGAGAAAAAAGATTTTAAGCATCTAGCTGGAATGCGTCCACAATAGTGGAGTTCAGCCCTTCGGCATTGTGGAATAGAGAAAGCAAATCGGCATCGAAACGCAGTCTAGACTCTCTCCAGTACTGGGCTTGTGTTCACGCTGAGATAACGGGAACAGCGGCCACTGTGCCAATTCTGGGCTCCAGGGAAGCGTGTGTGTGCAGTGCGCTTCCTCTGCTGCCCAGACCCACCGTCACACTGCAGCATTCACATGCAAATGCTTTCATTCTGAGTAATTGAATTCATCGCCAATTAATAAGGCACTTAAGATACCCAGATGAGCCGAATAAAGCACAGCTTTGTCTTGAGCATTGGATGTCGGGCTGCGTATGTGGATCTCTTCTTCCCTGCATTGCAGTCTTTGCTGGGGCAAACCTGGTGGCACTGATGATGCTCACGACAGAAGATGTTGAGGCTAAGTGCTTCGTGTTTGAATTGACCTTTATTTCCGCTGCTCTGCTCAGGAGGTGGATGCAATTACCACGGACTGCCTGGCCCTTCGAGAGCAAGTGGCCATCTATGAGGAGCAGCTGGCTGCCATGGAGAGACAGCACGAAACGGTAAGGCCATGTTACTTCTTAGTTGTGATCATAAAAGGCAGTTTTAGTTTAAACCTCTGAATTCTTAAAAAAAAGGTCTTATGGGGGTTTTGGCATTTAAAGTGTCTCCTCTGATCATAAGGGGAATAGGTTTTGTGGAATGGAGACTGACAGGAAACACGGTCCCTCAAAACATAGAATGAAAGAATATAGTATATGGGGAGTCTGCGGGTACTGCTGGAAATGAAGAAATATCCGTTGACCTCCCTCTGGGACGTGCAACGTAACTCACAGTTCAGGCGTATGAAATGAAAACAGAAGTTCTTCTTGTTTTATTAACTGCTATTATTATCTTGATTCAACTGCCGCTCGCTCATTATTCATGTTGAGGAGAACAAGCTGAGACTTGGACTCAATCTCCTTTTCATGAACACTTCATCAGGCCCAGATTAATGAACAGCTGCCCTGTCTCAGATGTTGTTACCTGAGGAGAAACCAAAAGTGGTAATGTTGTGTTTGTCCACAGAGGCTGGAGAAATTGTGTGAGCCCACGACTCTGGATGAAGGTTCTCCAACTGTATCCCTCCAGTTCCCCTCTTTTGATATCACTCCAGCCATCATGGATATCAAGGAGTACTATGGCACGCTAGTTGAGAGCCTTAAGGTGAATTATACACAGATAGAGTTGACATGACTGTTGACACTGTGAGTACAAACTAAATTGCCCATGTCATCCAAGATGTTTATGTCTTTCTTTCTTCAGTCGAAAGGTCCAAATTGCAGTTTTAGTGCAGCTTCAAAGGGTTCTACACAATCCCAGCCAAGGAATAAGGTTCTTATCTAGCGAAGCGATCGGCCATTTTCTAAGAAAAATAAAAATGAATATACTTTTTAACCACAAATGCTCATCTTGCACTAGCTCTGCGATGCGTGTTACAAAATCATGTTGGAAAAGGCACACACGGTTACAGTTGAGGTCAAAAGTTTACATCCCACTTTCAGAATCTGCAAAATGTTAATTATTTTACCAAAATAAGAGGAATCATACAACATGCATTTTATTGTTTATTTAGTACCGGCCTGAGTAAGATATTTCATATAAAATGTTTAAATATAGTCCAACAGAGAAAATAATAGTTTATAAATAGTTTTATAAAAATGACCTGGTTAAAAAGTTTACATCCCCTTGATTCTTAATACTGTATAGTTACCTTAATGATCCACAGCTGTGTTTTTTTGTTTAGTGATAGTTGTTCATCTTCAGGTCCCACAACTTTTTTAATTTTTCCAGCATTTTTGTGTATTTGAACCCTTTCCTACAATGACTGCATTTTTATGATGTATCGTTTTGCGATTCATCTTTTCACACTGAAGACAACTGAGGGACTCGAATGCAACAATTACAGAAGGTTTAAATGCTCATTGATGCTCCAGAAGAAAAAAAAAACATGCATTAAGAGCCAGGGGGTGAAAACTTTATAGAAATGCGTACATTTTTCTTATTTTGCATAAATATCATATTTTTTCATTTAGTACCGCCGGAGATGGTTTCAAATAGTTCATAGAAGACAAAAGTTACATTTACGCTCACTGATGCTCAAGAAAGGAAAACCATTCATTCCGTTCAAAAACTTTTTGGGTAAATTTAACTTTTGTCTTCTGGGAAATCTTCTGTAGCCTCTGAAGGGCAGTACTAAATGGAAAAAATATGATATTTAGGCAAAATAAGAAAAAAGTGGCTTGCTTTTTGGTGAACCTTTCTATGGCACAGAAAAGGAGAATTGTAGCATAATGCCCATGCTGCTCTTTTCCATATAGACCTTTCTCACATTTCCGGGTTTCTCATAGTGGAAGTCATCATAGTTGGGTAAAATCAGAGAGCAGTGAATAGAAGAGTACCGCAAATATATTTTTTGCATTGCCATTTGCTCAAAAAGGAAAAAAAACAAAACTTCACGATAGTTTCAATCAAAGGAAAAAAATTGAAAAAGACTGATATCAACAGTCAGAAGAGAGAACAATGTCAAATGTACTGTCCCTTCCATAGACGCAGCATTAGAAAATCCTTGCATAAGCGAGGACTTTTTTTTGTAACTTGATGAAAAGGTGATATAAAACTTTAAAGAATTTATGATAATGATGTCATCACAGTCTTGTGAAAAGGGTCCATTATGAAAGTGAATTGGGATGGACACTATCTAGGACTATCAAAAGGTCTAGAAGAATTAAAAACCTTTTGGATGAACTAACCTCTTAACACATCTTAGTGTAGCTGTTGTGCTTGTTTTTTCCTTCCTCTTTCACACTTTACTTCAGGGGACAGTTTTGTTGGACAGAGCTCTGTCCACATCTAGCACAGAGCACTATTGTCCCCTCTGTGTCTTTTGAGGAGTGAGGGCCCTCTAAAGGTCATCCTACAGCACCAGTGCCCTTTAACCCCATTTGCCCCCGGAGTGGCTGCTCTCAACCAGGGTTGCGGCGGTAATCAGAGCTCTGGAGCCCTTCCCAGGCTTCTATACAGAATGAGTTTGGAGAGGAGAAGAGAAGAGAGCACTTCTACAAGAAGACGCTGGAGAGCCTCTATAGGCTGTAAGAGACTTCTAGTGTGTGTTTGTGTGTGGGTGTAAGATAAGCAGGCCAAGAACAACTCCTGCTAGTGTGCTAAAAGTCGTACACACGCACAAACACATTCTTTACCACCCTTCCATGTCTGCTTTTCTATTCATTGCTCTCTCTCAGGTGGTCTCGGAACCAAAAACTAGTGTTTTGATTCATTAGTGCCACACAAGGTCCAATTGTTTCACTCACAATTGATATTGATTGGGATTTGGGGGGAACAGTAATTGGAGGCTGATTTTTGACTGGTTGCACCTGTTCACCTGATGGGCCTTCATTTGCTCTTCTTTCTTCTGGGAATAATCAGTGATTCATCTTCGCTGCCTGCAGTCTGCAGAATTTAATGGGTGGTAACTCTTCTTCGGAGTTGCAAGAAACTTAAAGCTGTGAACTTTTCCTGCTTTTCAGTTCGAGTTCAGAGCCTCGAGCGCTGCTGCCATTGATGCCGCAGGAAAGGAGAAGGAGGAGCAGCTGGCTAAGTTGACTGGAGGGAAAGTGAAGGATGTCTCCAAAGAGACTGACGTGAATGTCCTTAAGAACCTGGTGAGTGAGTTTAGCCTCAATGACACACTTCTGCTTCAACGACACAGCTCTAAACCATCAAAAGACACTTCAGGGCTCCAGACTGCTGCTAAAATGGTCTCAAATGAGACCAAAAAACAAAACCTTTGACCATTATTTAAAATAGTCTATAAAGCTTAGCGTGAGTTTAGGCAGATATTGTCTTATTAGAGTGCACACCACTGTTTCATACATGAAATTATGCACACGGTTCAACCAAATGATTCTTAGGAACCAGTGCAAAATGGTCTTGAACTTGAATGTGAGTTGGCAGGTTAAAACAGATTCACTCAGTGAATCGATCAGAGCTGTTACTCTGTACTAGAGTTTACAAAAAACTCACCCACTGAACTGTGAGTCATTATTAGTGATGATTGATTCTAAGCAACCTGGGGAATGATTCTTTGTAATTAAAAATATTTGCCACAGAGTTTTGTTGTAATAGTAGGGCTGGGTAAAAAAATATATTGATTTCTTGATTTTAATAAATTGTGATTTTTATGAAACTATATTGATTCTTAAATCCCAAGAATCGATTAGTTTAGCCTGTTTTCAGTTAATGAATGTAAAATTGTAGCTCACCTCCTATCCAATAAGTCACAATAAGCGTTGTGCTTTGTTACTTTTTGCATAAAAAGTCTTAAATTAAAAATTCTGTACATTTTATTACAATATATAAACAGTAACATGTGGAGTAACAGATCGCAGTAGTGCCTCAGTTCAGTAGAAGCAGCAGCGCAAAGTGCGCTTGAACTGAACACCTCCTTTGCTGTAATACCAGTTTCAGCACGAAATAAACATAAATGAACATCCGAAACAACTTACCAAAATCCGTATCCTGTCTCATGTAATCGCTCAATCAGTCTTTTTCAACCCTGCGAAGACGTCAATATAACAGCTTGTAAACAATGTCACATAATGTCACTTTTTACTCAGTAAAAACATATTTGTGACCATAAACTTATTAGTCAGCCAGAAAAATGAACTCTATAGTGGAGCATTTTGCTAAATATGTGCGCCATATAACATATTCATTAGGGGTTCAAGCACGTAGGACTGAAACCGTAAGTCGTAAAGACTTGAAACTTGGAGGGATGGTAGTACTCACACGGCCTACAACGTCACCAAGGCTCGCCCCAATTGGCCTGACAGGGGCGTTACAACGATCAAATGTACACAATCGCTCATACCTCCTAAACCCTCAGGCTCAAGTGTCTTATGTTGTTGGAATCCTTGGCTCGCACCGGTGCATGCATCTAAATTTTCTGGTATTTTGGATTTTTTTTTTTTAAAAACCTACTTTTGCGAACTAGTCCTAGGTTTTTTTACCTGATCGGAACCAAACCATAATAATCAAAAAAAAGAGAATGCTGCCAAAATCTTCAGAAGGGGCGGGGCCACTTTTAGTAAAATGCCTGTAACTCCTGAACGGAATGAGATATCTTCGCCAAACTCAGAACACTAATATAAGAGCTCAATCTGAGGTGACAGGGCAAAAAAATGTGGAGCTTGGCCACTTGGTGGTGATATAAGAGGGGGAAAAAAAACATAAAAATGGCTATACCTTCACAGTCATTTGTCCAATCAACATGAAAATCACTGTGCATGGTCTTGGTCCAAAGTGGCGCAAGTGTCTATAAGGACTTGCATATCTCAAAAAAACATGGCCGCCATTGGCCGATGAAGTTTGTGCACCCATTAGACAAGGACAAGGTCAACGGAGGCTGATCGGAACGAAACTCAGTGGGCCTGTTTAACTCACGACCCAAAGGTCTGAGAGGAATTTAAAAGAAATCAGCCACTGGGGGGCAATAACGCATTTTTCAAGGGCATAGGCGATTGTACGTTGCACGGTTTTTCACACATACACATCATATTCATATCATATGATAGAAGTCCTCATTCTGGACAACTTTGCCTCTGGAACTGCCTTTGCCACTGCTGTCAATCATATCATTTGTTAAATAATTTAAAAGCTGTAAAAAAAAAACTAGGTTTTTCACTCAGTCTGGAATAAAACACACACACACACACACACTACAATTCTCTGGACTCTCTAGGTCAATAGTTATCACATTTTTTTTTAATTTACTCTTTGGGAAGCTTTAATGTGGTCGTTTAAAAAAGGGGCCTGTCCAAATTTACCCAAAACCTAAAGGAAAACTCAACACTTCACAAAACCTGGTGAGCACATGCGGCAGGTGATTCTAAACAAGCATGCACAGTTTTAAGGAGATCAGACACAGCTGGTGCTATAACAACATAAACATTAAAAAAAACAACATTTCTATGGTAAATTACCTGGATTTGACAAAAATGCTTTTTAAATTGATTTAGGTGGTGATAATGTCTTTTTTCATATGTGCTTAAATGCCTTAAAGCACTTGAACTCCGGTAATCGCTGCTTGCAGCTATTTTTATCATTTTTACTGTTTTTTAATGTTTCATTTATAAACATTTGTCACGATTCAGTACTCATGGGAGTCACTTCAAAGATTTAACATACCCAAAAATATGTGAAATTTGTGATGAGATCCAATAATGTTGAATCGATTGTACAGGAAACTTTGTTTGGGAGTAATAATATTTAAACTATTTTTTGGCGTTTCAACTATTAGTTTACTGTTATAATAGTAAGAACTATGGCGTTTTAGCCAACTTCATTTTCTTCATCAGACAAGTTGGCTGAAACATCACTGTTTTTAAAGAAATAAAGTTACATTTATATTTGTAGAGTGATTGCACTCTATATATTTTCAAACAGGCAGAAATATTTGTACAAAGCAGTGACATTTATATGGATGTCAGGATCAATCAGGATTGAGTAACACTAAAATGCTGCTAAATTGAAAAATAAAGTAATTTGGCTCATAAATGATACAATTTAGGGAGACAGGGACTCCCTAGCAAGTCTCTTATTGTGCAAACAAAAACAAACCTATGAGGGATAGAGCTACTTGTCCATATTTGTCTTGCTGTTTCATGCTCTTGTAATCTGTGTAGTCACAGAACAATAATTTAGAGGATTTGGTCCCACATTTAAATGCGCTTGTTACTCTCAGACCAGTGCAGTGTGTACATGGCCACAGCTTAACTCAGATGATTGACCTGAACACCCACCACCTCAGCAGCTCAGCATCAGACGCGAGTTCCTGTGTCAGCCCTAATGCTGAAAATCAGCGTTTAGGAGAGCGGCTAAAAGCTGAGGAGTTTTTTGTGGGGGATGGTGTTTCACAATGCAGCGTCCTCAGTCAGACTGACAGCTGAGGAATAAAGTAAGAGAACTCCTGCTGCCCAAAGTGTTTATTCCGAGAGATAGGACCAGGAGCTTGTGAGGAGTGTATCGTCTCTAACAGTGTTTATCTCCCTCGCTGTCTTCCATTATGAACAATACATTTCACAGTCTGCCAACGCACTCTCTCCCCCAATCATAAACTTCATAAACTTCACACATTCCTGCAGTGCCTCGGGAGACAGCAAATCGCACTGAGCCGTAGTAATAAAATCTCACCTGTCAGCCTCCCTCACCGACAGGAAGAGAAACTTTCGGTTGAAAAAAAAAAAGTGACTGTGCATTCGCGTAAGGGAAATCATTTAGGATTTATGTTTGGAATGATTAGGATCCGTTCGCTGCTTTAGTTTACATTCTGAAGAGCTAGAAAATCGTTGGTCAGCCACAAGTGACACCTTTACATTTAAGATAACAAACAGGGTGGTTTGGTTCTAATTATTGTGGTTGTGGTCGTAGCACCTCTCTTAAAATAAACTGACCGTCTTCAACCACACTGCTCACTCTCATAACACAGGATCCTGTTCCCTGATCAGTGATGGACAGTCTGCTTCGCTGCATCTTGCTTCCTGCTTTCATACTACATTCTCTCTGTATTTTCTCTCCTCATTTCCCGCAGTTGTGTTTCTTAGCTTGTGTCAGAAACCTTTGCAGGATGCCTTCCTACCTTGGAGGCAGAAAGGCATCAAGGCATGTCTGAATCCAGTGTTTATGTCCTCTACTAAAATCCCTTCAACCGGTCAGTTTTTGACAGCAGCATATGATATCCAATTCCTTCAGCAGTTCAGTGGTTGGCGGAAAGAATAATGGCTTCTGAAGCTGTTGATCCCATTTCTACTGGGAAATATGCATTGTAGTCAAGAAATATTCCGTTTTTATGAAACTCACTTGAATTCATGCCATTGTGTTCATTTGGAAGCCTACTGTATTTGAAGGGTCAGTGACAAATAACACTGCAGGCAAATGTGGCCCAAATCTGATTTTTTCGGAATTCATGCGACTTTTATGTCACTTCAGATCAAAATTAGTCACGATTCTGTGCTCATGGGAAATCACACTGCAAGCCTTAGTGCTCAATTCCAATTCTTTGCTCAGATCTAAGTTTTTTTGTATAGCTGTTCACATGGTTGTTTTAAATGTGGCCAATATCAGATTTCCAATGTGAACAGATAATGGTTCTGCATGTGCAAAAGAACAATGCAAACAGGGTTGCCAGGTTTTCACAACAAAATCTGCCCAATTGCTTTTTAAAACTTGTCCAAAACTAGCTCAATCAGATTCTGGGGGGTCAGTATCGGGGTCGCTTTACCCCACAGAGTTGAAAAACAATCCGCGGCAACATTGAAGAAGTAGTCCAATTCCACTGGAAAACTGTGGACTTGGCAACACCTGTGCATCTGATATAACATCTGATGTGACTTCAAACTGTGGTCGCATTGCAAAACATCTGACCTGTGTCGGATTTAGTACCACGTATAGAAGTGGTACAAATCGGAATTGAAAAGATCAGATTCCATGCGGTTTGTGCTGTTCACACTGTCATGAGAAAAACACATGACTGGCATGTGAGCGAAAAATTTGGGCCGCATTTGCCTGCATATTTCCGTATGACAGCGTGCTGCAAAAGTGTTGCCAAGTCCACAGTTTTACCAGCAGAATTGAGCTACTTTTTCATTGTTGCCGCTGGTGTTGAAGCGACCTCACTTTTGCACGCGATTGCACTACTTTTGGACTCATTTTGAGAAACCGTTGGGTAAATTTTGTTGTGAAAACCTGGCAACCCTGTTATTTAAAGGGTTGGTGTGTATGGCCCAAATCTGAAATTTTTGTTAGTTTTTGGATTTTTTTTCGCTCACATGTGACTCTCTTCAAACATTTTACATACCCAAAGTTATCAAGACAGTTGCAAAAGGTAGTCAGTGAAAGTACAGGGATGTGTCAGAACTTGTAAGTAGGCCTATTACAGTGACAACTCTATATACAAGCTCTGCTTGTTTATACAAAGTTTCAAAACTCTGCTATCTTTTGTCACATTCTTGTCTTTATTTTTTATATTGTCTGCGCATAATTTCACTGGCTTCTGCAACAGATCACATCATAAATAAACGCATAATCGATTACTTTGTCTTCTGTGTTTACTTCTGTATGACAGCGCACTGCACAAGGGTTGCCAAGTCCACCGTTTTCCTGCCGAATTGGGTTACTTTTTCACTGTTGCCCTGGGTTGTTTTTTAACTCCCTGGGTTGAAGCATCCCAACTTATGAAAAAATGTAATGCCTTTTTAATATAAAATAAAATAAATAGTTTAAAAAATAAAATTTAGCCTTTTACAAATATTATGAATGATTAATTCATAAATAGCTTTTTAGGTTTTTAGAGGGTTGGACCTAGGGGTCAACGGATTATTGGCCTGGCCGATTATCAGCGCTGACATTAAGCATTTTTATGGTTATCGGTATCAGTCATTTAAAAAAACGATTTAAAATAATTGAAAAGCATTTAAAGAAAGTTTTTGTCCAAGCCCTTGTTATTCTTCATTTTTATTTTTACGCCACATATATATCGGTTCAAAATATCTGTTATCGGTCTACTTGATCTGTAATAATCGGTATTGGCATCGGCCCTGAAAAACGCAATGACATTATACAACCTGGGCTAACCTTGCCTTGCTGTCAAGTTAACTAATATTTTAAGACACCGTATTGACATTGACACATTTTTAATAAGGCTTTTTTCTTCACTACAATATCAGGATTTTTTTATTCTGTGCCCCAAAAAAATTGCATAGTAAATTCTAATCATAGAAGAGTAATTAATGCAGTTTTATATAAATAATATACCAAGACAAAAAATGAGAGTCACTGACCCTCAGTTTTTTTTTAAACCTCACAAAGATTTTTCTGACTGACTGGGCAGTGGGCAGATGTCTTAGGTTTCGGACACATCCCTAATAAACTCGTCGCCCTATCTCTCCTGCCTTTAAGGATGGATACTAGTGATCTTGTTGCTCCCTGAGACAGTTTGCCTAAACAAACTGTTGGTGGTGAAATCAGGTCTCGTTTAGCTGTTATTAAGGCAGAGACATGGCTAGTTTTCTCTAGGGTGGGGGCAACTGACCAGACGGCCTTACTCTCACTCGAGACCCAGACCAGAGTAACAACCATTTTCATCGGCTGACGTATCATCAGCTTGTTAATAACAGAGCTCGGAGCCTCCCGTGATCTACCTGAAAGAGAAACAGAGCGTGCAATCTCCATCCATCTCTGACAGCTGACTGTTTAACTTACCTGATTACAGTAATTACTCACAGCAGGGCAGCTCGTGCACAGAGGTGTGGCTGACAGTTCTCTGCGTTGTTTGTTGATGGCTGAATATGCAACATGAAACGTCAACTGTTTTCAGACATGTTCTCACAATTGCTAGTTTAAGACCAGAATAGCCATTAATTACAACATAATGTTATGTTAAGCTCAGCTCTGTGTTGTTATACATTGTGGATCTGCTTCAGTTTATGTTTATGCACAGTGAAAGCCACTCGTACTCATTTTTATCAAATTATTTACCATTTTTCACATTAAGTCATCAAAACTATGAAATAACACAAATGAAATTATGGAAATTATATAGTGACGATAAAAAGTTAAACAAATAAAACTTTCTTATATTTTAGCTTCTTTAAATTAGCCGTCCTTTGTTTAGATTATAGCTCTGCATGCTCTGGCCAACTTCATGGGATGCCACCTAAGATGCTTTTTAAAGAGTATTGAAGGAGCTCCCCATATGTGCTGGACAATTGGTGGCTCCGGTATAACATCTTGTATTTTAATAAACAAAATTGCAAGCTTCAGTACATAATTTTAAGCATTTAGATCACAGACATACATTCAGTCACTTGTGTCCAAATCTTTACTGGTGTTGTATATGTGTGATTGTAGATTGCAGAGCTGCAGAAAGAGGTTGCAGAGCTGGAGAAGCGTGGAGATGAGTTGGAGGCTGAAATAGAAACCAGGAAAGTCAAATACCTGGAGGAGATTGAGGAGCTGGAGGTACAAATGCTTACTGTTCATATTCTACTGCAGCAGTTCTCAGTATCTCACTGTGTTGTTTCTGTTCAGAATTACATTTGTCAACTGGAGGAGGAGGAGGCTAATCTTCAGTTCCAGATGAAGGATCAGAGCCGGGACTATGAAGAACTGCTGAATCAGAAGATGAAGCTAGACATAGAGATTGCGGCTTACAGGTGATACATGATCATTAGTAGTTCTGTGTAAAGGCAAGCATTGCTTACCGCAATACAGTTCTGTTCAAAAGTTTGGGATCAGTGAGATTTTTTATGTTTTTATCAAGGCTTCATTGAATACAGAAAAAAACAGTAATATTCTGAAATTTTATTGCAATTCAAAAATAAAGACATTATTTAGCAAGCCTGTAACCACCAAATCAATGATTTAAAAAAAGCTAATTTGGCAAATCCAAATCCAGGTAATTTACCATAGAAATATTATGTTTTTTAACGTTTATGATGTTTGCATGCTTGTTTAGTCAGCTGTCGCATGTGCTCACCAGGTTTTGTGAAGTTTTGAGTTTTCCTTTAGGTTTTATAGGATTTTTGGTAAATTTGGACGGGTCCCTTTTGTAAACAACCCTGTTATAGCTCCCCAAAGGGTAAATTTCAACCTTTTTTGATAATGATTGGCCTAGAGAGTCCAGAGAATTGTACTGCAGAGTTTTTTTCCAGATTGAGCGAAAAACATAAGACTAGTTTGGAAAATAAGTTTTTTGATGACATCTCAATCATTTAACAATTGGTTTGATTGACAGCAGTGGTTCTGGAATGAGGAGTTTATTCATTCTATCGTATGATCATCGTTCATGAACATACAATCGTTTATGCCCTTAAAAATTGCAATAACATGGCCGATTTCTTTCAAATTTCTCACAGACCTTTGTAGCTGTGAGTTGAACAGGCCAACTAAGTTTCATTCTGATCGGCCTTCGTTTTCCTTGTCTAACAGGTGCTCAAATTTCGTCTGCCAATAGCGGCTGTGTTTTTTGTGATACACAAATGTCCTTGTAGACACTTGTGGCACTTCGGACCAAGACCGTGCACACCAATTTTCATGTTGAAAGGACAAATGTTTGCGCAGTTATAGGCATTTTTATGTTTTTTCCCTCTTATAATGCCACCAAGTGGCCAAGCTCTGTAATTTTTTTGTTTGTTTTTGTTTGTTTGTTTTTTTCTTCTCCCTGTGACCTCGGATTGAGGTGTTACATAGGTGTTGTGAGTTTGGCAAAGTTATCTCATTTCTTTCAGAAGCTATAGGTATTTTACTAAAAGTTGCCCTGCCCCTTTTGAACATGGTTGTGCCCCTTTGCAACGGTCAGTTGAAAGTTTAGCCTTTTTTCATAATTATTAATATTCATCTTCAGAGAATCTTTCTGTACTTGTTTGGTTCTGATCGGGCCAAAAACCTAGGGCTACTTCGCAAAAGTAGGTTTGTCGAAAAATGCAAAATACCCAAAAGTTTTGCCAGATTCACGATCTGAAGAATGTGTTTTGTCCAGCGTGAGCCAAGGATTCCAACAACATAAGTCACTTGAGCCTGCAACTGGTGGTTTAGGAGTTATGAACGATTTTGTACTTTTGATTGCTGTAGCACCCCCGTCAGGCCGATTGGGGCGAACCTTGGTCACGTTGTAGGCGGTGTCAGTACTACCATCCCTCCAAGTTTCAAGTCTCTATGACTTACGGTTTGGTCTGCACGATCAGTTTTACGTGGAGATCGCTGATCCGTGACCATTTAACAATTACAATAGGGTTTTAGCGCTATGCACTTCTGCCCCTAATAAATCAGCATATTAGAATGATTTCTGAAAGGATCATGTGACTCTGAAGAGTATTGGCTGATGAAAATTTAGCTTTGCATCACAGGAATAAATTATATTTTAACATATATTAAAATAGAAAACCATTCTTGTAAACTATAATAATATTTCACAATAGTACTGTTTTCAGGCAAATACAGCCTTGATGAGCATAAGAGAATTAAAAAAAAAAAAAAAACATTTTAAATCTTACTGATCATTGCTCTGCATGGGTAAATGAGTGACGCAATGCATGATGAAGACATGCCTAAGAATAGTGCCCTCATTCCTGAGGCCAACATGGGTCACAGGAAGCGCATCCCCTTACAGTTGCAAAAAGCATGAAGTAATTTCCTACTTCCCTTAACATGTTTTTTTTTTCATGGCATCACCGGATTGGGAATACTCCCCATCTCCACTGATGTATGTGGCATGACGCATCCGCCACATAACCTTAATTCTTTGAAATGCCCCAAAATAGAGCTTCCTACCCCTAGAGGTTTAGGAAGCGACCACTTTACAAACAATAGCTCATTAAGACGGTTTGGTCTTAGTCAACAGGCCAGACTGGTGATATCACACCTCTGTGCCTTCTGGCCCTTGCAATAAGATATACACATTTTTCTTAATCTACTAGTTTCATATTACTGCTGCTTTCTCATCCTTGATGAATAAGAGATGAACGCTTGGCTTGTATGTTCTTGCAGATTTTAGAGAGCTGTCTGCTCCACAAACCCCTAATGACACCGTGCTGCCATCTCCATTGCCATTTGGCTTGTGAAAAATCCCAAATGTAGTTTTTGCCAGATGCCAGTTGTTGACGAGCATCTCTGATGCCACAATCAGCATCATTATAAGTTTAAAACGCCCCAGACTCTAAACCATTTATCCCAGCATCTGTGTAGCCTATCATCAGACCTTTTAACCATGATGTACAGTTGCTTATGATTATTCTTAGTGTAGTGCTACATTGAAACCTTTGACAAGGCGATTGAGGTTGTAATAGTTGCCCTAACTCTTCAGTAGTGCAGATAAAGCTTTGGGTCAAATAAAAAGCAGATTGAGTTGTTTTTTCTTTTTCTTGCTGCAGGGGTTTGGTTGAAGAAGAGGAGGAGAGACTGAGCTGCCTGTAAGATACGAGAAGAGGTGATGCTCTCCTCTGGACTGAAGCAGACACAAAGAAACACTAAAACCACATACAATTCAACCCTTAACAGCGAGTCTCACAAATCAGGAAAGTAAAGAAAACAGCTGTCAGACACACTTAACCTCGTGAGCAGATGTAAACCTTCACTGACAGATGAACTTCAGGGAGTTCGTGCGAGCTCATTGATAACGGGTCAGTGGCAGGTAACCCCGGGTCTTCAAGAAACACTGGATCTGTGCAGCAGTGGGAGTGTGTTGAGAGTGATGGGGGGATTTTCATCACTAGAATCTTCTACTTGGAGTTTCATAGTCCCTGTCACTCAGATACATTCATAGCCTACTGTTGAAAAGTTTGGGGTTGATAAGATTTCTCTTTTAAAGAAACAGTACTTTTATCCAGCAGGGATGCATTACATTTGACAAAAGTGACCATAAAGAATGATGTTACAAAATATTTCAAAAAAAGTGCTGAACTTTCTATTAATCAAAGAGTCCAGAAAAAAATGCATTGTTTTTCCCTCCAAAATATTAAGCAGCACAACTGTTTTCAAAATTAATAATAAGAAATGTTTCTTGAACATCAGTTCAGCATATTAGAATGATTTCTGAATGATCATGTGACACTGACGCCTGAAATGACGCTTTGCGATAATAAATTACATTTTTGAAGTATACTGAAAAACAATACTTTAAACTGTAATAATATTTCACAAGTTTACTGTTTTACTGTATTTTTGATCAAATAAATGCAGACTTGGTGTGTGTAAAAGACTTCTTTTAAAAACACTAAAATAAATAAATAAATAAATCTTACCAACCCCAAACTTTTTAAGTGTACACACACATTTCCTTGTTCTCTGTTGAAACTTAACTTAACCTTTCCTGTACCATCTAAACACTGTTTTAGAGCATTTACATGCACTTTAAAAGTTTGATTTCAGTCAGACCAACAGACTGAAATTGCACCAGCCTGGTTTTGTAGTTTGGACTATAGAGCTTAGACTTAGACTATAGACTTAGAGCTCGATTTCATCCACCATATACAGTTGAAGTCAAAAGTTTACATACACTTGCAGAATCTACAAAATGTTAATTGTTTTACCAAAATAAGAGGGATTGTACAAAATGCTATTTTGCTGTTTTTTATTTAGTACTGACCTGAATAAGATATAAAATATGAGATAAGACATAAAATATGTTTATATATAGTACACAAAAGAAATGTGTTAATTGTAAACAAAATATCCTTCAGGTCCCGCAAATTCTTTGGTTTTTCAGCATTTTTGCACATTTGAACCCTTTCCAACAATGACTGTATGGTTTTGAGATCCATGATCCGTTTTTTCACACTGACAACAACTGAGGGAATCATATGCAACTACTACAAAAGGTTCAAATGCTCACTGATGCTTCAGAAGGAAACACAATGCATTAAGAGCCGGTGGGGTGTAAACTTAATGAGTTTGAAGATCAGGGTAAATTTAACTTTTTTTGTCTTTTGGGAAACATGTAAGTATCTTCTGTCGCTTCTGAAGAAATTACTAAATGGGAAAAATATGATATTTAGGCAAAATAAGAAAAACTGACAACTTTATCATTTGAACCTTCTGTAATAGTCCCTCAGATGTCCTCAGTGTGAAAAGATGGATCTCAAAATCATACAGTCATTGTTGAAAAGGGTTCAAATACGCAAAAAAAGGCTGAAAAACCATAAAATTTGTGGGACCTGACGGATTTTTCTGAAAAGCAGCGGGCAGTTTAACTGTTTAAGACAAGCAAGGGACTCATGAACAACTATCAACAAAAAACATAAAAAAAAACAGCTGTGGATCATTCAGGTAACAACACAGTATTAAGAATCAAGTGTATGTAAAGTTTTGAACTGGGTCATTTTTATAAATTCCACTATTATTTTTTTGTGGACTTTTATGTAAATGTCTTGTGAAATATCTTATTCAGTCAGTACAAAATAAAAAATAAAGTACATTTTGTATGATCCCTTATATACAAAAAAAAAAAAACATTTAGCAGATTCTGTCATGTATACGTGGACAGAAAAGAAAATGAAGCTTGACTACCCAAAATGCAAAAAAAAAAGTTGGATACAAACTTACTGACAGACATTTAGTCAGACAATATAGCTAAAATTCCCAAATGACTATGGTATGCCACATTTTCATTAACTTGTTGTTGGACATTTTGCCTGTCTCTTACCATCTGCAGCACATTCTATACTGACTCTGTTCTATGCAACAACTTACAGTGTTTAAATAAATATTTGCGTTTGAAATCAATCATTCCTTTTTCCCCTCATCTTTTTGAACTCAAAGTTCAATACATTTCACTTTTAAGGGGGTGTTTTCTGCCGACATGGACTTGAAAGAGACCACAATCGTCCTTCTGTCAGTCAAGTGCCATATCGTTTCACCACCTTTGAAGTCTTGAAATGGAGCGCTGTGGAGTTTTACCCAGCGAGCCCTTCAATCTTCATACTGACCCTCGCTTGTAAGCGCCCTGCGCTATTAACCCTATCAGAGGCTTGTTATCTGTGCATTTAAGTTGAAAAATGCAGCTAATAATGGATTAGATAAGATTATCCAGGACCCGTGAATTCCTGTTGAACTGAAGCCCATCCGAAAGGCCTGCGGTGCGGCTGAACTGACCTGTGCAGCCGAACTGACTCCTTTAATTCGGTGGATATGAAACATGGGCAGCAGGAGAGGAAGTCGCTCTGTCTTTGGGGCCCTTATTTTCACTGCTGAGGTACTTAGTCATTCTTGTTGCCCAAGGGCACCAGATCACCCTGAACCTCCCCCTCTTTAAATACACTCACCCACCCCAAAGCCTTCTGGGTGCTTGTGATGAAGTATGGGACCCTGGGCCTGGTCTGCCGGCCTGTGGGGATTGCGGTTTGCTTCTGGCCTTTCCTGAGGTTTGACAATGGAAGAGGGGAGGGGAGGATCTGACATCAGCAGGGGGGAGCGAAAGGTCACAAGGGAATATTTGCCAGGGCATTTTTTTACTCTGCTCCTTCTTGTTTTCTGTTTTGCATCTTTTTTCCAGCTTGTTTCTGTCTCTAATGTGATGAATATTGTGTTCTCATTACTCGCTAATTTGTTTACCGCGTGCTGATGTACCCCAAATTAAATTTGATCAGTTAAAACATTTCTTAAACACGGGTAATGCATTTTTAAATCAATTTGCGCAACATTATGTTAATTTCGTCGGGATGGGTTGTGAGTCATTTACAATTCTGTAATTTCAATTTTCTTAATTTGAACAACATATCTAAACTGAAAACAACTGATTAGAACACAAGCAACTGCTCTATAAAACAAGAACTGAATGATTTTGCTGATGATGGCAGGGTTTGGACATGATGTATTGGTATGGGAGTTTCAGCCCTCGTTTTTACCCCCCAGTGGACCCTTATGGGACGTTTGAGGGGCTATTAACCCCTTGTGGACCAGCGGTGACATTGAGAGGTCAGAGGCCGGTCTTCCTTTTAGCTTTCAGACCTTGACAACTTGGCATTAGGGGTCAGTCATCAAAGCTGAGGTTTGGGTCAGCGGTCAGCGACACCCCTGGCCTTTTAATCCTCATGCCCTTGATGAGAAGTGAAAATGGAGGCAGAGATCGACGGAGAGACATCTATGAATAACAAAGATTAAACACCAGCTCTTAATCTTTACTAATGCTAATGGTTATGAAAGTTTACACACCTGAGTCTGATTGGACAGTGTTTTGTTACCCAGATGTCCAGCCTGTGTGTGTAATACACTGGCATTAATAATAATAATAAGGCTTAGAGTGAAAATAATGGGGTCAACTGCACCCATGTCAATAATAAAAAATAATGAATTATATTTTGCACAAACAAAGAATTTTGAGCCATTGCAATGTGATTTTTGCATTGCATTGTGATGCATACAGAGGTTTTTTTTGTAGCAATTCCCAATATTCTCAGTGGTGATTGCCATTATTCATAATGTGTTTTATTTTATCTGTAGCATTTTTAGCTTAAGTTTTAAAAGATACAGTTGAAGTCAAAAGTTTACATACACCTTGGAGAATCTGCAAAATGGTAATTAGTTCACTACAATAAGCGGATTTCATGAAAAAAATGACCCTGTTCAAAAGTTTACATACACTTGATTCCTAATACTGTGGGGTTTTTTTTGTTTAGTGACAGTTGTTCATGAGTCCCTGGTTTGTCCTGAACAGTTAAACTGCCTGCTGTTCTTCAGAAAAATCCTTCAGGTCCCACAATTCTTTGGTTTTTTAGCATTTTTGTGTATTTGAACCCTTTCCTACAATTACTGTATGATTTTGAGATCCATCTTTTTACACTGAGGACAACTGAGGGACTTATACACGACTATTACAGAAGGTTCAAACACTCACTGATGTCTTGAGAATGAAAAACGATGCATTAAGAGCCAGGGGTGTAAACATTTGAACGGAATGAAGATGTGTGCATTTTGATTATTTTGCCTAAATATCTTCTTTTTTTTAGTACAGCCTTTCAGAAGATACAGAGGACAAAATGCATTAAATTTTTTTACATTTTCTCTGATATGCAATTAAAAAAAATGCTCTTTAAGCATAGTGTTTCCTAAAGCGTCAGTGAGTGTTTGAACCTTTTGTAATAGTTGCATTTGAGTCCTTCAGTTATCCTCAGTGTGAAAATATAGATCTCAAAACAAGTAAACTTTTAAATGGGGTAATTATTTTCTCTTGTGGACTATATGTAAACATCTTTTATGTAAAATATCTTATTCAGGTCAGTACTAAATAAAAAATAACATGCATTTTGTATGATCCCTCTTATTTTTTTGTAAAACATTTAGCAGATTCTGCAAGGTTTATGTAAACGTTTGACCTCAACTGTATATAAAATCATGTCACAATGAGAAAAAAAAAATCATATTGGTACTAAAACTAATGTCTTTCTTTTGATTTCAGTGTAAAATAAGACAGGTTTTGTAAGATTTACTCAAAGAGTCAAATAATGTCATTTGCTAAGCAAGCAGCTTTCCACACATGGTTTGAGGAAATTTCACATGAAAAATGGACGTCCAACCTTGTATAAAGTACTCATTGGCAATACCTTATGATATTTGAGCCAAACAGAACATGCTGTTTTAGTCATGAAAAATTGGGTTAGGAATTCAAGGTAATGTTCACTAGAGAGGAACACCTATGATTCAATTCAGCGGTCACCTCTTGATAGACACCCTTGGCCATTTTATCCCAACCTGACCGACTGAACAAATAAACAAAGTCCCTTTGAAAGCGAAAACTAATTTTTAAGGTTCACGTATGCTGTGCCTAGAAACGAGACCGAGCATGTTATTACATCAAATAAACAAAGAGAGGGAGGGGGGAGAGAGTAAAGAAAGAAAATAACGACTGTGAAAATATACAAAAGTGAGAGTCAATTGAGAAAGTATTTCCATAATAAGAACTGAACAAATAATAAATGACAGGGGCCGCTCTCAGCTGCAAGGAATCGGCAAGATGTTGCCAGCCGAAGAAAGAAGGCGTCACTCCTTTACCCTCTCTACTAGGATGATGGAGCTGCCTACATACTAACACTGAGAACACCAAATAACATCATTCTAGCTCAAGGTTGTCTTTATTTTTTCATGTTCATTCTTGTAGGTGCGAAATATTTTTTGGTTCACATTTGACAAAGAATATTTCCATGGTTATTGAGACATTTGTATTTAACCAGGATGTTGTAGGTTTAAGGATTAGTTCTCTTCCAGAATAAAAATTTCCTGACAATTTACTCACCTCCATGTCATCCAAGATATTCATGTCATTATTTTTTCCAGTAGGTTTTTGAGGAAAATATTCCAGGGTTTTTCTCCATATAGTGGACTTCAATTGGAAATCAACAGGTTGAAGGTCCAAATTTCAGTTTCAATGCAGCTTCAAAGGGCTCTACATGATCCCAGCTGAGGAATAAGGGTCTTATCTAGCGAAACGATCGGCCATTTTCCAAGAGAAATATAAATTTATTTATTTTTAACCACAAATGCTCGTCTTGCACTAGTTCGATCCTCAAATATTACACAGTCACGTACACGTAACGTAGGCAGAAGTACCGACCCAATGTTTACAAGTGAGCATGCAAAAAAAGTCAAACACCCTTTATAATGTTCTCGTGCAGAGTGTTGAACTCTGACTAAACACCAAGTTAAACCGTAGCCAATGAAGACAGAGTCGTAGTAAGGTTGATCATTTACTGTCACTCTTCCTCATTAACATTTGCGGTGAAAACGGTAATAAAACAATACAGCAATATTCAGTGTCCGTGTCTTACATTGTATGCATGTCTATAACATAAAGTACTGTTCTCCTTTAAGTAGCAATTACAATGGCTACTAGCGTCACTGAAAGCTTGAACACAATGGTAAACAACTGTTTTAGCAATTTATCAAACATCGTATTTTTTAACAAAATAATTACTAATATATGCTCTTTAACATGTCTAATGTCAAATCAATGAACTTACGGCATTGCCTCTATGATGCTTTTTAGTGGATGCAATGGATTGTTAGAGCACACTATGACTGTGTCATTGCCTTCATGCATAACTGGGAGCACACAGGAAGTGATGTCATCACATAAAACAAATAACATGTTTACAAATGAGGTAGATAAAGGAAAAGTAATTATAACTTCACATTCCCACTTGAGAAAAATGTACCAAAAAATATTAAAAGAAACTATTTGAAAGTTAAATCTCTTAAAGGACAACACACCCTTTACAAAAAAAAAAAAAAAAAAAAGCTAAAACAACAATGTTTGATGATTTTGAAGTTGGAGGAGAACGTTTTTCACCCTACACTACCTTCTTGAACTTGGACAGATGAGCATTAAAAAAAAGATTTTTTTTTTTTTTTTTTTGAAAATCGCTAGAGTTTTGATAGTTAAGACCCTTATTCCTCTGCTGGGATCATGTAGAGCCCTTTAAAGCCGCATTGAAAGTGCAGTTTGGACCTTCAATCCATTGGGCACCATTGAAGTCCACTATAGAGAAAAATCCTGGAATGTTTTCCTCAAAAACCTTCATTTCTTTTCGACTGAATTTTTTATTCTGCAAGTCAACTAATCCCTTAATGATTTTCCACTAAGTGACTCTTAGGTGCTGCTTTCTTGTAGCTAATGAATCAACATCACAGGATTGATTTAAAACCTGACTTTGGCAGGTTCTCAAGTGTAAATTGGCAGTATTTTCATTCTGTCACAACCATCTGAAGTCAGTAAAGGCCCATTTTACTCACCCAGATGTCGTTCAAAATCTGTAAGACACTAGTTCGGAACACAGATTAAAATATTTTTGATGAAATCTGAAAGCTTTCTGACCCTGCATAGACCGCACTGGTTCTACCACATTTAAGGCCCAGAAAGGTAATAAGGACATCGATAAAATAGTCCAAGTGACATCTGTGGTTCAAACATAATATTATAAAGCTATGAGAAGACTTTTTGTGTGCAAAGAAAACAAAAATAATGACTTTATTCAACAATTTCTTCTCTTCTGTGTCAGTCTTCGATGCACGTTCGCGAAAATATAGACTATTTCACCAATGTCTTTACTACCTTTCTGGGCCTTGAACGTGGTAGTTGCATTGTTGTCTATGCAGGGTCAGAAAGTTTTTAGATTTCATCAAAAATATCATTAACTTGTGTTCTGAAGATGAATGAAGTTCTTACGGGTTTGGAATGACAATGTTTTAACTTCACATGCAGTTCTAGCCAGTCTCATCAATCTTTTGTTCTATAATGAATATAAATGCATTAAAAGTGTACATAAAACATTCTCATTCTGCATTATGTTAAAATAAACTGTTTGTAGCATCTGCTTTTATCCCCACAGCAATTGTTAGTATTTATACAGAGTGAAAAGCAGGATATGAGTTGTATAAATCCCTAAAAATGGGTTTGCATGCTTCTTACTTCATCCTTCAAAGCTATTTCCTCTCTTTCGTCTCGCTGAGTTTGATACAGCATTAGCCTGAAGGTATGACTGCTGCTGGATCTTAAACAGACTCTGAAATGATTTTCCACTGGTTACTCATTCATCTTACTCCATATACTGGTCTGGTTCTGCTCAGAGCTGTCAGGTCGAGCAGGTAACCAGAAGGCAGTTGTAGTTTGCACTGACTAGAGTGTTAGTATTCAGTTTGGCAGCTGAAGCTGGCATGAGTTGGCACCCCTCTGCTCTTTGTAGATAATGTTACCAGACATAAGACACATCTTGTATACTAAAGAGATTATGGTAGGCATTATATCCCCTTTTATCAGAGTAAATCTGGAGGATAATGTTCCTAGGGAACCTTAACAACATATGGAGCTTATAGTGATTACCAACAGATGAAAAGATACTTACTCTCAACCTCTGAGGTTTATCCAATAGCCATATGGTTTGTAAATATGCGATAAAAGAGTTTGATGAGGTCAAAGTCATCTGTAACCGTTATGTTTTGGTGGAAACTGTGGTTTAGTGGTTACTTGCTGTGAAGTGTTGTCAACTAGCAATATCCAAACTCCGTTTGAAGACAAAACAATCTCACCTCGCTTTCGAACAACATCTGCTGCCCATTTGGGAGCCATTCCCGCAGTCGGTGCTGTTTAATATTCACAAAGTCTGGAATCCGGCTGGTGTGAAAAACAGAGGAACGACCTGGAGGAACACCCAGAAACGAGGGGGTTAAACAGGCATTTTTGAACTCTGGTAATTTGGACGGATGGTAACAGAAATGACGCTCGGGACTCTTGGGGGGCCCAGAGGCGAGGCCAGACCTGAGGGTTAGCCACACAGGAAGTTTACACAGCAGCATGCCAAATCAAAATCTATTTAATCATCAAACCGAACGAATAGGAGCTGTCCGCCAGACGCAGCTCAGCAGCTGCCTCAGATGAAGACAAATGTGCTACGGAGCCGCTAGAGCAAAAGCCAAACGTGCTCGGAGCCTCTTCGAAATGGCATCGCGTTGGTGCGCGTTTCGCGAAGCAACTCGCCGAACTCTTTTAATACAAATTGAAGCGCTTTTGAATGTGTTTAATTGTTTGCATGTGAGCATTTGCGAAGAGATATTATTTTGCCATTGTTAAAGTCGTCATGGAGTTGATTCACAGCATGCTTTATGGGAATTACTTGCATGTGGAATTGTGACATAAACAATGTTAATTGCCGTTTTTAAACTGCACAAACACTTCCCATATGTTTTACTGTAAGCCAAAGACATTAACCTTGTTAAACGCACTTGAGTAGTGCAGTGTGACTCGAATATGAGCGTATTTGATGATTGATGGGCGTGATGATGAAAGTTGAATTCCAAGCAATAGAAGCTCATTGTTTCATTTCCATGTAGGATGAATGTAATTTGTTTACGCATATGGATATCTCTCAGGAGCGCTTGTTTTCTTTGCACGCTGTGTTTGGTTTTCTCATGAATCTGATATCCGAGTTTGAGAATGCGCGTCTCTCGAGACGACAAATAAAGGTAACCTAAATAATGCGACCGGTCTGATATGTATAGATGAGATATTTCATATGCAT
This sequence comes from Garra rufa, assembly GCF_049309525.1. NCBI lineage: Eukaryota > Metazoa > Chordata > Actinopteri > Cypriniformes > Cyprinidae > Garra > Garra rufa. The sequence continues at coordinate 31,633,632 of NC_133376.1, forward strand.
GAGAACATCATCTCTTTGTCAACAGCTCTAGTAGTAATCATCAGGACGGTATTAGGCTTCTGGGTGGTATTGGGGCTGAAAAAAAATCCCTCTTTGGTCCTCAGCCAGCGTTCATCGGTTATCCTGCGGAGAAGAGAGAAGCGCTTGTGTATGTTTGAGACTGATGCTATAATGGTTGTCTAAACCTGAGGGTGGTGGAGATCATTAAACACCTCCTCAGTCTCACTCTAAAGGACATCTCTCGTCATGGCAACTACATAAACATCACACACTTTCTCCCGCAGGGTAAATGTGGAAGGAGTGTGCAAGGGTGCTACTTCTGAAGTCCACTAGGGACCAAGACTCTATAAAAGAGTGTACAGAGAAATAGGTAGTTTGAGAATATGTGGGATATTATACAGTGATATCATTTCCTGTTTATAAGAGAAAATGGGCTTCACAGAACATTCATAACGTTTAAACTCTGTGAGAGCATGTGAGGAGAGAGTATTGAGCCTCTATGGTTCCATTCTTATGCAGAGCTTGATCAGTTGTGGGAACTAATGTTAATTCATAATTTGAAGTAATAAAGGGGATAAATGCGTTTTTTTTTTGTAAGAAAAATATCCATATCTAAAATGTAATAATCACTTTAATCTAGCTTGCGCTAACAGTCTTTTTTTTTTTTTGCGCTAACAGTTGTACACGGAAGCAACTCGTTGGCGTTGCGCATGCGCCTGTGAGTTTCGTGAAAACCAATGTTTGTTTACAGAAGCTAAGGAAGTAAAGTTTCCTTACTTTAGCAAAGGAAAAACAGTCAAAATTCTCTGACATTTTTCATTACAAATCCTCGTTTTGAACTTCTAATTTGTGACCAGTGCTTTGTTTACCTCTTTCCATGGCGCGTCCGCGTTTATAACTTCTGAGCAGCGCATGTGCAATGCTGGCGTATTATATATATATATATATATATATATATATATATATATTCAAATTCATATGTATATATTAGGGCTGGGAAAAAAATCAGAGTTGGGTAGTAACGAATTACATTTACTTCGTTATTTGTTCATTGGCTGTTGGTCAGAGCAGAGGTGTTGTGAGTGAACTAAAAGGTGATAGTTCATCTTTATCACCGTTTAGTTCACCGATAACACCTCTGCTCCAATAATCAGGTCCCAGATGGGTTCGTCACTTTTTGATGTCCCCCTGAAACATTTCCGTTGTGGTCCGTGCTATTTGCAGCGCTTTCCTGTGTTTGCAGCGCTTTTGTGTGTTTGCAGCGCGTTTCTGTATTTGTGTTTGCCTTGCATGGATTTGCAGCGCCTGTGTTGTCAAACTGATGAAGATGTTTTCTTAATTTGTTGTAATTTTTTTTTGTTTGCATGTGTTTTCTTAAGTTGCAGCGCATTGAGCTCTCTCGGCCACCGTAGAGAGGGGATGCTTTTGAAAACTTTTTTCTCTCTCCATAGCAGAGGTTGACCAAACTCCAGTAAAGCTATAGCCTAAGTAACCTAATGTTTGTGTAATCTGTTAACAACTTATATTATATACCTGTCTTTTAGACAAGTACCAGATAATGAGTGTCATGTCATGAAATGTTTTTAATAAGACGGAAACTTTGTCTAATGTGATCACAATTTCATAAAAACAAGGCTTATTAATAATGATTTCATTTCAAACTACGAATAAATTATATAGAGAAAGCGAGTAAAGAACACAGTATCAACAGAGATTTTTGAAACTCCGAATTAGTAAACCCCTGCGTCGCAAAATGATTCACTGTTTCGAAGCGCTCCAATTGAATCGTGAATCATTTAATTCAGAGCGGAACCTCAAAGTGCGTATGGTGAATCATTTGATTCAAACGGGAATTCAAAGTGCGTATGGCGAATCATTTGATTCAAACGGGAATTCAAAGCACGTATGGTGAATCATTTGATTCAAACGGGAATTCAAAGTGCGTATGGTGAATCATTTGATTCAAACGGGAATTCAAAGTGCGTATGGTGAATCATTTGATTCAAACAGGAATTCAAAGTGCGTATGGCGAATCATTTGATTCAAACGGGAATTCAAAGCACGTATGGTGAATCATTTGATTCAAACAGGAATTCAAAGTGCGTATGGCGAATCATTTGATTCAAACGGGAATTCAAAGCGCGTATGGTGAATCATTTGATTCAAACAGGAATTCAAAGTGCGTATGGCGAATCATTTGATTCAAACGGGAATTCAAAGTGCGTATAGTGAATCATTTGATTCAAACAGGAATTCAAAGCGCCTATAGCAAATCATTTGATTCAAACGGGAATTCAAAGTGCGTATGGTGAATCATTTGATTCAAACAGGAATTCAAAGCGCCTATAGCAAATCATTTGATTCAAACGGGAATTCAAAGTGCGTATGGTGAATCATTTGATTCAAACAGGAATTCAAAGTGTGTATGGCGAATCATTTGATTCAAACGGGAATTCAAAGTGCGTATGGTGAATCATTTGATTCAAACAGGACTTCAAAGCACCTATAGCAAATCATTTGATTCAAACGGGAATTCAAAGCGCGTATGGCAAATCATTTTCAAAGCGTGTGGCGAATCATTTGATTCAAACAGGAATTCAAAGCGCCTATAGCAAATCATTTGATTCAAATGGGAATTCAAAGCGCCTATAGCAAATCATTTGATTCAAATGGGAATTCAAAGCGCTTATGGCGAATCATTTGATTCAAACGGGAATTCAAAGCGCCTATAGCGAATCATTTGATTCAAACGGGAATTCAAAGCGCCTATAGCAAATCATTTGATTCAAACGGGAATTCAAAGCGCCTATAGCGAATCATTTGATTCAAACGGGAATTCAAAGAGCCTATAGCAAATCATTTGATTCAAATGGGAATTCAAAGTGCCTATAGCAAATCATTTGATTCAAACGGGAATTCAAAGTGCGTATGGCGAATCATTTGATTCAAATGGGAATTCAAAGAGCCTATAGCAAATCATTTGATTCAAACGGGAATTCAAAGCGCCTTTAGCGAATCATTTGATTCAAACGGGAATTCAAAGCGCCTATAGCGAATCATGTGATTCAAACGGGAATTCAAAGCGCCTATAGCAAATCATTTGATTCAAATGGGAATTCAAAGCGCCTATAGCGAATCATTTGATTCAAACGGGAATTCAAAGCGCCTATAGCGAATCATTTGATTCAAACGGGAATTCAAAACGCCTATAGCGAATCATTTGATTCAAACGGGAATTCAAAGTGCGTATGGCGAATCATGTGATTCAAACGGGAATTCAAAGCGCCTATAGCAAATCATGTGATTCAAACGGGAATTCAAAGCGCCTATAGCAAATCATGTGATTCAAACGGGAATTCAAAGCGCCTATAGCAAATCATGTGATTCAAACGGGAATTCAAAGTGCGTATGGCGAATCATTTGATTCAGAACGGCACTAGCAGCGGGATTAAATAATTCAGCAGAGGCAGGGATGCATAGACCAAAATCCCCCAAATGCGCCCTGCAAATCGCACCCTAATAGTACATATTCGATAAGATCATTTAGGGTGAATCGATTCATTAGAATGAACGAGACTTTCCTAAGTATCCAACGCTACATTTGTGAGGGTGGGGCCGATTTGGATGAACCGATTCACTACAATCAATCGGACTTTCGGAAGTCACCTGTGAGAAAGGAAGAGAACCGTTTAGGTAAGTACGTTTGTTTGCGCAACTTGTTACATAAAATAGCTTATTATTGTTAAAAACACGCTGTTATTTTGAAAATAACCGAGCTACTGTCACGCTACTGAAAAATGTGGGTAGGTTTGTAGCATCGCCACATTAAGTTCACAACACTGTTTAAAACTCTGGCCAAATATAACCGGTATAAACAAGACCTTGGGTCTCAAGTGTTTTGATTTCATACGCTTCAGACAACTAAATCTGTTTATGTTTTTGTCCCAGCTATTGCAGCATTCTGTACAGTGTGTCTTAGTCATTCCGTGATGATTGTTGCTCACTTGTAAGAGTTTAGAATCGATTTTATCGCTGTGTTGCAGTTACACTCATGTTGGTTTATCATGTTGACTAGAAGAAATGGACTGTGTCAAATGGGGCGCGTTTAAAGTCGAAAATCTCCAGGCAGGCAAAGCAGCAAATTGTTTTGCAGCAGATGTTGTCTGGCTACTTACGATTGACTTGTTTGTTTGTCAGAGATGTCTTGACTGTCTGAGTGGCTCTGGTGGTTCATGTTCAGGGCTCCGACCAGTAGCTAGCCAGGGGAGCTGGGGTCACTGCATCACTCAGCCAAACTGTAGTCATGGCAACAACCGCAGTGGTAATCATGTGTGATCATGCTTTTATAATCTCTGCTGCTTAATGGTGCTGGATCAAATGCCAACTGTTTATTATGATAAAATAATTGCAGCATACTCAAACATGTGGAAGTGGTTGGAAGATTCACTTGCTTTCTGTGGATCCTGGCTAAACATCACATTAAACTGTTTACAGAGAGCTAACTTTTTTTGCTGTTTACTTGTATCTTAGCCAAGACTCTTATCCAGGCAAAGAAAATGGGATTCTAATTATATGCCTCAAAGTAGTTTTAATAATGAAAAACAGCACTATTTTCACTGAAAGAGAGAATATACACTACCGTTCAAAAGTTTAGGGTCAAAAGTGACAGAAATGTTACCAAAGATTTGCATTTGTCATGGTTCCTAGAAAACTCTGAAGCAGAACATTCATAATAATAAGAAATGTTTCTTGTGCAGCAAATCAGCATATTAGAATGATTTCCGAAGGATGTCACTTGAAGGCTGTATTAATGATGCTGAAAATTCATCACAGAAATAAATTACATTTTAAAATATAATAAAACAGAAAGCACTTGACAATTTTACATTGTAACAATATTTTATTTTTATGTATTATTCAGACTTAGTGAGCAAAAAAGACTTCTTCTCAAATTCAACTTCAGACTTTGACCACTACAGGTCACTACCGCTATCTACAAGGCAATAAATATATATTTCTGCAATATAAGTAAATGTGCCTTAAAAGGGAAGTTTGAAAACAATATCAGCATGAATTGCTATTTTGTGATGACTTTGCACTGATAACACAAACTATTGTTTCTGGTCTTCAAATGGTAAAATTAATAAATTTATATTGAATTTTTTTTTTGATTTATGATATTAAATAATATGAAAACAGAATTTGACAATTTATCCTTCTCACACTATTGTTCAAAAGTTTGAAGTTGAAGAGAAGAATTTGAGAAGAAGTCTTTTTTGCTCACCAAGTCTCAATACATTAAAAATATATATTATTACAATGTAAAATTGTTTCACTGTTCAAATAAACCTACTTTTAAAATTATAGACTGATAATTTCTTTTTCAGTGGGTAAACTTTGACAAACAATAATTTTTGTCATAATATTGCAGCCTTATGAGCTCCTGTTTTTTACATTACAGTGAGGGAAAAAATTATTTGATCCCCTGCTGATTTTGTCCATTTACCCACTGACAAAGAAATGATCAGTCTATAATTTTAATAGTAGGTTTATTTGAACAGTGAGAGACAAAATAACAACAAAAATCCAGAAATCCAGAAAAACGCATTTCAAAAAAGTTATAACTTGATTTGCACTTTAATGAGTGAAATAAGTATTTGAACCCTTCGCAAAACACAACTTAGTATTTGGTGGCAAAACCCTTGTTGGCAATCACAGAGGTCAGAAATTTCTTGTAGTTGGCCACCAGGTTTGCACTCATCTCAGGAGGGATTTTGTCCCACTCCTCTTTGCAGATCCTCTCCATGTCATTAAGGTTTCGAGGCTGATGTTTGGCAACTCGAACGTTCAGCTCCCTCCACAGATTTTCTATGGAATAGGCCACTCCAGGACCTTAATGTGCTTCTTCTTGAGCCACTCCTTTGTTGCCTTGGCCGTGTGTTTTGGGTCATTGTCATGCTGGAATACCCATCCACGACCCATTTTCAATGAGGGAAGGAGGTTCTCACCCAAGATTGGATGGTACATGGCCCTGTCCATCGTCCATTTGATGCGGTGCAGTTGTCCTGTCCCCTTAGCAGAAAAACACCCCCTAAGCATAATGTTTCCACCTCCATGTTTGACAGTGGGGATGGTGTTCTTGGGGTCATAGGCAGCATTCCTAATCCCTCAAACACAGTGAGTTAGTTAATGCCAAAGAGCTCGATTTTGGTCTAGATGTTCATTGGCAAACTTCAGACGGGCCTGTACATGTGCTTTCTTGAGCAGGGGGACCTTGTGGACGCTTCATGGCGTAGTGTGTTACCAATTGTTTTCTTGGTGACTTTGATCCCAGCTGCCTTGAGATCATTGACAAAATCCTCCTGTGTAGTTCTGGGCTGATTCCTCACCGTTCTCATGATCATTGAAACTCCACGAGGTGAGATCATGCATGGAGCCCAAGACCGAAGGAGATTGACTTTGTGTTTCTTCCATTTGCGAATAATCGCACCAACTGTTGTCACCTTCTCAACGAGCTGCTTGGCAATTGCCTTGTAGCCCATTTCAGCCTTTTGTAGGTCTACAATCTTGTCCCTGACATTCTTGGACAGCTCTTTGGTCTTGGCCATGGTGGAGAGTTTGGAGTCTGATTGATTGATTGCTTCTGTGGACAGGGGTCTTTTATACAGGTAACAAAATGAGATTAGGAGCACTCTCTTAAAGGAAGTGCGCCTAATCTCAGCTCGTTACCTGTATAAAAGACAATAAATCTTGCTGATTTATAGGGGATCAAATACTTATTTTACTCATTAAAATGCAAATCAATTTATAACTTTTTTTAAAAAGTGTTTTTCTGGATTTTTGTGTTGTTATTCTTTCTCTCACTGTTCAAATAAACCTACCATTAAAATTATAGACTCATAATTTCTTTGTCAGTTGGTAAACATACAAAATCAGCAAGGGTTTAAATAATTACAATTTTAATTTACAATTTTAAACGGTCTATTGTTATTGACAACAGTTTAAAATATTGATTAAAGTAATTGGATAAATTCAAGTATTTTACATTCAAGACAACGTGGTTTTTATAGGAAGTTACTTTAATTCTTTCAGTTTAAAAGTGTAAAATTGAAAGTGGAAATCTTGCCCTCTTAATAGTAAAGTTTTAACACTGTGTGATATTGTTTACACTTGACTTGACCTTTGATAATGAGGGTGTCATCTACATTTCAGTACAACCCTTATTATTTTCTGTGTACATTCCATTCCTGTTTCATGTTCCTGGCGCATTGCTCTTGTCATGTTGCTGTCTATTGCATGCTGTAATCCACACAGCAGGCTCTCCAGACCAAGACGAGTGGTGAAGGTCCTCAGCACCACTCTGCCCGTTTCTTCTTTATACTTCCCTTGTCTCTGTTTACAGGCTGTCTCGACCAGACCCAGACCCTGCCTGCCGTCACCACACACTCCAAAACAGCAGAAAGGAAGGTCTTCGGGTTCATGTTTAATAAACAATCCAGTGAAAAATAATTAGCTGATAAGGCGCCTGTTTTGATTCAACGTGGAGGTGAAGTTTTACATATCTTCTCTAAGCTCAGCTGCATTTGTAATATATATGCTGAATATTTAATGCATTTACAACCTAAAGGAACCGTGATGAAATGCAGATTTATTCCTCGGGGGAGAGATGAGGGAGGGACAGTGCACATGGATTTGCATATCTGTCAGCATCGCTGCACATCTTGACTTCCTCGCGCTATTCCGCGTGTGCATGGCACGATACGGGTCCCTGTGATCCGCAAGACAACAGGTTTGCTCCAGATGTGCTGAGATTTAGTCTGTGGTGGGGCTGTTTCTCTGCATGGTGGTTTCTCTATGGTACATACAGGCTGTGCCAAGAAGGCCTGGCTGGTTGTTGAGCGGCAGCGTCTGAGGCGGGCTCAGCTGGCTGTGCTAAAAGATAAGAAAAAGAGAACAGAAAGCTCTCCCGCTCTTTCTTTTTCTATCCATTTCTCTCTCTCTAACACCCAGAGGAGCTGACCTGCATTAAGACATCAGGAAGAGTGGGGCGGTTAATAGGATGGATATAGGCAAACATCCTCAGAAGCTTGTTAAAGAGAGCAGCGTTGGCAGCGATTTAGAAAATCAGCTATTATAGTTTAATGGGGTTCATCAAATCCGAGCTGGCAAATTATAGCAGTCTGGCCCCCTCCCAAAAACCATCTCTTGTGGTCTGTGACATCTCCATCTCCATGTACTAATGCGTTTATAAGCTGTGTAGAATTCACAAAGGCAGTCAGTATGTGAGCCTTATCGCATGAATGAAGCATCCCCGGCCAAGATTTTCCAGCTGTTACATCAGAACCTCCTCCGGCTCTGAGAGGTAAAGGATGATATAGCCAGTGCCGTTTCTGCTTTAATGCGCCTCTCCTCCAAAAGCAGGTCTGTTTCTCATTGAACTCAGTTTGTTGTGATGTTTCATGTATGACATATGTAAAGAAGGTTTTTGCATTCCTTGAACTTGCTGCACTCCCTGATGTTTCTGTTGTTCTTTATGTTTGACATAGAAATGTCTGATGGTAATTTACACATCCGGTGCAATTTGATGATAAGTGTACCAAGTACCAGGTAAGACAACATACAGTGGTGGCCAAACATATTAAAACACTAGTATAAACCAGCTAAAAATGTTTTAAAGTCTGTTATTTCTATCTTTTACTGTAGTGTGTCAGTAGGAAATATCAGTTTACATTTCTAAACATTCATTTTGCCATTAATTGCAATTATCCAGTGAATCTAACAACAGCCAGTGCTCCACACAGAGATCTGATCTCATCCTCATCCAATCTGTTTTGAATGACATGAAGAAACGGAACAAACTGAGACAGACTAAATCCAGAAGAACTGTGGCAACGTCTCCAAGATGCTTCAAGAGACCTACCTGCAAAGCTACAGTACTGTTAAAAGTTTTAGGCACTTGGGTAAAAATGCTGTAAAATGAGGATGCTGTCAAAAATAATGTAATCAATTAACTTCTATAAATGAAATGAAATCAACATTTGATGTGACCATTCTTTGCGTTTAAAGCAGCTTTTGCCCTAGGTGCACTTGCGCATAGTTTTTTAGGTAGCTTTGCAGGTAGGTTTCTTGAAACGTCTTGGAGATGTTGCCACAGTTCTTCTGGATTTAATCTGTATCAGTTTCTTCATGACATTTCAGAAACACTGGATGATGATGAAATCAGATCTAACTGGCTTTTGTCAGACTCCTTGTACAAACAAAAATCGTACTGGATTATTACAATTAATGGCGAAATGAATGTTTGGAGATATAAACTGATATTTCTTACTGACACACTATAGCAAAAGATTGACTTAAAACCATTTTTTGTCTGTCGGAAATACTACTGTTCTAATAATTTTGGCCACTACTGTATATATAATAGCAACAGAATTAGCTGAATCAGAACAGTTTTTTTCTCATTTTTTGTAAGAACAAATTTAATATTATTTAGTTATTGTCATATAGGACAACATGTTGTTTCCCAAAGTAAATAATTGTTTTTTATGTCGTCACTGCAGTAAAGTCAAAATATTTATTTTGAGAGTAATACTGAGTAATAGGGGTGAGCGATATGACCAAAATGTTATATCACAATATGAGTAATTTAATTTCGTAGTAAAGATATATATCACAATATAGTTATTTTTGCTAGGTATTTTTTCGATGCCATAGAAATTGCATAATTCTTGTCGCCAGTGTCAGTATCACAAAAAAAAATAATACTAGCCTAAACAAACTAAAGACAAGTAAACAGTCAGTGATTAAATAGGAATAAGATACTAATTACAAAAAAAACTACAGTCGAACAAATAAATAAGAAATGCTACATACTTTATACAAAGTAATCAAATCTATAAAAACAACTCATATTCTTCCTTGAGTAAATTAAATATACTGTATATTTCTTCTTATTAAAGTTACAAAAGTGATTTAATCAAGAGCAGTAAGAGATTTTCTCTCTTTTATTGTTTGATTAACATGAATGACAGACAGCGGGAATATTAGACTGCTGTCACTTTAAGAGCTGCCCGGATCCAATATAATGTTACACGTTTTATTTATTTCTCAGCTTTTAAGTCCTAAATTACTGTGTTTATGAGGATACTTGTAAAGACGGGCATTTTGACACGTACAAGTGTGTTTATTTAACGTTCAAAGCCTATAAAGTGGCAAAAATACCTTTTTACTGCTGATTGTATTTTAATGCCCAAAATGACTTGTTTTTAAACTGCAATGCTTAAAACGTGTGGAAACGATAAGTGTTCGTGACCACATAGCACAGCAACGTCATGTGAGCGTGTAACCGCGATAGAGACAATAGTCCAAAATCTCTACCGGTTGACAAATTTCTACCAATTTATGTCTACTGGTATATCACACACTTCTACTAAGTAATGATGTATAAAACCCAACTTATAACTTTTTTTATATGGACTGACCAAATTTAGATGTGAAGGAGTGTTTTCTGTCACAGCATTTTAGACAAACACTTGTTTTACACAATAATCATGGAACAATTTGCAGATACAGATTTTGTCAGAAGTTGTATCCAGAATCCGTTTGGCTGAAATATCTTTGCGTGAACACAATGCTTCTGCTCTGAATGCCTAGACTTGGCAGGCTTTGCTTCTGTGTGGCCAAATGTCATGTCTGCTTGTCACATTATCACAAGTGATAGGAATGGGAATTTTCAGGGATGTTAATAATCGATTTTCATTTAGATGAACAATTAACTAACATCAGTATGGCAAAATGAATGTGGAGTAATCCTAATATCATAGCAATGGCTGAATGATAACCTACAGATATGTACAGAACAAACATATACAGGCTTTCTGTTACAGCACACACAATGATGACACATCTTGCATGCATGCCCAATTTTTTTTTTGAAGCAACGAGTGCATATGTGCTAGACGGATGTTGCGTCACATCTTATTTTCTCTGCTTCTTGTGCGCGTCGAGCAGTGTGGTGCCAGTTAACAGATAAGGGTGCCACAAAAATGTGCTCTTCACGTGACTATTTCTCCTGCATATCTAAACACAAACTGAAATGCTTAAAGACACACAGAGAGCGCTCACATCTGACACCTCACTCACAGCACTTATTCAAACAAAAATGCTTATTAAAAATCAAGATGCAGGCAGTGTTTTTGCCATCTGCTTGCATGATTACTAGAACGCATTTGATTTTTTTGTGGTGGCGTCTCAGGGCTGGTAGTGTAACTGAAAGGTTCCTGATTTAATTCAAGTTCACCATTTAAATACTTTACTCCAGGGGACAAAACAATCACCATTGTGCCCTTCAGTAAGGTACTTAACCCCAGGTTGCTCCCTGAGATTGTCTCTGTTGTCAGTTCACGGTCTCGTTTTTGTAGTTAAATTATATGAAAGTTGTTGAATCTACCCTGAATCCACCATGAATCAGCATGAAACTTCTCACTCAGCCAGATCTTTTGGTTTAGACAATGTAATCTTTGCAACAAAAAAAAGAGTTCACCGCGCTGTCAAGTTCTTACAACTCAATCTACCCAACTTTAGTTAAGCTGTGCTTCTGATTATGGCAAACTTCACTAGGTTCAGACAAAACGGCCTTTATTCTTCTCTGTGAGCAGAAGGAAGATTAATTTCCCTCTTGAAAGATTAGTTGAATACCTTGAGGGTAGCGACTCGTGCTGCTGTCTGTCAGTCAAAGTGGTGGCTGAGCCGTTAACGTCTGACTGTTTGCACTATAGCCGCAAACCACAGCCCTCCCTCAGGGCCTGAGATTCCCTTCCAAATGTGGCATCCACCTACTGATAGTTACTTTCCTTAGCAGATAATATTTGCACTTGTTCTGCGATAAGCTGGTAAGCGCGCCCCCATGCTTTTTTGAGGAGCCACACCACGGTGCCCCTCAATGGGGTTCATCAATGGTCTTTCCTGGATCAGGATGTTTTATTGTTGGTTATCTGACAATCTCTATGGTGCACAGCACTGATAACCTTCTCTCTAGGGTGACTCCCTTCTAATCTGTTTCCTTTGGGCCCTCGTGCAACTTATGCCTGGGTGTAAAATCACATTGAGGGCTAGTTAACATTTAGACAAGGATGCCAGCAGATGTTGACGTTTCAAATGTTTCTGTAATGGATTTATGTGCAGGCCAAGGCAACTGCAAATAGTTCAATAAAAGTTTTAAGAAACAATGTTTCTGAAGTGAGTGCCCTGCACAAGCCTTTGCTCCATTTTACAATGTCACAGGATCCCCGTGGGGCGAGTCTTGTTTACTGCCTGAAAGGCAATCATAAAGACTGAGGTAGAGCTTCCAATCTTCCCCACTCCCAAAACAATCTCAAACCTCCCTCTGTACTCTTGTTTTCAAAGTGGTGACCACTTGAGATGCAGAGTTGGTTGGTGAGTTAATAAGTAGAATTGACCAAAAATGTCAACTTCAACTGAATTAACTGACTGTATAATATGTAACCCTGGACCAGAAAACCAGTCAGAGTCATCATCTGAAAGATGCATAAATATGCCTTCTATTGATGTATGTATTGTTAGGATATGACAGTATTTGGCTGAGATACTGTACTGTAACTATTTGAAAATCTGGGATCTGAGGGCACAAAAAAATCAAAATATTGAGAAAATCGCATTTACAGTTATTCAGTTGAAGTTCTTAGCAATGCATATTACTAATCAAAAATTAAGTTTTTTTTATTTTTACGGTAGGAAATTTACAAAATATCCTCATGGAACATGATCTTTAATTAATATCCTAATAATTTTTGGCATAAAAGAAAAATCTATAATTTTGACCCATACAATGTGTTGTTGGCTATTGCTACAAATATACCCGTGCTACTTACGACTGGATTTGTGGTTCAGGGTCACATATTAAGACATCGAATATGATATTGGGGTGGTCAGATTTTTTTTAAGTGGTCTATACTGCACATGTTTGCATAGATGTTGAAATGTATTTAATCATTTTTTAAACCTAATATGTTGTTATTATTACAATTTCATTCTTTTCTGTGTTATTTCTGGTTTTAGATGATTTTGTCACTTTACACAAACCTGAACTACAGTGTATGTTAAAGGGAACCTTGGGTATTTAGTTTTGTGTGGCTTACGTAAATGATGTCTCTTACTGAAATATGTTGTAGAACCTATGAAAGATTTACCTTGTTTTAAAGATCCACATGACATGAAATAGCTGCACTCTGTGAACTTCTGGCGCAACCTGTTGCTCTTTTTACCGCAACTCAACTAAAATAAAGTACTAATACAGTGACCACAGCTACTGAAAGATCTTATAGGTGACGATAAATATAAGTTATAGGCTTAAAACAATTGCTGTACCATTGATTTTTCCTCACAAGAAGTCCAAAATGCCCTGGATATCAAGTGAAATCTGCACTGAGAAACTCCTTCAGTGGCTGCTCCGTCATGACAAATGCCAGCATGTTTAATTCCTGCCAGGATGGCATCTAGCATTTCTTGTCTCTGCCGTTTGTAAGCTCTTTCAGTAGCTGTGGTCTACTAAAGGGCTCAAAGGCATCAGGGCTATAGTGGAGAGAACAAACGAGTATTTAGGAAGTTTTATTTATCCACAGGCATTTTCTTCCCATTTTCTCCTCTTCTTATCGTTAGGAAAGCAGTGAAGACTTAGATCGCTTCTCTTGTTGTTTGTTCCCTTTGACTGAAAAAACAACACTGTAAAAAACAATTTGTTGATTCAAGTTAAAATAATTTGTTACCCAGCTGCCTTAGAATTTTGAGTTGAACCAACTCAAATATCTAAGTTGTCACTTAGTACAACTTAACATTTCAAGTTGACTGAACTTAAAATTTTAAGGCAGTCAGGTAACAAATAATTTTAACTTGACTCAACAAATAGTTTTTTACAGTGAACCAAAAGCCGCAAAAATGTGGCATTGAATCAGTATTTTATTTTACGAGTTGTGTTGTAAAAATATCAACAGCTAGTGCCAGTAGCTCACAGAGTGCAGCCATTTCAAGTCATCTAATTAATAGTGCCTAAAATATGTATAAAACAATGTGTTTTTTTTAAATAACGTAAATCTTTTATGGGTTTTCTACTACATATTTTAGTAAGAGACTTCATTTATGTTATATTAAGCCAACACAAGTACCTACGAATACTAATGAGGTCAAGCCTGTGTGTTTAATCCTGGACGATGGGTTTTTGGCTCAGTGGTGAGGTAAATGATTCTAGGATGTGTTCCACCCCTCTTTGCTCCCACTCACCTTCTCCTGTACCGGTTCATCAGAGTAGGTCCTTCCCAGGAGGCTCTTTGAGCAAATCGCAAGAATTTGGCACCCTGATTAGGGCAACAACCAAATTCAAGTCCCTGACTTAACTTTTAAAAATGACACAGACACTCCTACACTATTCCCTTGTGGCTCGCCACAACCCCCTCACCCTCAACACTTAGTATTTGCAGATTTTTTTTTTGTTTTTGTCCACGTCAATGATCCATCCCCTCCTCAGGATGGTTGCTGTTAACACAGCTGAGGTGCATTAGGTCTGTGTTGTTCTTGCTCCTTACCTGGCTCCAGGCTCTGTTTGCAGTCCCTTGTGTTATCCTTCCACTTCAGTGCAGCCGCAGACCCCGCGCAGGAGTCCAAGTGGCAGCTCTTGGAGGCTGTAATGTGCTAAATTGCCCGTGATGTTGTTCTTTCTGCAGTTTTGACGTTTGGAATGGCAGTGATTTGACAACGTGCTGTCAGATCCACTATGTATCAGTGTAGCTGATTAATTAGAAGTGACTGAGTTGGAAAGCAGAAAACACCCGCCGATATTACTGGTGGTGCTTTCAGACAGACAGGTAATAATAAGGCTTTTATGATGTGGCGGAAGAGACTGGAGGCTTGTTGCCAGGGCTGCACCAGATGTTACTGCTGTGTCTTGGCATGAAGTTAAAGTTGTAACATCTTCGCTTTTATTTCTCCCTCATTTAGAACGCCCTGTGATAACTAAAGCGGCTTTATGTTTTCATGGGTCCAGGGTTGTCAGCTCAATCCATAAGTTAGCTTTAATGGAATCGGTGACACCTTTTATTGCAGTGAGAGTGAGCAGGCTCCTTGCTGATCTCTGAGCAGTCTGGGGTACATAACTGCCTCCCCAACCAGGTCTGCACTGTAATTCTAGAGCTTCATTGTCATGCTCCATATCACCTCACTGACCCCTGGGCCAATTATGCAGCTGACCTAGGTTTGATGACATAACCTCTCCGGATCGGGGTGCGATCACCTCGTGGGGTACCTTACTGCCTGTCAGACCATGTCAGCTCACCATGTTAAGCAGACACTTCCCAGAGCTGCTCCCAATGGACGGTGCAGCAATGAGGGCCTGCAGATAGAACATATAGATCTTTTTTTTTCCTGGTGTATATATAGATTTCTTTTGTTTTCTCTCTCCCCCTCGGTTTTAGCTTTCAGTCAACCAATGCAGTAGTCACAAAATGATTTTTTTGGGGCAATTTTCTTGTATCTGTTTCAGTGTAGAATGTTGGAAGAATGTCCATACAATGTTCAAAACAACATTAGACCCCACTGACTTCCATTGTATGGACAAAAATGCGTTCCACACAGAAAGAAAGTAATATATATGTATTATATAACATCATAGAGATAGAGATAGAGATACTAAAGATACTAAGTCATCTGATGACTGTCATAACTGTAACTTTTTGTCATATTTATGTTTATCTCTTAATTTAAACTTTTTTTTTAATCATAATTGTGACCCTGTAAGTAGCATGGATATATTTGTAGCAATAGCCAACAATACATTGTATGGGTTAAAATTGTCGATTTTTCTTTTATGCCAAAAATCATTAGGACGTAAGTGAAGATATTTTGCAAATTTCCTACCGTAAATATATCAAAACTCAGTTTTTGGTAGTATGCATTGTTAAGAACTTAATTTGGGCAACTTTAAAGGTGATTTCTCAATATCTCGATTTTTTTGCACCCTCAGGTTCCAGATTTTTATATAGTTGTATTTCGGTATCCGAAATATTGTCCTATCCTAACAACATCAATGGAAAGATAATTTATTCAGAAAAAATATTTGACCCTTATTGACTGGTTTTGTGGATTTGTGGCAATTGTTCTTTTCATTGAAGAATGTTTCAGTTAATACAGTGAATATAAATGTCATACAAAACTACAATGCACCATTTTCACCATGTTCTTTTGCGTCTAGGGCACTATGAAATCTGTTTTATTTTTTCCCAAATTAAAAATAAATAAATAAATAAATAAATTCTAGACTCTGTTTTAATGCTTCAATTAAAAAATATTAATCAAAAAGCATGTCTAATTAATTAAAATCATAACACTTAAAACTTGATAATTGTGTATACGGAATTTAACAGCAGTTTATTAGAAGTTTCACAAAAATTCAATTTTAAGGCCCTATGAAATACATTTTATGTCTTCTCAAATTTAGTTTTATTTTTACCAATTTCTGTGTTTTCCATTAATTTCTGGATTCCATTTTAATGGTTTCTAAAGTGACCTAAATGGTTTTTAAAACATCAGTAGTAACTAGATCATAATAGTTCAGCCTGTCATGTTAATATCATAATAGGGTATTCATAGGGTAGAAAATGTATCTATTTCCTAAATAAATGTGACCCTGGATCACAAAACCAGTCATAAGGGTCATTTTTTTTTAAATTGAGATGTATACATCTATACAAAATCAAAATACTGAGAAAATTGCCTTTAAAATTGTTCAAATGAAATTCAATGCATATTATTAATCCAAAATTACGTTTTGATATATTTGTGGTAGAGAGTTTACAAAATATCTTTATGGAACATGATCTTTAATATCCTAATGATTTTTGGCATAAAAGAAAAATGACAAAGACAAATGTAGACCCATACAATGTATTTTTGGCTATTACTACAAATATACCCATGCTACTTATGACTGGTTTTGTGGTCCAGGGTCACAAATGTAAGATTATTATTATGCATGACAAACCATTTTTGTAGCATTTTTTTAATAAAAAGGACAAACTCACACTTGTTTCTTAAAATAAGATTTTTTAATATTACTTATTATCATAAAGATATATTTACACACTTTACAGAAATAGAAAATAAAAACACAAAGCTACGCATGAAAGGAAAAAAAATAAAATAAGTACTCCAAGAGCTAAAGCTTATCTTTTATAAATTAGAAACCAAAAATTCAAATATGTACACAGTATTTCAACCATTTCTGATACACTTGTTTAATTCATTTATTTATTCATTTGTTTTTGCCCAGTTCAACATCAAAACAGAGACAGGGACTGTACATTTGGCCAGGTGAGTTTGATGAGCACACACCTCCAACAAGAATAAAGAGGAGGAATAATACCTTGCCGTTATGCTGTTTTTCACGTGGCCCACTAATACTGTTGAAATGCCAGGCCTGACTACAGATTTCCAGAATCAAAATGGATGGGGTGTGCTGAACAAACAGGCCGTGCGTATGGATGCATGTTTTGGATAGAGCTCTTTATGAGTGTGAAGTCTTGTTCGAAGCAACAGAATAATCAGATCATTCTTAGCGTCCCAACCAGTTGGTGGGCATTTGTGAACTGTTGGGATTGGATTTCAGTTACTCGATCTGGTCGCCACATTTTACATGCACCGTGACGAGCTAATGGAAAACAAGCGGCCAAATGGGCGTTTTCTCTTTCTGTGTCAAATATGAAAGCAGAAGTGTCCCCTAATGAAGGGCAAATTGTATCCGTTGCTTTTATACTCTTAGGGAACACTTCAGACCTCTTTTCAATCTTCACAACTCTGTTTTTAACATATAAACAGCTTCTGGAATCTTATTTTTTTTTTCTCCCATGCAAAGGTCTGAAATTAAACTAAAGACCTCTGAATGATTAAGTGGAACGTGCGTACAAGTGCATAGGACTTATGATGGGCAGAAACACGTGATAGAATAGGAATGAGTTTCTCATGTGAGAGAAAAACGTTTGTAGAAAATGATTTGTGCTCTGTAAGTATAACGTCTGTGTTTGCCATTTCAGTTTTGAGTCTGGACATGCTTGTTCTTTTAACGCCGCAAGCTCCATTAACCTGATGTGCTGACGGGGACGACGGACCCAGTTTTGACGGCAGAGGAGGGTGAGAAAGCTCTTTTGTGTCCACGACATATTGTGCAGCAGACTAGTTTTTCTACTCTTTTATACGACCATACACACAAAAATAAAATACAGCTTTCCACACTCTATCGAAAAGTAGGCTTTGGACAACCAGCTAGACAAGAATCAGTCAATTTAATTGTCACAAGACACTGGAAAACCATTACATGCCAAAAGACTTGTTTTCAGGATTTTCTTTTCCAGCAGCATAATGGAATTGCAAAAGTGCAGCCTTGCATGTCCATACAGAGAGGTGTTGGAGGAAAGCCAAGTGATTGATAGGGGTCTCTGCTATAGCAAGCTTTGGATTTTGTCATATTTGTCTTTGGATGTTTGATGAAACAGATAACCATCACCATCGGTGGGAAGGGGGGGATTGGGGTCGGTTGTCGTATGTAGCAGTGACGGGCTAGTTTTTCAAGATTCAAGGCTTGAACTGAACTGAAACACTGCTCGACGGCCCTCAGCTCAGAAGATACATTCATGAACAACAGAATGGATACAGGCGTTACTCTGCACCTCGAACAGACTCTTCAGATGCTGCCCTCAAACCTTCTGACCTACTGATCCATGAAGCAGAGCTCTCGGGAGCACTATCGTTCTGAGAAAGCGTTAATGAAATCCACATCTCTGTCTGAGAGGGTATAAAATAATCATGGCGTGACTGGAATTATTAGTATTCACAGTGCCCTAAGATTCGATACATTTTTAATCGAGGTGAGCTTGGCTGGGTGTTTTACCGATGTAGGTTTTTAGGCACTCTCTTACGAAGAGCTGACTTTGCCGCAAGGCGCCGTTTGTGGATTTTTCATAACCACGGAGAAACGCCGAGCAGGAAATGGGGGAGGGACTCAAATGCTAATTTGCAATAACTCGGTGCATTGTCTAATTAAGCGTCGGAGTTATGAGTGTAGCTAACAGTCTCATAAAAGCCTCTCATCTCGGCCTCGTAATATTAGAGTTTGATGACGCCTAGGCTAAGGGTTGCTCGGTTTTATAGATTATTACATCATAAATCGGTCGAACGCTAAGGTGGTGTGGTCATTCTATGCCAGCTTGTCTTGTGAGCTCTGAATTTTAGTGATTCCAATCTAAAACCGATTAGCAATGGGGTTTAATAACCAGGCTGTGGCCACCTGTGCCAAAGAGGCCCAAACTCAAAAGGCAACTGCTCCCAATGGGGAGAAAACAACAATGGCTTGTAAAAACGTAGCTAAAAAAAAGTGGTGGATACATAAGCATGAAGATAAATGGTGTGAATACAAATAATGTGTGTTCTTAAATAAATGCATGTAATATAGACCATACAGGCTTCTGTCACAGCACCCTGAGAAATGAACTGAAATATAACAAAAATATCAACAAAAGAATGAGAAATCATTTCCAGTATGACGTCAAATAAAGGCATAGAGTTCTGTCAAGGGGAAATATCATCAGATCTGTAAGGAAATTTCTTTCTTTCGTTTTTTTTTTTTTTGGTCTAATGTCTTCAAACCATGCTACCATTGCCTTTACGTTGGATGTTCGAACAAATGGCAAAATGCGTACATGTGGTTAGATGTTATGCGTCCCCCAAGATAAGAGGTAACATGTTTACTTTTCTTCTCCTGGCAGCACTGTGGAGTAGATTTGCTATTTGGCACTTCATTAAAAGGAGAGATGGTCTGCCGTGTGAAGCAGATCACCCTGGCCAGTTAACAGTCATGTATCTCTGCTGTAAAGCAGCGTGTGTCATGGGGGAGGAGAAGAGGGCTCAGGACCGATGATCTCACGCTCATGGAAGTGGAGTGTGATTTTGATAATGAGACATGTGGCTTTATCCTTTAGCTTCGGATGGCTGACAACTCTTAGGCTCATTTGTGGGTTGGTGTGTAATGACCATTGGACAGCACTGTGAGATGTAATCAAACTGTTTTAAATAGATGTGGCGATGAATTATATATTCATTCAACATTTTTAGAGGTAATTGTGTAATCAGTAATTAGAACTGAAGCCGATAGCTTTGATTGCATTTACATCACAATCAGCATTCTGGACTCTTATTCAGTTGACATTTTGGCATCAAGACTTAGAGCTTTTAGAATAAACCATTGATAATTACATTTTGTGAGCAGTTTGCCATGTAAATGCACTCAGTGATGCTATTATTAAGCTAACTGTCCAATCTTTGTTGGTAAAATTGTGTGAGATGTAAAAAAAAAAAAATTCTAGCCATAATGGGCCTGAGCATTTAGTTTCCCTGCCACTTCCTTCCCTCATCAACGCCATTTATAAGCCAAGAGTTGCCAACACGTAGCAATGGGACAAAGCGCTGTGGTCACCTTCACATTGGAGAGAATGGGACTAGCACACCTCGGAGAAGAAACTGACGCTTTCGGACTATAACTGTTTGGACCAGGCTCCCCACTGCTCACACATCATGCAAAGTGTGGCCATGAAAGGGCTCTAGAAAGCAAATGAGGAAAACCACAGGAGGAGAGAGAGACAGACAGAGAGAGACAGAATCTGATAGCTCGGGCTCAATACCCCCCACCCCCGTTCCCGGCCCACAATTCTTCGTAGAGCTGAGGGTGAGTGGCTTGTCCTGGTTTTTTTGTGGACAGAAGAAGAGTTGCTTGAAGAACCAGCAGGTGCTATGGACATCACTCTTCAGGCTGGGCTAGCAAAGGCCCCTTGTTGCAAGGCCCCCCAAGGCAAAGGAAGAGCATAGAAATCAGAACCAAGGGGGAGGGCACTCTAAGCTGTGCCTGTGGACAAAAGAAAAGAGACATGAATAAGGTACAATTCAGGAAATGTCAGGGTTTTTCTGTACTTGTACTAATTGGCACAGGTAGTGGGTTCTAAACATAACAGCTAAAAAAAGAGCAAGTCATCAAACTTAAAGGTTGCTCAAAAACATCAGAGTAGATTTTTAAGCTTGCATTATGGATCATAATTATGAATTCAGATTAAAACGACAACAACAACATTGGACCCCATTAACTTTAAGTGTTTTTGGAGAGAAAACAACAACAGAGATGTACTGTATTTTAAAATATCTTATTTTGTGTTCCACAGATGAAAATATTGAGTGCATGCTTGGAACGACATGAGAGAATTTTTGTTTTAGGTGAACTACAAAATTGCTTGCAAAATTGGTGAAGGCAGTTGTATATTCCATTGGGATAAGTTGAAAAAATGTGAAAAGTAATACAGTCAAACCAAAATTTATTCAGACACCTTTAACATTTCTCAAAGTTTATTCGCTATAGTTTATAAAATGGTAATAAAATATGACAAGAACTCAAGAGTTAAACTGTGTCAGAACAAATTCATCTTGATAATCACAAATGAATTATAGTCAAACCAAAATGTATTCAGACACCTTCAAAATTTCTCACATTATCACAGTTTTTTCTATAGTTTTGAAAATGGCAATAAAATATGACAAGAACTCAAGCGTTAAACTGTATCAGAACAAATTTATCTTGATAATGTCAGATAACTTTGATGGAAAGGTATGTAACAACATGGTCAGGTCAAAGTTTGGTCCCAGATTTTTTATCAATTTTACTGGTAGTCCCCTGTATGAAGAATTTTCGGGTATAATATGTCACAGTTTACATTATTTTGCTAACCTTACTTAGATAAATGAACTATAGTGTCCTGCACCCACTAGTAAAAAGAATATAAAAAAATTATATCTGGTGTCTGAATAATTTTTGGTTTGACTGTAAATCCAAGATTGCAGACAAGACAAGTGAAATGACCTTTGTTCATCTCCGGATCACCCTGCATAGACTGACCTAACTAACATGTTCAAGGCCCAGAAAGGTAGTAAGGACATCTATAAAACACTCCATGTGACATCAGTGGTTCAACCGTAATTTTATGAAGCAAATTTTGACTCAGAATTCTTAAGAATATATTTTTTTGCCTTCCACAGAAGAAAAAAATGCATACAGCTTTGGAACAACATGAGGGCAAGTAATTAATGACAGAATTTAAATTTTTGGGTGAACTATCCCTTTAAAGGTTTTGGTTCCCATTGACTTCCAATGTGTTTTTTGTCCATTTAATATATATCAATAGGAACTGGCATTGTTTGGTTACCAAGGTTCTTTAAAATACCTTTTTTCACAGAACAAAAAAGTTACAGTTTTAGAACAACATTAGGGTGATTGAGGGTGAGTAAATGATAGAATTGTCCATATAATGGATATCAATAGGAACTGGCATTGTCTGGTTACCAGCGTTCTTTAAAAATGTATTTTCATTTTCCACAGAACAAAAAAAGTCATACAGATTTGGAACAATATGAGAGGTGAGTAAATTATTGAATTTTCATTTTTGGCTGAACTATCCCTTTCTGTAATAATTAGGATTCAGCTTTTGTAAACTATAAGCAATATGCATTTAGAGCGTACTGTAACTCTAGAATTCTGTTCCTACTCTTCACTTTGAGCAAGTAATCTATGTAAACCAATGAGGTCATCTTTTACTCTTTGTTTCATGAATTCACAATGTTTTCCGATAGCTTTAGATGTCAATGAGCTTCATTCTTCCAGTACAACAGCGCCCATTGAACGATAAGAACTGTCTTTTTACTTTTTTCTTACACCTGCATAGTGGTATGTTTGAGTCATGTACAGTGCAGCACCAGAGATTCTTATCTAAACTATGTTTTGTTTGTAAGTCATCACATGTTTGTTTGTTTGTGCTTTATGACATCATGTCAATTGTCGGAATATACCCACAACAGCGAGCTGTGGGCACTTCAAAAGAGGAACTTTGTGTCAGGCAGTTGCTTTCTAATCATCCAGTGTCCCCCTTGGTACTGAATGAGGCAGATTTCCAATTTCTAGCTCTCTGCAGTGCAGTGCCTTTGTGTTAGGAAGTCTTTGAAGAGGAGGTCCCTCAACATGTGCTGTTCCGCTTATATGTTGTGGCATCTGGATCTTGTAACGGGTTGTTGATTCTTGTGTTGCTTGTGTTCCATTACCGCAACCTTCAGTTCTCATAATCTTCAGCTGAGCTTTTAACCTCCTTTTCAGTTTACTTCTTAGAGAATTCGCAATGAGGAAGCCTTGTTGTTTAGTTAGTGTTTCATATACAGTTAAGCTCAATCAACAGCACTTGTGGCATAATGTTCATTTACCACAAAAATGTTTTTTCCTTCTTTTGTTTAAAAAACTCTAAACATTACGGTGATGAATTTACAACTGAAGTAAATAGGGCCAATCTGCAAATGTTAATATACTCATGTATTTTAATAGTATAACCAAAGGATGTAAACAAGTATGAAACAGTATGTATTAACAAGATTTTAGTGTGAAATGTTTTGTATTTTATAGTATAATCAGAAGACGTAAACAGTATGTGTGTTAACAAGATTTTAGTGTGTATATTTTATATTTGTGTTATATTATAATTTGTTTTTACAACCTAACAACAGTTTATTGCCGGGACAACATAGTGCCTAGTATGGAAGCCTGTTTCCGCCACTGAATGAAAAATACAAAAAAGGTAATTGCAAGTTTCTTTTCTCAGAATTGCTCGGTATAAACTCTCATTTGCGAGGTAAAAAGTCAGTATAGCGGAACATAAACTCGCAATTGCCAGAAATAAAGTCTGAATTGCAAGATAACTCTCAATTCTGACTTTTGTCTTGCAATCGTGAGTTTATATCACATTTCACATTTCTGACTTTTTTTCCTCAGAATTGCTCAATATAAACTCTCAATTGTGATTTATTATGTCATAATAGCAGAACATAAAATCACAATTTGCAAGAAATACAGTCTGAGTTGTGAGAGAATTTTGAGTTACAAAAGTCCAGTTCTGAGGGGGAAAAGTTCATATAAGAGTTTATATCTCACAATTCTGAATTTTGACTTTATTTCTCAGAATTGCGAATTTATATCTATCAATTATGACTTTATTACTCGCAATTGTGAGTTTATATCATGCAATTTGGAGGGAAATAAAGTCAGAATTGTGAAAAAAAGTCACAATTCCCTTTTTTTTAGTTGTCTTCCATACCTTGAATTCTAAAATGATCGTAAAAATGACAAGAACAACGTTATTGCCTTTATTAAGTTTTAACAGAAAAATTAATACAGTATGTTACCATGGCAGTTTTGTTTTTAAATTCTTAAAAAATTGGCCCCCTTAATATTTACTCTTTCCCCATTCAAAATAATAATTAAAAAATAAACAATTGTGGTGAAAAAAAATCCATAAATGCTGTTGATTAAACATAACTTTAAACTCTTATTTATTCCTTTAAGGAAATTGACAAGATACCTTTTTTTCTATGATGTTTTTATCGACACTTAATCATACAATTCATTCTAATTCCAAGTTATCCCCTTAGTGTTAATTCATAAGTTATCGATTCTGCGTAAGCAATGATTTTCTTTGTACTCTTGTGTGGAAGGATGCAGTCAGTCAAGCTTTTAACGAAGGCATCCTTCTCATTTGCAGGCAAGGTGGTGCAGCATAATGAAAAAAGTGAGAAAGCCTTTCAAGTGCCTCCGCTGTGGCCTTGTTCGGTGGTTTTCTGTCTGTTATCAGCCCTTGAGGAGAGTTAATTGCCCCGGTCAGTCTGTGCCCCGTTTTAGCTATAGATGATGAAGTGTGAGGCTGCGTTTCTCACACTGCACAAAATGTGAGATGTTGTACACAAGCCAGATGCAGGTTAAGCACTTTAGTGGGAGTCCCATCTGGGCCAAGGACTGATTTACTGTACTGTGTCATACAGTAATTATCACAATGTGTGTAACATGTTCTCTTTAGCGATAAAGTGTCTGTCAGGGAAATGAATATAAATGTAAAGGTATCACATTGTGGGAATAATGAACTGTGAGTGGATTAGGAGAAGAATTTCGGGGTTTGGTACCACAGGCTTGATTGGCACATTAGTCGCCTCAAATGGACTGGTTCAACAGACCGGGCCCAGAGGAATGTTGGTGAATGTGCTAAAAGACGTGAACTTTGAACCCTCGTACGGCATGAAGGGAGCTGAAGAAGGAGCCGAATGAAAGAGAAATCTTCGTCTTGTTTGGGGTTGAAGTGCTGTTTGTGGATTCTACATTGTGAGTCACTGAGCCGTTCCTTTTAATGGAGCTACACAACTTCCTGCAGCTCCCCTCATTGTGCTGCCAGTATGCTGGGGATCAAAACAAGCATTGACTGCCCAATTCACTCAAAGGATCTGTGCGTTTTATTAGTTGGGATGGGAGTACATGCATAGGCCTTGCTCCTCTGTCCACCTCTATGGATGTTAAGATAGTGTTTTCCTTTGGACTGATGAAGCATATGAAAAGGAACTGTTTGCCAAGAGGAGAAAATTGTAATTCGTTATAGACTGTAAAACTGTGGTGGATTTGAGGGTTTGGGATTTCTCACTTTTTATTGCCCTCTTCGCTCATGATTAACTATGCCATAAACAGCTGACTTGTCCTTCTCCATAGATTCTGGTCTTATATGAGGTTAATATATGGTGAGACTCTGCAGACTTGTGATGTGGACTCCTGTAGTGACATTGTACCCTGTACAGTCATCTTACAGTACTCTGCAGACTTTTTGTAAAGCGAAAAAAGCTGTGAATGAGTCCTTGGCTATTTCTCTGCCATCCACAGATTTTTTTTCATCCATTCTTCCCACTTAGTGTCTGGAAAAACTGTGTGTCAGCATTTCAGTGCGAAGACTGCAAGTAATAAAATGTAAATGTGCTGATAAGATCTGTCAGATACAGTTGTCTTTTATTTATTGACGTAAGTTGAATGTTTCCTTAATAGAGTCCATATTAAAAAAAAGGCTCTGGTGCTGCATCACTGAAATTTCCATGAAAACAGTGTTTGTAGGGAGAGAAAACACTTTTATTAGACAAAAAGATTAAAGTGCTTGCCTGAGGAATTGTTTATCTAGACGTTAAGTTAAATATCCTTTTAATGCGAAAAACAAGCTGAAGCGGTTCAGGAGTATTATCTTTGGACAGGGAATTTAATTGGCATATTGGGATAAAGGAATCATGTTGACTCGGATATAATACAACATTGACAATGTATTATATTCTGCACTGTATGAGTTTTGTAGATCAGGACCACAGAAGCCAGGAGTCTAAAGTCTGGTAATCTCATAAAGACATGCATTTTTTTTCTGTGCCAGTAGTAATCTATAATTCATGAAAGAAGTGAATGAGCGAGCGGTTTTCTGTCAATCACAGTTCCTCAGCATTCCCAGCCTTTCTCAGCATGCACTCAACGAAACTTTAGAAATTGAGACAGGTGCTGCTTCCCTCAAGGCCTGTCCAGAACTGGTCCATTTATAAATGAAAATCTAATTAGATTATTGTTTTTTTTTCCCCTCATGTTAGTTACTCATATTCTTTTGTTGCTTTCAGGGTATTGCATTGCTAATGTCACACTGACCTTGCTCTAAAATGGCATGGGCCCCTTATGGGAGAGGCGGGGTCGAGGGCGTCTCCTCCTCCAGCCAGAAGGTCTTTGGCTCCGGCCGGCTCGAGCGGGATTCTGCCGCAAAGGAGTCCTCATGCTGCCCACCTCCTCTAGCTCTTTGCTATGCTCAGTGGAGGCCATTGGACCTGTGGACATAAAAAAAGGGTATGTGAATTATAAAACCCAACATAAAATAACTCACTTTAATTTTAACTGCAAAAAAAAAACAATGTTTCAAACAAAAATACTGTCTCCAAACAATATTTTTCCACAATTGGTTGGGGACAGAGTTAGCCCCGCCCTAAATCACATCATTGGCTAAGTCAGCGTCTTATGGTGTGTGCACACCAGAAGCAAAGAGAATATTTGCATCGCAGTTATGATTTCACAAACAGATGTGAAATCATGTTAGGCGACGCAAATAGATGCAAATTCGCATTGGACGAAGCAAATAGATGCGAATTTGTGTCGGGCAATGTGAATAGACGTAACTTTGCATTGGGTGACGCAAATAGATGAAAATTTGTGCCAGGCAATGTGAATAGATGTGCAATCGCATTGGGCAACGCAAATAGGTGGAAATTTTGTGTTGCCGACATGAATAGATGCAAATTCGCATTGGGCGACACGAACAGATGTGAATTTGTTTCAGGTGACACAAATAGATGCCAAATCCTGTCAGGCGACGCAAATTCGCATTGGGCAGCACAAAAGATGCTAATTTCTGACGGTTTACATGAATAGATGCAAAATCGTCAGGTGGTGCAAAAAGACACAATTCGTGTCGCGACATAAATATATATATCGTGTCAGGTGACGCAAATAGACGCGAATTTGTTTCAGGTGACGCAAATAGACGCATATTCGCATTAGGCGACACAAATAGATGCAAATTTGTGCCGGTGATGTAAATAGATACGAAACTGTGTCAGGCAACGCAAATAGACCCAAATTCGTGTCAGACGACGCAAATAGACGCAAGTTCGCATGGTGCGATGCAAATAGATGCAAATTCGTGTCTGCGACATAAATAGAGTTGAATTCGCATTGGGCAATGCAAATATTGTCATGCGAATTTGTGTCGGGCGACGTGAATAGATGTAAAGTCATGTCGGGTGACACAAATAGACGCAAATTCATGTCGGGCTACGTAAATATATGTAAAATCATGTCAGGTGATCCGAATGACGCAAATTTGTGTCAGGTGATGCGAATGACAAAACAAGTTGGGTGGCGCGATTGCCACGAAAGCACGATATTCACCTTGATCGCATCTTCTGTGCAAATTAAAACATTTCAACTCGAGAGGGAAATCTTGGAAAGCCAATCATATTGACGCATGCGGTTTGACACATCCGGTTATATCAGAAAATGTTTTTTCTTGTTTTTGCATTTTTTGCGCAAGTGACAAAACATTCTGCGAGTATACTACAGTGAGTTATTTGAGTTATATGAGAATATGAGTTATATTCTCTTCGTGTTTGGGGTGCATGTCAAACTGGATGTGTCAGTAAGCTCTTGGCTTTCATTCGCCATTGCCATTCACATCGCCAGGCACTAATTTGCATCTATTCACATCTTTGTATTGACTTTGTATGTAATCTACTTGTGCAAATAATTAAATTCGCTTTTGGTGTGCACAGAGCATTAAAGTTGATATAGGACAAAGTATTTTAACAAAAAATTACACATCACATTTTATTAAGATAATTTATATTAAATATGTTGAAACAGGTCAAGTATTTTAGCTAAACAAATACACATTTCACCTTTACGAAACATCATTAAAATTATTTATTGCAGCAGCAACTACTAAAAATTCAAAGAAAGTCCCTCAGCACAGTCATGCACACTGTTTACAAACAAATCATGTGAGACGTGTCTGTCTCAAGAACACTGGGGAGACACTTGTCCTGGGTGCATATTTTGTCTGTGCGTCTGTGTGCACTACACTGCTTGATTGTGAGTGTGCTCAGATGTTTCCAGTCATCTCCCAATAAGTGTGAGTAGATCCTTTAAGCCCGTCTCATATCCACAGCTTGATCCACATCAGCGCGTCCCTAACCTCTCACCTCTTTAGAAAAATCAAACAAAGTCCTCCGGAGAGAGCAAACATTCTGGGAGGTTTTGGGGAGACCTTGATCTGCGCAGCACTATCTGATGTCACTGATCTCCCATTCAAGTCCTGAATTGGCTTTCTAAGGGTGTTTTGTTTGAGTGCATCGTAGGGATTGGATGTCTTTCCATCGGAAAGTTCCCAGTCGTCCTAATGACAGAAGCTAGAATCAATGAGACCCATCTTTTCTTACATTATGGAATGGGATGAATGGGTAAACGTGCTTGGTCAATCATCACTTATGTTTTCCGTTTCAGGCCACTGCTCTTCAATACTTCATTCCATACTATACACATACCATGTTATCCTCTTTCCGCTGAAGCGCATGAAGATTATTTACATGGTTCTTCTAAATTCGTCTTCCTTTCATGCATTTGTCTGTTTGTCTTTAAGTCCAACGCATGCAAAAAAGGCCGCCAGAAATGTCTTAAAAAAGGAATCTTTCAGTGAGAGCTCAACAAATGCCTATCCTACAGAGTAAACAGAGAATCCCATTAACCTTTTCCCAGCAAGAACTTGAATGAGATTACTCTCATTGGGTCAAGACATTCCTAACATCTCCCTGGGGAGTGACAGACAACCTATATTAAGAAGACTACAGGGAGCAGCTTTTTTGAAAATATCATAAGCAATTATTGTGAATTAAACAAAACTTCGATATTAAACTTTCTAGATTTCTGATTTGTACAAATAAGTGCAATTTTCTTGTTTTCTCTTCATGACAATCTGTTTTTAATTCACAGAGAGCAACAAGCAGCCAACGCCACATGATTTGAGTTACTAATCATACAGCCTTGAAATCATACAGACATTAAGTGGCTGGATGACGTGAGGCTAAACACGTTGCCTGCAAGTCTGCTTATGAGTTAAATATCCTCAAACTATATTTTAAAATTCCTGACAGCTCAAATTACATTTACAAACTAATCGCCTTTAGCTGACACGTTACATGTTCACAGCAGACTAATTCGCAGAACAGTGGACTAATTCATTTGCCCGACAGAAAGACTTCATTGCATATTTTCAGCAAAGGAAACCACGCTAAAACCCATCTTTCCACCAGGCCTACTAATCCGAGCATTATCCTCCTGTTATTTCTCCAGAAATGAATGAAGTTTACACATTCTGTCTGCATTCAAGTCTTTTTTTATAATCTGAATGGTTTAACATGTAAAAAGGCTCCATGTGATCCGAAATTTTCCCCACCCAATTGGTTCTTCAAAACACTCAGGATCAGCTTTGAGAAGCAGGCCAAAAGTCTTAGCCAATTTTGCTTTTTCACTGCCATAATCACTCAACCCAACATATTGTTCACCTAGCGTGAGGAATAGTCTTGAAATCTCTCTGAGGGGGCAAAAAGACAATGTTTTTGGCCAGGCAGGCAGGAGAGGCTGTAATTACACCTGGCTGAGCTGAACACAGCACATCACTGCAGCTTTTGTATCAGCGTCTGTCATAAACCTCTCCATAATGACACAATTTAGATGTTTCCTGCCATCACCATCTGACAGGCAGCATTTTCTGCCCGCTTAGCTTTGAGGGGAGCAAATCTCTCTGAAAACTGTCATCCTAGGCTGCAAACAAGAAGAACGCTGCTAAAAATAATCTCTGGTAGTGATAATAACAGCGTTTATGAATTAACTCAAGACATGCGTTGGACTGATGAAGAGCGCGGTCTATTTTAAGCACTCCGAATCACTCCATTGTCTGTTTTACGACTCTTGGCTTCTTCTCAATCTGCGTAGCTCCTTGTTATTCCTTCCACACTGTGGCACATACAAAGTGACAAGAGCAATAACCGTGGATATACTATAATAGATGGCATATGCTGATGGGATCTTCCCCAAACTTGCTGCTTGTTTACCAGACCCACTCAGGGATGAAAACACTCTAGCCTCCTTATTGCATTAGATCTGATGGTGCTGATAGTGGGCCTCCTTCTCACCGACATAATTTCTTCCAGGTTCACCACCTAATGACAAGCAAGTCAGGAAGTAATATTCCAATAGATGTTTCTCACGATAGCAACAGCCTTATTTGAAGACTTCAAGCCCTTAAAGGGATAGTTCATAGAGCAATGAAAATTCTGTCACCTACTCACCCTCACCCTTTCTTTTTTATGTGAAACACAGGTGACAGGTGTTTTTTTTTATTTGTCCATACAATGAAAGACGGGTCCAGTGTTGTTTCGACTTTCATTGCATAGATAAAAAGCAGTTATTCAAAATGTATTTTCTGTTCCACAGAGAAGTCATAGGCAGCATTCTGCAAAATATTATCATGCTGCTTCTTGCACGTTTCACACTTTCAAATACAAAGTGAAATGTTCAAGTGAGTGGTGCTAAAACTGCTCAATTTCCTCTGAAACAGATGACCATGAATATGGCTGTTGGCCATGGGTTGTTGTATGTATCACGGCAGTTTGGAAATGAAATGTCTGGCTAGTAACGCTTAAAAGCTCAATAATCTGTTTAAGTACCGTCTACGCCAAACCTGACCCTAAGCCGAACCAGTAGTCGTAACAACCGCAAGTCTTTGAGCTCTTTTGTTTCACAGGACTCACTTTCACCAGGTGTGCTATTGAGCAAGTTTACTGCACCAGAAAAGCATACATCTGGATCTTGTTAAGTGATGCGAACATCAACATGTATTAGTTTACAGATTATTCACTATGGAAAAGTGCTTTGAGATCATAACATAGAATTGTGCAATTTTTGTTTTGTCATTTTATGGTGAACTGTCATTTTAAGCTGACTTTGGTAGTCTTTTGGTCAATTAAAATATAATAAAGTGTGAATTCTGGCAACACTGAAATGCTGACCACAAGGAGGTGACAGGAGGTGTCCAGTTTGTTCAACGTTCCTCCAGGCTAATGATAAATAGCTAGATCGTTGCCATCTCATCCTCTAGTACCACACTCCTTAGGTGCCATCCATTATGTTGACTTTTTAACACGACTGGCTCACCGTGCCTCGCCT
Source organism: Garra rufa (assembly GCF_049309525.1). Lineage (NCBI taxonomy): Eukaryota > Metazoa > Chordata > Actinopteri > Cypriniformes > Cyprinidae > Garra > Garra rufa. The sequence continues at coordinate 31,665,376 of NC_133376.1, forward strand.
CCGCTGGACACATTGTGTCTGATAGTGTGTCCCTGTAAATCCCAGGGCTGCCTCTTAGCCGAGAGAGTTATCTATCACCCGGCACTTTTCTGACAGGGAGAGAGAGGCCCAGGGTAGGCAACATTTATAAAGGGCCGCGCACAATCTGATGAATGGTTTACCGAATGTCTTGAACTGGCCTAAATTTACAATACACTCCCTGTACAAACACACAACACGACAAATAAAGAACCATGACTTCCAATAGATACAAAGTTTAGGCTAGTCGGAAGACCTTTAAGCTTGGGGCACCAGATGGATCTAATCTTTTACTCACTACTCCAGGAAGTGAGAGATTAGATCTACTTACACGCAAAGCAGAACCAGGTGAGGAGAGGGCAACCCTTATTTATGGCTGGTTGTACTACATGCATTATCTCTGCTTATACATTTGCCCTTCTAGCACCTCCACCACCACCCATCTTAAATCATCCGAATGCAACGACCAATCAATGCGTAATATAATTGCTTCGTTTATGCGAATCAAAACTGTCTCGCTTGGTTAGTTTGTTTGTGCAACATTATACAGGAATATTGATTTATATGTCATTGTTTACAGAATATTCTCCTTGACGCACCCCATCTATTTATTGTGGAGGCACCGATGCAGCAGCGGGCATGATGAGAGGATCATTCCTAGGTGTTTGTCTGACATCCAGCCTCACTCTCCCCACAGCATGAGACTACAGTCATAACAGCTCTTCTAAGGGCGTCTCCACAAACATGCATAATGGATACTGGCAACGCAGCCACATCATAAGTCAAAGGTGACACAAAGTGTTATGAAGGTTTGTGTATTTTCTTATCTTTTGTTTTTAATGGCAGTATGAAGCTAATGAAGTTTTGTGTGTGGCTTTAGCGTGAGAATCTGTGCATGTCTGAACAGAGGAGACTGTTTGTACTGTTATTGGAATGTAGAAAGTTAAAAGGCCTTTAGTAGATTTTGATTGCACGTACAGGTGTCTTACCCTTACTAAGCGGTGAACTGGTTTTTGTTGATGTTCCTATATAAAATCTGGCACACATGCATTTTTGTATGCTTGCATAGACAGTGAAATGTATTATTTACAGTTGAAGACAAAAGTTTACATACACCTTGCAGAATCTGCAAAATGTTAATTATTTTAGCTAAATAAGAGTGATCATACAAAATGCATGTTATTTTTTTTTAGTACTGACCTGAATAAGATATTTCATGTAAAGATATTTACATTTAACCCACAAGAGAAAACAGTAGTTAAATTTATAAAAATAAAATACCCTGTTCAAAAGTTTAGATGCACTTGATTCTTAATATCCTATAGATTCTTTGGCTTTCAGCATTTTTGTGTTTTTTGAACCTTTACCAACAATGACTGTAAGATTTTGAGATCCATCTTTTCACACTGAGGACAGCTGAGGGACTATGCAACTATTACAGACGCTTCAAATGCTCACTAATGCTTCAGAAGGAAACACGATGCATTAAGAGCCAGGGTGTAAACTTTTGAACGGATTGAGGAGTGTACATTTTTCCTATTTTGCCTAAATTTTTATTTAGTGCTGAGCTTCAGAAGCTGCAGAAGATACTTACATGTTCCCCAGAAGACAAAATAAGTTAAATTTACCCTGATCTTCAAAAGTTTTCACCCCCAGGTTCTTAATGCATTGTTTTTCCTTCTCAAGCATCAGTGAGTGTTTTTACCTCAGAGCCAAAAACAAAAAAGATGATTAATCTTTTCATCTGGGTATGAAATTGCACATAGAAAGGTGTGGCATTTATGCCATGTTTGAGTAAACACTGCATGCGAATCATTTCCATTCAGGCCAAATAATTCCCAAAAGCATTTTGTGAATGAATGTGCATGTGCGTGACTGTCGGTGCTTTGTTTTGCCTTGCATATGTGCGAGAAGAGGCGTGGAGTCCCATGGGGGTGTAACCATAGCTGACGGTGTGTGACGTCAGAGGCGTGATCCCCAGTGTCTCAGAGGACGTTCATTCAATGAAATAAGAGAGAGAGAGCTCCACACTTAGCTGTTTTTTTTCTCCGCCACACAAGCAGGCATGCCAATTTGATGCCCGCTAAGACTATCCTTTAGCTAGTCACACTTGATCATGAGCATTATGCCTCGAATGAGACACGTTAATTAGCATGAAACCCCAGTATGAATCACTTGCCTAGCTCATAAATAAGACCCTGTTACACAAAATTTCCTAACAGTGTGCTATTATGTCCCTAAATATACTACTTCTGATATGGAAATGAAGTTAAAGAAGCCAGTAGGACTCCCAGAGCGGTGGCTGGCCTTTTGAAGCCTGGAGTCGCGCCGCTGCTTATCGCATGCCTACCAGTAGCGCAAGGCCTTGGCATAAACTGGTACCAATCTCTAACGTGCTCTCAAACCATGTTTCCATGGCAGCCGCTGTGAAAGGCACTCACTGAGGAGCAAGAGAATGACATTGTTAGCTGGAATGGATCAGGTTTCCCAGTTTACAAATTTCAGCACAGGTTCGTTATTAGAGCGAGGTCGGCTGTAAGATTTCCTAACCCCTTTCCCTGTCCGTCAGATCAGTCGTCATTTGCGTTGTACTCCATCACAACAGGGGCTGTTTGATATTCAGCATTGTGCTGCTGTGATAGCACGCGGCTTGCAGGAGGAAATGAAGGCATGCATTGTGTTCTGCAACTCCGCAGAGGAACAAAATCGCATGGAAAGTTCACAGACTTTCCCACACCTCCACGTTGAGCTCCGTTACTGAAAATAAGAGCGGCGCTCTGATAAAAGTGGCTGTAGCTTCTTGTCACCGTGCCGTTCTCTGATCGTTTCTGACACTCTCAGATGGTGTGCAGCCTTGCAAGCAAACTACACATGACCCAAATTAGTGCTAAGCTATAATAATGTGGTTAGAAATGGCCCGGTTCCGAATGATCAGAGAGCTGCAGGTTCAAAGCACTACGGCTGCTGCCTTGACTGCTAATGATGTGTTGAGAGAAAGAGAAAAGATGAAAAAAAAGGGGAGAAGGCTGATTAAGACTTGCTCAAGCTCTCGCACCAGCACTTCAGACTAGTAGGGGTGAATCACTGGGTAGAGGTTATTGCAGGTTGGACCTTTAAGTACATGAAAATCAAGAGAGCCGATCATGCAAAGCATCTTAAGTGTGATTTCTTCTGAATTGGCTTCCAGGGCAAAACAGCATGCCGTCTCAAAGAGGATTTGCCTCGGCGGCGATCGAGACCTGAATATTCTCGTCAGCAGTGATGGGCTCAAGCTCAGCATGTTGGTAATCGTCAAGAAAAAAGCTAGCTCTTTAGCGACGGGATTCTCCGGCGGTCTATTTTCCAAGGGCTCTCTAATCGGTAATGAACCACATCCACCCCTTACTATTGTGCTGTCAGCTGTGAGCCCGCATGCATACTGTCTTTAAAGTGGATGTGTGACGACGTAGCTTCAATTCGCCTGCTTCGGGCCCGGTGCCGAGTTACTGAAAGCAGTGTCAACCAGTGCATGCTGGGATATTTCCAGCTGAGATCACACCAAACAATCAGTCACGAAAAGATACATATGTGTCATGTGGACGAGAGCTGACTGATGGTGCGTGATTAACAGCTCAGATGTGAATGGTTGCTTGTGTTGCGTGATGGAGTGTTTTTGTTTTAGCAAATTTGCCCTGGTTCTCACAGAAACTTTGTGGGTCAAGTTACAGGCCGTTTTTAATTACTGACAGTTCATTTACCTTTTATGTTTATGTATGTTGGTATATTAACCACAGTGTTTAACCCGAATAAGATTAAATGTAAAGCTTCACAATCTTTGAGTAAACTCTCTGTCTGAATTGTATATGTATTTACAGAATCCGGTTCCAATTTCTACATGCTGGTTGAACAAACAAGACTTACTCGTTCAACGCAATGTTTTCTCTCTAGTATAGAATATAAGACGTAATATCAACTATCATGCATACACCTCATTTGTTCTATACTGAAAGACAGGAAATGATAAAGCATGCTAAGATTTGCTTTGACACCTAATATCTTTTGTTTTGAATTGTTTGTTTTGGACATTGTACAAAACAAATTCCTTACTGTTTCAGATATGTGTTGCCACACATTCAAATGTTCAATATACTTATCAGAATAAGCAAAAATATGTACAGAGGTGCTACATATAAAGGAATAGTTCACCCAAAAATGAAAATTCTGTCATTAATTGCTCACCCTCATGTTATTCTAAACCCGTTAGACCTTTGTTCATCTTCAAAGGACAAATTAAGATATTTTGGATGAAATCTGACAGCTTTCTGATCCTGCATTGACAGCAACACAACCAGCACATTCAAGGCCCAGAAAGGTAGTAAGGACATTGTTAAAATAGTCCATCTGACATCAATGGTTCAACCTTAATTTTATGAAGCACGCACACACGTCATGATACTGTAACACGCAATAAAGACTGATATGGAAGAGAAGAAATTGTTGAATAAAGTTGTTATTTTTGTGTTCTTTGTGCACAAAAACTATTCTCATAGCTTCATAACATTATGGTTGAACTACTGATGTCACATGGACTATTTTATCAATGTCCTTACTACCTTTCTGGGCCTTGAACCTTTTGGACTTGTAATAGATGAGTTGCTGTCTAAAGAGTCTCAGAAAGCTCTCGTATTTCATCAAAAATATCTCAATTTGTGTTCCGAAGATAAACAAAGGTCTAACGGGTTTGGAACAACATGAGGGTAAGTAATTAATGACAGAATTTTCATTTTTGGATGAACTAACCCTTTAATGTGCATGGCCCTGTAGTAAAGAGATCAGAGAACGCATTGAGGCTTGGTCTTGTATTGGCAGTGAAATATTTAGAGCAATAAAATTGAAGGCATAACACGGATATCTTGTACCTCAAGGCTTGGAATTATGGGTAGTCCCAGTGGGGGCATCAGTAAAGTGTTCCAAAAACTCTCGAACACTTCTCATAAACAGTCCAGTCAGTTTCTCACATCCATACCGCTCAGAGCAATCAAAAACCCAGCTCTGTGTTTCTGAACAGATTTAATGAAGTACCCAGAGCAGAAGCCTTAAATCAGGCAAATGGTTTGATGTGATATACTCCTGAAATAATCTGGGAAAGCTCACGATAGAAGTACAAACAACAGCGTGCTGTTTTTCTGCCATTAAACACGAATAAAAACAGGCCTGTGTGCTGCAATTGTGTTTTTCATTCCTTGCTCTTCAAATTGACCATGAAAATAATTAAAGCGCATTTATTCGCCGACTTGAAATATTTATACAGCATTTTGCCTCGCTGTTCGTAAAAATGTCCACTCTGATCATATCTGATCAGCGACCACAATAAATGTAACGTTTAATATTTGAAAAGGGAGCCATAAATCAGGTTAATACATGGTCCCTGTGGATGCAGCGAGGCGTTCTGTGTATCTGGCTTTAATTAAAAAGTTGAGGAAAGAGAGGGAGATTTTGGGGGTGTTGAGGGGATATGTTTTCTGATGTTTAGTGGAAGGGGCCTAGCCTAGTGGTTCGTCAGCTTGCTTGTGGGTATAGGCGGCATGTATCTAAGCCAGATGCAGAAGTGTGCAAGCATCCATTTGAAGCAGTTTTGGCACCGAGCCCTTTATATTCCCCGCATTTGTCCACCTGCGAATTCGGGAAGACCACCAGCTGTGGAGTTTTAAGGACCTTTTAATATTTTAGCGGCTGTGTTCCTCACCACATCAGAAGGCTGTACGATCACTCTTTTCTTTTCTTTCTACTTCCATCAGCACCCTTCAGGATTTCTCCTCTGCATCTGTTTAAGTCTGATGATGGAGGTGATCTGATTTATTTAGAGTGCTGTGAATTGTGTTATGCTGGCCTATAGCAATCACACATGTCAAGACATCCACCGTTCTGCCACTGGGGAGCTTTTCTCAAAGGTTACCCCTTGTCTTTAACACATGAGTTATAATAGAGCTCAGAAAATGTACTCTGTTTTATAAAGGGCACTGTTTTATTGGTTCTGCTCTGCCAAGCCGTGTAGCTGGAAAAATATCCACTTCTACAGCTGTGGGCAGATATTTCTGTAGTATTTATAAAAGGGTGCAACAAGTTGGCAGAGACTGCAGATGACACTTTGCTTGATCTGTTTGAAAGGGCATTAAGTATTTAAAAATGCTGCGTAACTGTTATATAAAGTAATAATTGTTCAGAGAATAGATCACTCTTATGCAATTCCAACTGTTTAAGATACATGAAAGTTTCAAAAAGAGAATTCATGCTTTTCTTTTCTTTTCACTCTTTCAGTGACAGTGCCTTTTGTCATTACAGGGTTGTCAAGCACAAAAAACAATAAAAAGCACTGTGGAATATAAAAAAAGTGGTTGAATTACACTGCAGAAAAAAAGGCTTATTTTACTTAGTCTTTTTGTCTTGTTTTTAGTCAAAATATCTAAAAATTCTTTAATTAAGATGTATTTACTAAATAAATAAAGTAGAATGACATGAGATACTTAGTCATTTCCAGGGGTAAAAATAACAAAATTAAGTGCAGTTAAAATAAGTAAAATTATCTGCCAGTGGGGTTAATAAAATACTCTTGTTTTAAGAATATTTTACTTACCCCACTGGCAGGTCATTTTACTTGTTTCCAGGGGAAAAATCTAAATTAAGTGCATTTTGCTTAAAACAAGACTAAATATCTTCAGAACACTTAAAATGCAGTGTACAAGTCATATTGATTACTAATATGTGCCCCTGGACCACAAAATCAGTCGTAAGTAGCATGGGTATATTTGTAGCAATAGCCAACAATACATTGTATGGGTCAGAATTATATATTTTTCTTTTATGCCAAAAATCATTAGGATATTAAGTAAAGATCATGTTCCATGAAGATATTATACCATGAATATATCAAAACTTAATTTTTGATTAGTAATATGTATTGCTAATAACTTAATTTGGACAATTTTAAAGGTGATTTTCTCAATATTTTGATTTTGCACCCTCAGATTCCAGATATTATCCAAATATTGTCCTATCCTAACAAACCATACCTCAATAGAAAGCTTATTTATTCAGCTTTCAGATGATGTATAAATCTAAATTTCAAATTTATGACTGGTTTTGTGGTCAAGAGTCACGTATGAGTTTATGGTTAATTTTTGTAGATTGATACCATCATCACTTTCAAAGCATTAAAAAAGCAGTGTGAACATCGAACTTTTTCATTTGTAGTCAGAAACTGAAAAAAGTCATGTGAGTTTTGAACGACATTAGTGTGAGTACATGATAACAGTATATTGATTTTCATATTTTCATATTCATACATCACATTGAACTCTTCCTTATAGTTCATTCGCAAATCCCTCTGTGTTACAGTCTGACAAACCACACTGCAGTCCTTACAGTGCAACCATAGAGGATATCCAGGTTAGTCATAAAATAGATCTGAGTCACTGACCCTCTGTATGTGTGTGTGAGCCCATGCTTGTGAAAGAGAGGAACTCGGCCAAAAACCTATCATGCCTCAAAGCGCCGCTGAATGATTCTCCATAATCCTGTAATGACCTTTCTGTAGCGCTCATCTCCTTCAAGCTGTTCGGATACTATTATCATGTTATCACTGGACATCTGGAAAAGTTTGGCTGTTTGTGTACTCTCCACGGCCCCTATAATCAACTGTGTAACCGCAAACACCTTCTTCACATTAGGTGGACGCATGGAATTATGATTTAATGCTTCCTGCATGCTGTTAGCACAGGGCCACTGATGTTATTTCACAAAATATCCTCCATTTTCTTTGTAAAAGAAACATTGTACAGCTAAAGATTTCCTAATGAGCCCTGTATTTGTTTTGCCAGGGGTCTCGCCGACCCAGGATGCACAAGCCTGTGCAAGATCTCTAACGCTACTAATAGCATTGTTGACAGCTTGCATGAAATCGCCCTTTTCCAAAAAGCTGATTTCAAACAGATAATGCCCGAGATCTGATCTCCACACCCTCACCTGGACGAAGAGGACAAACCAAGTAGCTAAAATTACACCTTCTCAGGACTTCTGTGCATGTACCTGCGTGCGCCTTTGCTCCGCAGACTGTATTTTTGAAAGGACTTCCGTGACTTTGAAAGATGATGCGTCGATACCGGACTCGGACTGACATCTCAGAGCGGCTGAACTGTTTCCACAATATGAAGTGTTTACATACCAGACTTGAGAGTGGAAGACAGATTGCTTTCAGGATGAATTATGACCGGCTCAATGCGCTCAAGATTTACCCATTCTTGAGGGGAAACCTATTACAAGACGAGCAGATTGAGGTATGCGCAGACGAGATTAGCAGGGCCGCAGCCGTTCTGCTGGGTGACACTCAATGTGTGCGGTAGCGAAGCCGTAGTCGCCTGTTGCACCATGACTTCTCCTCCACGTCCCCACCCTCTTTCAACCTGAGAGAAAGCAGTGCACAGATAACCCCTATCGTACGATTGGCAATTTCCAGCAAACTCCCAGTGTACTGGAAAAGCGTTTGTCTGAAGATGAAAGGCTTCACACCCGCTGCCTACACACCGAGCCGCTTCCAACACCTTCCCGCGACAGCGCGCAGCTCCGGCTCCCCGCGGCTCCCTCACCCCCATCTCATGATGGAGATAATACTACTAATAACGACAAACAAGCAGTCTGACCCGTTAGTAGCCGTAGCTACTGAGCCTGATCCTGTCCTTCCCGAGGACTCCACACACATGCAAGGAGAGTGAAAAACGACACTGACTGTAATGCAAGGTAATTGCTTCCCATTTACTCGTGCAGAGACCAAAATAGCAGCGTCTCCGTAACAAACGTGTGTGGAAATGCAGGGCGTAAGGGGCCGTTTGATGCTCAGAGTAGCCGCTAGCCAGCACCCTTCAAACACACATGCTTCCCAGCAGTCGGACTTTAGAGAGATGCAAGCGTTTGCACAAGGGCCACAGTTGTTTTTTAACACAAGCCTGTTACCTGCATCACATCTGCAGGGTGGCCACCGGTCACCTGACTCGCGCTCTCGGTCAGACTTGTGTGACATCCTTCATAAAAGCTTTTATTGTAGAGGAGGATGAAAAATGCTGTGGTGTTTTAGCGCGAATTACATAACACTACAATACCAGATTGTTTTTGGAATAAATCATTTGGAGGTTATGCATAAGAACTCATCCATGATGTGGCACAGCCCAGAAGAAATGGCTCAAATACAGTACACCTTCAAAAATCCAAATTATACAACCATCTGCTGTTTTTAACACCTCATTGCATGCACCACAATACCGTATAGACGTACACCTTACATTTACGACATCCAGGAGTACATAATCCTAGAAAGCCAAGCGTTACATGACACCAGGAAGAATCATCCTCATCATAATCATCGCCGTTATTTTCCTACATATGTCAAGCCCAAGTCGGCAAGTAATTCACCAATGGCACAATTAACTTCATTAAACGGGCACAATAACAAGCCAAACCTCTGCAGTGCAGTACAGCGCGCAGCCAGGTGCCGTTTCCCTCCTCTCCCCAGCCCCAGAAGGCTAACCATGCTGGGTAACTGATCAACTACAGCTGCCCATTCCCGTTCCCAAGCCCAAGGCTAACAGCAGAGAGAAAAAGATAAACACGGGGAGGCTCCGGGCAACAGCCGTCACGCTCCCGACTTACCAGCACTGGCTGAACACAGCAGAGAAACCACCAGCACAATCACCAGCGTCAAGATCTTCACATTCATTTCTGCTCTCCCCTCCGTTTCCCTGCCAGTCGCTAGCTGATATACTGTAGTGGTGTGCGTGTGTGGATGGGAGGGAGAGGAGAGTGGGTGAGCGAGAGCGAGAGAGAAAGGGAGAGAGACTGTTTGCTCTTCAGTGTGCGCGTGTGGCTCTGTGTGTGTGTGTGCGTGTGTGGCTGTGAATGTGTTTGTATGTCTGTGTGCAAGTGTGTGACAGCGCCGCTGAGATTGAGGGCAGGTTTCTGTCGGAGTTCTCCTGTTGTGATGTGCGTTTCCCTTTGGTGAATTGGAAGTCCGGTGGAATGAGTGTGAAGAGAGTCGGTTTGTCTCAGATAAGGAGCCCAAGTCCCTCATGTTGCTTATGTATCCCTGACTCTGGGGGTCACGGAAAAGGGGGCTTCCCCCCTCCACTCTTAGCATTAACCCTCCCACTAAGAGAGAGAGAGATAGAGAGAGAGAGGAAGAAGGCAGCTCTATGATATTAGCCAAACAGATACCCTTCTCAGAATTGTTTAGGTGGTGCGTGTCAGGAAACAACATCACATGAGGGAAAGATGGTTTCTTCTCTTAAACATCTTGTGCATACGTTGACGAGTTGAACAGACCCACATGGGTCACTTCCATAAACTGGGTGGCGCACAGAGAAAAACTTATCAGTTTGTTTGTTGTGTTCTTTGATTTGCTGATTCTGAGTCATTTGTTTTGCTCTCTGTGTATAGATTTCTATTCTCTGCAAGAACAAAAGGCCTGATGAAAGTCTGAGCAGAGGTACACTGGGTACTGCATGAGATTTCTGTCGTCCAATAAACAGGAAGGGTTACGTTTCTCATTGAATGGTGAGCGATACGAAAAAGCCTTGAAGCGATAAAACATGTCTTACATTTCCCATGAATTATATAGATGTGAAGTTGATGTCTATTGTAATTTTATTCTATTAGTTTTGTTGGTTTTCACTTGAGTTTGTATTTACAAACTCTGGTGCCATTAATCTAGCTCAATTTAAACTGTTTATGGCCCACCCTCTACATTTTCAACGCCCAGATGGACGTTCCCATAATCCAGTCACTGAGAGAATTAAATACAAATGTAGCTAGAGGCCAGGAGACTAGGGCAGTCGAGGACGGATGAACATATTATGTGCTGTAATGTGGTCAGAATTGTTTTAATCAAGATGCCTGCCATATGTGACTCTGGACCACAAAACCAGTCTTAAGTAGCATGAGAATATTTTTAGCAGTATCCAAAAATAGATTGTATGGGTCAAAATTATCGATTTTTCTTTTATGCCAAAAATCATTAAGATTTTAAGTAAAGATCATGTTCCATGAAGATATTTTGTGAATTTCCTACCATAAATATATAAAAACTTAGTTTTTGATTAGTAATATGCATTTAGACAACTTTAAATGCTATTTTCTCAATAATTAGATTTTTTTGCAGATTCCAGATTTTCAAATTGTTGTATCTCGGGCCAAATATTGTCATATCCTAACAAACTATACATCAATGGAAGGTTTATTTATTTAGATGATGTTTAAGTCTCAGTTTCCAAGAATTGACCCTTATGAATGGTTTTGTGGTCCAGGGTCACATATGGTTTTGTTACAAAAATATCTTATAATTACTTTGTATTCCAGCTCAGCGTAGTAAGAAATTCTGTCTTTAAAGACTGAATATAATGATTTAAAATACTTTGTGTTAAAAATATATTGATCAATGAATTAATACCACTTTTGAATGATGTTTCTAAGAGACTGAAGATGCTTGACTGATGACAATGAAGTAGCTTCTTAAAGGGGAACCCTGAGTATTAAGACTTGTATGGCTTAATATAATGTAAATTATGTGAGATGACATTTCACTGAAATGTATAGAAAATAGAAAACCCATGAAAGATTTACATTATTAGAAAAGCTACATACATATTTTTATACATATTTTAGACTATGGGGGGTGCCATTATTTTCAATGACGTCAAATGGTTGAGCTACTGGTGCCACCTTTTGCTATTTTTACCACAACACAGTTCAGAATAAATAAAATACTGATATGATGCTACGTTGTGCAGCTTTTAGTTGTAATTTTTAGTCGGAGTGCAACAAGAGAAGCAATGTAAGTCTTCACTGCTTTCCTAGCGATAAGAAATGGAGAAAACAATGGGAAAATGCCTGTGGATGAATAAAACTTCCTAAAGACTAGCGTCTTTGTTCTCTCCACTTTAGCCCTGATGCCTTTGAGGCTTTCAGTAGACCACAGCTACTGAAAGAGCTTACAAATGGCAGAGACAAGAAATGCTAGATGCCATCCTGGCAGGATGTAAACATGCAATGTTTGTCATGACGCCACAGTCACTGAGAGTTTTCCAGCGTGTATTTGACTCGATATCCAGAGGTGTTTAGACTCCTTGTGGGGAAAAATCAATGGTACGGTTTTGGGTTTAAGTCTACGCTTATATCCATTGCAACCTGTAAGGTCTTTCAGTAGCTGTGGTCCTCGTATCAGTATTTTATTTTCCAAATTGTGTTGTCAGTAGCTCACAGACTAACTATTTCACGTCATCGAAAATAATAGCGCCATAGTCCAAAATATGTATAAAACGATGTCGATTTTTTTAAATAACATAAATCTTCTATGTTTTTTTTACTATATATTTTAGTAAGAGACGTTATACTAAGTCATACAAGTCTTAATAAGGCATCCCTTTAAGGCACTGTAGTTCACAACCTGAGTTTTGCTCTCTTAAATTCTCATTTGTGGGACCGTGGCTCCATGTGGAATTGTTTTCTGTGGTCATCTGCCTCAGGCAAGCATGTCCGTAACACCCTCTTCAGACCTAACAACAGGAGCGCCTTCCATTTTAGCAGGGTCCACTTGAATCCTTCACTCTTTGTGAAGTAATCCTCTCGTCTGGTACTGTCCAATGCAAAGTCTGAAGGTGCTTATCCTCCACAGAACTAATTTTAGCCAGGAGATAATTTGTTGAAGAACACAGTCCAGGTTTTATGTATGGTTGTTATCTGCTCAAACATACCTCACTCACATTGTAACAATTAACACAAGGCATTATATTTACATTTATTTACAAAATGCCACTGTAATTTCCAGTAGAGTATGAATGGCATGTTGTAATACTGAAAAAAGATACATAAGAGCATGCATGACTCGCACCTTCTCATTTTAAATTTAGAGATGCACATTTTTCCTCATTGCTTTGTTATTAGACATCTTCATAACATGCACCTGGCATATCTGACCTCACAGGAAGTACTTGCATGTTTACAGGAAACGCTTTGAGTGCTGGAATGCCATGCATGCTGCCAGTCAGCTACCGCTTTCACGTGCCGACGCTGTTCGTCATCCGAAACCTTTCCTGATTTAACAATTTATTAATAGTGAAGAATGTCTATCCTTCCAGTAACCACTTCCAGTTAAATTGAATTCAATCTGGGTCATAGAAAACAAAGCTGACGCCCGCTCAAGTTTAGCGATATCTATCAATACGGAAAAATCAACAGGTGTTTTTTCATCCGAAGCTATAAAAGGCAACTTATGACATGAAATGTTTACCTTATTATTTGCCTGCATTCTTGATTAATGTTCTTCCTGTTTGTTATCCGCCTCTTAATTGTATCTGTTTAGTCCAGGCATCAAACACAGTACCTGAATAAATGCGGGCGGATGTTTGGTAATGCTGTTGAGAGATCTGCTGGTTTAAAATAGTCGGGATATCATACAGTGAGTATTGTTTTTTAGGCCTGCAAACATTGAGAAGCCAAGTCCTAGTTAAGTAGTAGTAAAGATACCCACTGTAATCTTTAGCTAGTTTTGGCAACAGTGAAGCTTATTTATTGAAATATTAAAATATACACACACACATTCCCCACATCAAACATTGATATCTACCCAGCCATGGATATTTAATAGTTTACTCTCGTACTGTAGATAACAAGTTGATTTTCTTCCAGTAATTTCTTTTACTAATGTGCAATTTGTTTTTTTTTCTGGAGCCGCGAGTTGCTTTCATGGAAATTTATTGCAGAGGATTTGTGGCTGTGCAGACAGTTGTTAATTTCTAGCTCATTATTTACCCTGGACCAGCCAATTATCTCCAGTGAACACTGGCTCCAGTGTTGCGTGACTCAGCAGCAGCTGTCTCCATAATCCAGGTTATCCGGCCCATCAGCGAGAGCTCACTAACATAGCTAACATTGGATGACAGTTTAGGGTCACTGTCATTTCAATAGAGTAGGTTTCAAATGCTTTTCACGCCATAGACAATACAAGGAATCCAAAAATCTTAGGTATTTTCACCTTTGCGTGTACACTGAGATGCATTGTGTTGGGCTGTACAATTTAATTTTAATAGTGCAAATCAACACTTTTTATTTTATTTTATATTTTCATGGAGTTGAATTGTGTTGATCTATTGATACATGTTATTCTATTTTTTTTAAATTCTAATTTATTTAGCACTGATCAACATTTGACTAGTATTTTTTATTTTCTTGAGCTTTGCCTGGGCAATAATATCTTGATTTGTTTTATTCATAGAATAGTTTTGTTTAATGTTTTATTTTATTTTATTATTGTATTTTTTTTTAGATTTTATTATTTTATTTTAACTTTTGCATGGATCCTGAGTTGTGTTAATGCATTGATCCATTTTTTTTTTCACCTTTACATGGAAATAATTGCATTGTATTGAACTTTACTATTTTATTTTCTTGTCCTTTGCCTGATCAATAATATGTTGATTTGTTTTAATTTATTCATAGAATAGTTTTATTTTATTTTATTGTTATTATATTTATTTATTATTATTATATTTATTCACCTTTGCATGGATCCTGAGTTAATTTGTGTTGATGTACTGATCCATTTTATTTTATTTATTTGTTTTTTTACACCTTTACATGGAAATAGTTGCATTGTATTGACTCTTATGATTTTATTTACATTTTTTTATTTAACACTGTTCAACATTTGATCAGTATTGTTTTATTTTCTTGCCCTTTTGATTTATTTTATTCATAGAACATTTTGTCAGTATTTTTTATTTAAAAATACCTTTGCCTGATCAATATTATGTTGATTTGTCTTATTTTATTCATAGAATAATTTTATTTTTTATTTTCTTTGTACCTTTGCATGGATTCTAAGTTCAATTGTGTTGATCTATTGATTCATTTTATTTTGTTTTATTTTTCATCTTTACATGGAAATAGTTGCATTGAATTAAACTTTACTATTTTACTTTAATTTTTAATTAGCACTGATAAACAATATTTTATTTTATTGACCTTTGCCTGATCAGTAATATGTTGATTTGTTTTATTTTATTCATAAAATATATATATTTTTTAATTTAAAGACCTTGAGTTAAAATGAGTTGATCTATTAAACCATTTTATTTATTTATTTTTTTACCTTTAGATGGAAATAGTTGCATTGTATTGAACTTTACTATTTTATTTTAAATTTTAATTTAGAACTGATCAACTACTCCATCCATTTTATTTTATTTATTTGTTTTTTACACCTTTACATGGAAATAGTTGCATTGCATTGACTCTTATGATTTTATTTACATTTTTTTAGCACTGATCAACGTTTGATCAGTATTTTTATTTTTTTATTTATTTTTATTTTATTCATTTTTTTGCCTTTGCATGGACCTTGAGTTAAAATGTGTTGATCAATGGAGTAGTTTTTATTTTCTTGACCTTTGCATGATGTTGATTTGTTTTATTTTATTCATAGAATAGTTCAGATCTACATATATTTTTTTATTTAATTGTATTGTTCTTGTACAGACAGCACATAGTGAAGTTAACGGCATGTTTCAGGAACCCTGTGGTGCTTGTGCATAATCAGTGAGCTTCCTTGTTTTTTTTAACAAAGAGATGTCTTTATACAGTCTGAAGCCCACATGCTCCTTGTCATTGGTTTACTCCAAAAAACTTAAAAAAACAAACTCACAACAGCTTTTGACTGTACAGCCAGCATCTAATCAGAGATGTGCATCTCTGGGATAGTTTCACAGGTGCCAGATAATACGAGCGCTGATTTTGAAGTCACCCGGCTGTCTGTGTCTCAAAGGCTCTGATGAATACATCTCTAGGATCCTTTATAGCCCTGTGCTTAGTGGACTTTTGTGTGCGCTGGAGATACATGCCAACTTTTCTCATGGTCCTTTGGACTTCTAATGGTGCTGTTGTTTTTCTACATGCACTGCTTTCCAGATCCTTCCTTCCTTGAGCAGTGTTTTTTCCTCTCCTGTGCTTTCTCTCCTGTCTCTGTCATGTGTAAAAAAACTGATCTAAAAGAAGAGATATGCAGTTCATCCAAATCCGGAGTTCATTTATTGTAGCAGAAAGATGAAAAGAAGTCAAAACAAATTGAGAGGTCGTAAAGAAAGCCATAGCAGAGCGTGTTCCCTTTTCCTCCCCGATGATAGCCTGCTTATCGGACTTGTGATCAGTTCACACCGTCGCACGCAGTTTAGAAACGGCCGGCTTGGTTTGAATAGAACTTGGTTGTAAGTTCTCGGAGATAGAAAGTAGAGTGTCAGGCTGGCTGTGGATCAGAGTCTGTGGAACTGATGCAAGTTGAGAGATAAGAGACTGCTTTCAGGAAGAGCAGTAGCGGGCCTTAAGTGTTCCTTGAACAGGACTTTGAAGTCGGACAATGACCACTCCTCCATCATCCCTAATGATCTTCATCTTCATGAATGATCTGCAAATGACCACGCAATGCTTTCCCGAAAATTTCTCCTGTTTACAGTTTCCGCTGCCAGGCTAATCTCAGATCCCATTAATGTGCGATAACCGATATTCCAGGTGTTGAACACTTTGTGTTTAGTCTGGAACGTGTCCGGAAATGTGAGGTGGACAAGAAATAACTGTTGCATAGAAGTTGTGAAACGACTAGCAAAGATTTTCATATTCCGATCTTTTTCCCATCCTCATTAGTGGTCTGCATTCTTAATTTCATCATTAGCATCAGTTAAACGTCTGCCGTTCTCTCCTCTGTGTATTGCCGCGGCACTCTGCCAGCACCAGGGACTTCTTGCAGGAAAATTGCAGTCATTTTCATGAAGCGGCCATTATTTGCTCTGATGCAATCAGGCCAAGGTGAACAAAAGACAAGGAGAGGAGTCAATAAAGAAACGGACGTATCAAGTGCCGTAAAAGCAGCAGCCGCATTTTTTTTACCCTACATTCGCCTTGGCCGCGCTGATGGATTGCTGTTTCACTCACTGCCCTCAAAGTCATTGTCAGAAGCTGAGTCTGGAGGTGACACACGGTTTCTGAAATGAAGGGAAGAATGTGAGGTGTGGAAATGCGGTGGATTCCTTCTTTTAGCTTCGAGTGAATAGGAAATAAGCAGCCTCCATAAAAGCTATGGTGGAGTGGCAGCGTTTTGAACCCGGGCTTTGTTTCTTATCTCTGTGAAATTCGTCTTTGATGGGCTGACACCTTCCCTGTTATGAATTCTCTTTGCTCTGCCTGTGAAGAATAACATAACAATTCACACTGCCTTAGTGCGCGGAGCCATAAATACAATTTATTTTGTGTCACGCATAAAGTCAAAAGCTGTGCTTTTAGCCCAGCTGCGTATTGTTATCAACTAAAATGGGCAAAAAATGTCTAATGACCCGTACTACTTAATGACCAGCTCAGAGGCTGTTGAATCCATATCATAAATCGTTCCTGTGGGTCGTGCTTGGTTTCCACCTGTAAGGGGAGGGAGTGCAAGTTGGGGTCATTTTTCAACATGAACGGGGACTCGTTAGTGGCGGTTTTGTTTTGCTTTCTTAGCAATGGGGAACATATGAAATCTTTTTTCTATTGTACCGAGTTCTTGTTAGCGAGGTCATTCAGGAAACCTTAGGTGGTGGTTTTTGAACATGAAAATGTGGAGTAATTTTCATATGAATGTATCCCTGGTGTCCTACTCGTGTTTTTAGCTCACATTTAAACATCTTATGTGGAATTTCAGAGTTGTATTTTGAACTTTTTGTAAGATTTAAGAGACAAAGATAAAGGTTAAAATAAAAGAAGGAAAGGGGGGTTAGAAAGAAACGGTGAAAGGAATAGGATCTAGCGGTGGATGTGTTGTCCTTTGTGCGTTTGGCATGTTGGCAGCACTTGATAAATGGACTGTTCTGGAGGAATCCATTCACCCTTCACAGTGCCACTGACCCTTCTCTGTTACGTAGCAACTAGACCTTCACTGGGGGAATCAGTATAGTCCACATTGCACAAATATAGAGGAATATGTTTAACACTTTTCTTATGTCACTTGTGTACAGTATATGGGCCTACTACAGAATTGGTCTAAAGTCAGAGTTGGAAATGTCTTTTTCCAAAAAATGTGTGTGTATAGTAATAGTGCAGTTAATTCTCAAATTGTATTTTTAGAAAGTTTTGGAATTTTTGTCCTCTCCCTAAATTTGTCAGTACCGAAACAGTAATATATAATTTAATAAGAAGGGGGTTGTATTGGCCTATTATGATTTTGCTTACATCTACTTTGTAAATATGTATTTTATATATTATAAAAAATATATATTTTTTGCTATTCAGAGGTATCAGAGGTAAATCAATAACAATTACATTTTTAACAATATTTCAAGTGTAATTTATGAGATTTGTTGTATTTTGAATCCAATTTTTCTTTGTAAAAGCAAAAAGTTAATCAGACTGATTTCAAAGTTAAAGATTCATTAGTCTGAACATTCAACGAATCAAACACTATCATATCATCTTAGCTGATAATTCAGTACTTTATTTTTTGACAAAACATCCCATGTTTTGGTCGTGACTGCACATTTTCGGTAGTGACGGTAATGTTTTGGTAGTGGCCCACCACATCACATTACAGAATTTTAACTTGCATACTAAAACTTTACTAAAACATACTAAAATAGAAAGAAAGAATTGCATAATGGAACAAAAATGTATTTTCTTTCCTCAAATATGAGGATTATGTGTTCCCTTTTGTCACTACTGAAACAATGATGACATGTTTTGGTTGTTATTGTTTTGGTAGTGACAATTTTAGATACTTTTGAACCTAGCTCAAAGATGCTAATCAGCACCTGGTTAGCTAGAACAGTTCTGAACAGTTGCAAACATATAAAAACTAAATGTTATAGAATAACTCCCCAAAAAGTGTGCTTAAATGCAAAAAAAAGTTGTTTGGCAGTGATGTTAAATTATAGGGTGTATCTACTCACCATGTACACTACCGTTCAAAAGTTTGGGGTCAGTACATTTTTATTGATTTTTTTTTTTTTTTTAAAGAAATTAATACTTTTATTCACCAAGGATGTATTAAGTTAATATTTAAATGTTAATGTAAATGTTTACATTGTTATAAAAAATGTATATTTTGAATAAACACCGTACTTTTTAAACTAGTTATTCATGAAAGAATCCTGAAAAAAAAAAAATCACAGGTTCCAAAAAATATTTGGCAGCACAACTTTGATCATTCTAATAATAAATCAGCATATTAGAATGATTTCTGAAGGATCATGTGACACTTAAGACTGGAGTAACGGCTGAGAAAAATTCAGCTTTTCGTTAAAGGAATAAATTCTATTTTAAAGTATGTTAAAAAAAAACATTATTTTATATTGTAAAAACATTTTGCAATATAACTGTTTTTTTTTTCTGTATTTTTAATCAAATAAATGCAGCCTTGATGAGCATAAGAGACTTCTTTAAAGACTATTGCAAGTCTTACTGACCCCAAACTTTTGAACAGTAGTGTATCTATGAGAGAGAGTGACACAAATATTTCCTAATCATAAATGTAGGGGTGTAGTTAAAATCTGTCTCAGCCAATGGACTAAAACATACACTGTTTTGGTAGTGACATGAAAATACGGGACACATTTTTACTTCACTTCATGATTTTCATAGGTTGAAATTTAGTGGTTAGGGTTAGTGACAGCCACCTCCCAATTGAAAGTCCCTACTAAATGATGTTTTTATTTATATTAAGCTTACTAATATTTTACATATTATTGTGGGTTTCAATAATTAATAAAAGGATCTTAGTAAACGTTTTAAATGTTTTTTGGTTGTGGGACAACAGTTTGGACCAATTCTGTAGAATGGCCCATATAGTTTGCATGATGTTGTTTGTTTGTTTGCTATTTCCACCAAACTTTTATCTATTCTTCTTTGTCATGCTCAGGTTGAATTCATGCAGAATCCCAAAGATTCATCTCTCTCTTTTTTTTAGTATTTTGAGTGATACCTGTGATTTAAAGTGTGAGACTAAAATGGTTTGCTTCACATTGTGCAGATTTTTCAATTTCACACAAGTCAGCACACAATGTAAGGCTGCTGACCAGCATTTCAAAATAGGACTGAGAAATCTTTCATCTGTCTCGTGTGGTAATTCAGCGGCTCAGACACTTTTTCTTATCTGTTATCTGTGATATTTTCTATCTTCAGTACTTTTTCACAGCTGTTTTACCACAGACTCCTGAAGGATCTGCAGCTAAAATGAACACTTTTATGATTTGCACTCATTTAACCCTCATACTGTGATGGATTGGATTGAGATTCAAGGTAAATGTACAAATGACTGTGTGTGTACAGTATATAGAATAGTATGTACACTACCAGTGAAAAGTTTTTGAACAGTAAGATTTTTAATGTTTTTTTTAAAAGTCTCTTCTGCTCACCTGCATTTATTTGATCCAAAATACAGCAAAATCAGTAATATTGTGAAATATTTTTACTGAAATATTTTTACTATTTAAAATAACTGCTTGCTATTTTAATATATTTTTAAATGCAATTTATTCCTGTGAAAAAAAGGCTATTTAGCAAGGATGCTTTAAATTGATCAAAAGTGATAATAAAGACACTTAGATAAATTCTGTTCTTTTGAACTTCCTATTCATTAGAGACACCTGAGAAAAAGCTACTCATCTGTTTTCAACATAATAATAATAATAAATGTTTCTTAAGCAGCAAATCAGCATATTAGAATGATTTCTGAAGGATCATGTGACACTGTAGACTAGAGTAATGATGCTAAAAATTAGCTTTGAAATCACAGGAATCAATTATATTTTGAAATATATTCAAATAGAAAACAGTTATTTTAAAAAATAAAATAAATGCAGTCTTGGTGAGCAGAAAAGACTTTATACAACATTAAAATCCAACTGATCAAAAACTTTTGACTGGCGGTGTACATAACCAATTGGTACGTATTAGTTGATAATATTGCAATTTATTGTAATTACTGTAATTATTAGCCCACATAGTAGAAAATATCTAATTTCAGATGTGAAGAATGTTACATTTTAATTAAAGATTATGATAAATTATGAACATTTCCCATAGCATAACATTCACTAATGAATTGTGTATAATAAAATGTGAGACATTTATGAATTTATGAATTGTGAAAATCAGTTTTGATGTAATGATGACCTTAACATTTGAGTATGGGATTGTTTAGGTCTTTCAAGTTCATGTAGTGACCTGAATTCATAGTTTGGGTCCGAAATGTATATTCCTTGACCCAAACTATGAATTCAGACCCCCACACCCACTTTGTAGTGTTAGTACTGATGTAATGGAACGCCTAAGATCCTTCAGAATAATCACATACACATGGACACTCATTTGCAAGGGTGTGACACGACCTAATCTCTTAATATTTCTTATATAATGTGTGTGTGAATATTTTCAGTTGGTGCTCATAGTGTCCACTAATCGCTCTGCGTCGGATTTCACACATAAGGGCCATGCCTCATTCTGCCCGGGCCAGGATTACATGTGCTTCTCTGACTCAGAATATTGCAGAAGTGGCACTCCGCCATCAGCTCACTTGACATAACAGATAGTTTGTCTACTTATAGCCTGCAAACGAACATCAGTGTTTGGTTTGGTCCAGATCAATCAACTTTTCCTAGTCTGGCCTAATTCTAGGTTTGTGCACAGGGACAGAAAAGCAAGTTTCAGTGAGGGATGTGCACTGAATGAATCATTATGTCAGTCAGTTCTGGCTGATTGATTGTGTCCTTTAGGCTTTCCTGAGGCACTAGTGCCTGGACACCAACCCTACTGACAGCCAGACCTGACCCAGAAGAGAGTAAAGCATGACATTACAGAGCACGCTCTGCCCTATCCGGGACAGTGCTAAGTGCTGAGTGGCTCAAAAATGGGAGCACATTCTCAACTCTGATCATCACATTAAGAGCTGCCAAAATAGTCAGAGCCAACGGGAGCTACTAACAGCGTATCATCATCTTGGCCTGGCTGTGAGTGCCAAATATGTCATGTAAAGCTTCTCAGATCTTAGCGATTAGAGGGAGGCAGAAACAGCTTTTAAATGTGGGAGGTAAAAGACACTTGCAGCACAAGAGTGGAGCTGTCTATCTGAGAGATGTTACTGTGATGTTCTTCACTTTCACTTGCTTGGGCTTAAGTAAAAGTACACTTACTTTAAAGAAGAATGTCTTATGTCTATGTCATCCGAGATGACATGTCTTTCTTTTTTCAATGGCCAATGGGTTGAAGGTCCAAACTGCTGTTTCAATGCAGTTTCAAAAGGCTCTACAAGATCCCAGCTGAGAAATAAGGGTTTTATCTAGCGAAGCTAGATAAATTATTTTATTTAAAAAATAAGTAAATAAAATTTATATACTTTTCAACCACAAATGCTTATCTTGCATTACAGTCACGTTGGAAAGTTCACGTGTGGCATAGACAAAAGTGCAAAGAAAGTCAAGAGGCCTTTACGAAAAAAGGTAAAACAACAATGTCGGATGATTTTGAAGTTGGACGAGAAAATTAGATGTAGTATGAGTTTTTGATGAGATGAGTTTTTTGCCCTTCCCTACCTTTTGAACCGCAGTACACGAAGAACTTTCGTCTTTTTCGTTATTCTGCAATGCGTGAAGTCGAACTATTGCAAATCAAGCATTCGTGGTTAAAAAGTATGTTAAAGTTCAAAATACTGTAACTGATCGTTTAGCTAGATAAGACCTTTATTCCTCGGCTGGGATCGTGTAGAGCCCTTTGAAGCTGCACTGAAACTGCAATTTGGACCTTCAACATGTTGGCCACCACTGAAGTCCACTATATAGAGACAACTCCTGGAATGCTTTCCTCAAAAACCTAATTTCTTTTCGACTGAAGCAAGAAAGACATGAACATCTTGGATGACATGAAGGGAAGTAAATTATCAAGAAATGTTTATTTTAAGTGAACTAATCCTTTAAGAACACAAGTTGCTTAAAATCAAGCATGCAACCTTGAAAACATTTTAATAAAATGCAGTGTACTTTTTTCTTTCAGCATTACAATGTAAGGTCACTGGGTTTCTGAGTCTGGTGTGGCCCTCACAAAGCCCAGACCTAAGCCTCGCTGTACACCTTTGGGATGAATTGGACCACCGACTGTGAGCCAGGCCTCATCACCCAACATTACTGGTTGGCCTCCTGCTCTTGGGTCTGAATGTGAGTAAATCCCTGAACTTACAACATCTAGTGGAAAACCTTCCCAGAAAAGTGAGAGCTGACAAGCGAGGGCAAGTTGATGAGCGTTACAGATACCCTTCAGTGGACTGCCAAAAAGTGATTTTTATTCTGTTGTGCTTCAGAATGTCTTGTTTGATTTAGATGTCAAAAATGGACTTGGAAACTTTCATTTGACGTTGATTAGAGATGGCACAAATATATGAAATATTCTGACAAGAGACTTCTCCCAGTCTCACGAGCTAACAGTTGGTAAATTGAATTACTTGAGAGAGAATACACTTCAGCGTAATGAGAAATTAAATCCATTTATCAAGCACATAATTTGCACCTCATATACTATCCTCACATAACAGGGTAAATAAACCTGCATATAATTTCACACAGCAATTTATAATGCTCAAGAATTTTTATTTTAATGTATTGATCGCGTCTCCTCTTATGCAGTTTTTCCCTTCTCACACATATTTTGAAAAAAATAATAATACTACTAACTAAAAACTAAACAAAAAAGGGTGTTATATTATGTTTTATGTTTCTTCTCCATTGTGCAGATGAGCAGAGTGAAAAAATATTTAAAGGAAAACACAAGAGGATCATCAACACCATCACTCATGAGAAACAGGCAGGTTTTAAATCTGTTCTGAGTTGTAACATCTCTACAATATATTTTGTGAAAAGAATATTTTAACAACTGGATGCATTTGTAAAGTTGTGTGTTATTTATAAAACATTTTGGCAAAGTAAGATCATTATGTTTTATGATCCACCTTTTTGGTTTCCTACATGAAGGGAGTGAGTATGTATGTGTGGGTATGCACACACTGCAGAATCTTCCATTGCAATAGACCTAAAATAATGATATGAAAAACTAGCAATTTTCATTTCCAGAAGTCAAGTTTGTAAATTCATATTCGTAATGGTGTGGTGCAATATGTGACCCTGGACCGCAAAACTAGTCTTTAGTAGCAAAGGTATATTTGTAGCAATAGCCAAAAATACATTGTAAGGGTCAAAATGATTAATTTTTCTTTTATGCCAAAAATCATTAGGGTATTAAGTAAAGATCATGTTCCATAAAGATATTTTGTAAATTTCCTACCATAAATATATCAGAACTTAATTTTTGATTAGTAATATGCTTTGCTAAGAACTTCATTTGGACAACTTTAAAGACGATTTTCTCAGTGTTTAGATTTTTTTTGCACCCTCAGATTCCAGATTTTCAATTTGTTGTATCTTGGCCAAATATTGTCCTATCCTAAGAAACCATACATCAATGGAAAGCTTATGTATTTAGCTTTCAGCTTTATAAATGAAAAAAATGACCCTTATTTGTGGTCCAGGGTCACATATATGAATGGTAGCTTACAGGGATAGTCCACTCAAAAAATGAATATTGTCTCATCATTTACTTACCCTGATATTGTTTCAAATACAGTCAAACCAAAAATTATTCAGACACCAAATATAATTTTGAATATTTTTTACTAGTGGGTGCAGGACACTATAGTTCATTTATTTATTCAAGTGAGGATAGCAAAATAGAGTAAATTCTTCATACAGTAGACCACGACTAACATTGATAAAAATGTAAGACCAAAAATTAATCAGACATTTTGACCTGACCATGTTTTGCTTAATTGTTCTTTTATTAATTGCTTTTACACCACAGACTGAACAATATTAAGTGTTGCTTAGTGATTGGTCAACAAAGTATTGATATACTAACAGTTGTCAAAATTTTTGGTTGATTGCAATCCATTACATATTTTTCTATCAAAGTTATAGAAAACATCAAGTTATGTAAACTGTAGCGAATAAACTCTAATGATGTAAGAAATGTTGAAAATGTCTGAATAATTTTTGTTTTGACTGTATATATGACTTTTTTTGTGAAAAATATTTTGAAGTTTCCACAGAAGTCATGTAGAGACAACATCAGGGTGATTACATGATGCCAGAGTTTTCATTTTTTAGTGAAATGTTCCTTTAATTTTGATTAGCAATCATTTGTGAACCTATAGCGGTTTCTTTTAGCAATAAATACTTATAACCCAAGCGAAACAAACAGGCAAAAAGCACTATATCCAGAATAGCTTTTTTGAGAGCAGTGTTCCTGAGATAGTAAATTAGATCCCATATGCAAGTGCTTAGGGGTAGAAAAGGAGAGAAAAATAGTGTTGGCCATCTGTGTGCTATTTAGATTGATCCCAGCAGCCATGGCTGTTTAATTCAAAAACTGTCAAGGAGTGTCATTAGGTGCGGCCATTTTCAGGCTTCAGATTTCATTAGCCACAGGAAGGCCCACATTACCCTCAGGATTAATGTCAAGCCTCATGGTCCAGCTCTGGAGCTCTGGAGTGCTTAGAGGAATATCTCTGACCTTTTTGTGTAAATACACTCTGATTCATTAAAGATTATGTAGACCACGGGAAAACTCTTAAACAGCTGAAGAGTGATATGCATTTGGCCTGTAAAGTCATTCTTGCTTCTCTGGGAAAAGAAAAATTGTACCTGAAACATAATGTAGATACAGTATTTTGCCCCTTTAAATACAATTATTTATAGATATTTCTGAAAAGTGACATCAGTGGGGTCCAGTGTTGTTCTTCAGAATAACTTGTGTTCCACAGAAGTCAGGTTTGGGACAACATGAGGACAAATAAACTACTCAAAACATCCTGCATAGTTGTTTTTCTCCATTCAAACGGTCTTTGTTGTTTTCTTATTTAAAATTGCATCATGAGCTAAAACCACAACAACCGAGGTGATAGTGTTTCTGGCCTTCCTTCCTTTTTTCTCCTAAAGTCTCTTTCTTGCACTTATCAGGAGGAAGGAGCGAGGGGCTACATCAAGGCCAAAGCCAACAGCGAGCATGATAACTCAGTGAGGATGAGAGGAGTCATCACTTTTCCTGTTTTAATTAGTAACATCAGCTCCTCAACAGGCAATCATGTCATCTGCTTCCTTCCAGGCGTTGATTATAGAGTGAGGACTGCGTCACACAGACCACACGGGTAAGATATGGTGTGTTTTTAAGGCTAAATAGAGTTTTTTGTTCCCATTTTCGAGTGAAAGATATTGTACAGAACCCGGAATATGATAAATTCAGAAGTGCAATATTCTGACAGCTGCAATAATGGAATGCAATTTTCACATGGGCCCAATTGAGACATAATCAAGCCCTCGCTCTCTAACTCAACATGTTGATGTTTCTAGAAGCTTGCTGAATTACAAACCTGCTTCCACTCATGGGGTTTTGATTTTACCTGATTCAGGAGGTTGTTAAATGTGCACGATCATGGGGTCATTTATCACACGCTCACTGTGCGCCGGTCACAGTCCCAGTATGCAGTTCCAGGTGCACACAAATCAGGGAATGGTCACAACTACAAGTGATTCAGAGCAGTCTGGATGCCATATAGAATATGTATCATACTTCCGTTTTGAGGTCAAACGTATTCAAGGTCTGAAAAGATCTGTTTTGCCTTTTGCTCCACTGTAGATGTGTGCATTAACCTTACCCAGGATCTGAAAACCTTCAAGAGCACAACTAATATGTACATCCAGAATGTTTTAAAAGGGAAAAGACCTTTTGAACTGTGAATTTTCATCGTTTTTGGTCATTTAAAACTGAAGACAGCTTGACAGGTTTTAAACAGAACAAAGGCAAAGCTGTAGAGGACTGGTGGAAAGAGCTCTGTATGTTCACGTTGTTCATTTGACGCAAATGTGGGTAGTGTTCACGTTGTGTGAGAAATATTGCAGAATTGTGAATTTAACTGTAATTCCAATTCCTCTTAACAATTCTGGTTCCTTAAAGGGACAGTTCACTCAAAAATGAAAATTACCCTGTGATTTACTCACCTTCATGTATATGACTTTCTTTGAATGGCTGTTGAGATGTTGATGTCCAATAAAGTGCAACCATCCATCATAAAAAGCACTCCACATAGCTCAGCAGGGTCAATAAAAGCCTTCTAAACTGAATCGATTTGTTTGTGTAAGAATGTGCATTCACAAGAGAGTGGCGTTCCAGCTGATGATGTAGGATGTAGACATAGAGTAAACTCCGGTGAGAATATGATAGTCTTGCGAGAGCCAAGTTTTGTTTATAGCAAAGAAAAAACAGTCTCCTCTTATCTGATATCGAAATCCTCAGTCATTTTTATGTACTTCTAATTAGTGACTAGTATTTTGTTTTGCTCTCTTCTGTATGTTAGTTACTTCTCATTGGAGCTTACACTACTCCTATGTCCTACTTTATGTCATCCGCTGAAATGCCACTCTCTCGTATACTCGCCTACGAGCTATGACAGTTAGCGGAAGCTGGAGATTATGGTTTCTGAAGTGTTAAAATATGCATATTTTTCTTATACAAACGCATCAATCCGCTTTAGAAGGCCTTTATTAACCCCCAGATCCGTATGGAGTACTTTTTATAATGGATGGGTGCACTTTATTGAACTTCAAAATTTCAACACCCATTCACTGCCATTATAAAGCTTTGGAAGAGCCAGGACATTTTTTAATTTGTGACCCTGGACCACAAAACTAGTCAACAGGGTCAATTTTTTGAAATTAAGATTTATACATCATCTGAAAGGGGAATAAATAAGCGTTCCATTGATGCATGGTTTGTTATGATAGGACAATAATTGGCCAGGATACAAAATCTGGAATGTGAGGGTGCAAAAAAAAACAAATACTGAAAATATTTTGCTTTTAAAGTTGTCCAAATGGTTCTCAACAATGCATATTACTAATCTAAAATTAAGTCTTGATATATTTAAGGTAGGAAATTTACAAAATATCTTCATGGAACATGATCTTTACTTAATATCCTAATGATTTTTGGCATTACAGAAAAAATCGATAATTTTGACCCATGCAATGTATTGTTGGCGATTGCTACAAATATACCTGTGCTACTCAAGACTGGTTTTGTGGTCCAGGGTCACATATAACGGTAACAAACAATTTTCAGATTCACTTATTTTTAGAAAATACTACTGAAAATACTAAACAAAATAATTTGCATCTTTAACTACACATTGTCTCATAAACATCTAGTTGATCGCAACATTGTTTTAAGTCAGGGTCATTTTCTATAAACCTTATGTGATTGATTCACTAAAAAGAACCAGTTCATAAGAGTCATTCATTGGGAGTCAGTACAATACTGGCTGTGCTGTTCATTTCTGATTCATTTTAAAATACAGCTCTCAAGAGTCATACATTCAGGAACTGGTTGTGATCATGAAAGGTGAAGTCAATAATGACACTTATCTACCTTCTCTTGAGACTTTTTATTAATCATAGTCAAGTTTTGTGAACATCTCTGCATTTGAATGAATTATCCACATGCTCCTTGAATCCTGTGTATTGGTATTATCAGTTTGTCATAGGTCATGCTTCCTGATGCTATTTTGAGATGCTGTCAACAAGTGTTGTTCTACATCCTGTGGTGGAAAAAGTCTGATGAT
This sequence comes from Garra rufa, assembly GCF_049309525.1. Taxonomy (NCBI): domain Eukaryota; kingdom Metazoa; phylum Chordata; class Actinopteri; order Cypriniformes; family Cyprinidae; genus Garra; species Garra rufa. The sequence continues at coordinate 31,694,141 of NC_133376.1, forward strand.
GACTATAGTTAACGCTGAGCAGCTTATTGAGTTTCCCCCAGGAAACCTCCCCCGTGAATCACTAAAAGCGGTGCTGTAGGCAGTCACTGTGGAGACTTCAATTACTGGCGTGTCCCAGTCGGCTGATTTCTAACTGTGGCCAGCAAATTAGAAAAAGGCGGAGGGAGGCAGAGAGAGAGAAAGTAAGAAAAACTGAAAAATCATTTGGAGAAGGATGGTTTGAGATTTGGACAGGATACTACTGTAGAGTTTCACCAAGTGAAACGTTTCTGCTTAGAAATGGAGAGGCAACCTTTGTTCAGACTGTATGTTGGCTTCAGGCCAGCCATCTGCACCGTAGGATTCACTTCATAATCCTGTGTATGACTGATTTATGGCTCACATTATCAACTGTTGTTGACTAAACGTCCCCAACTGAGTCTTTATCCTATGTAGAGACAGGTCTGTGAAAATACAGACAAAAACGTCCTACATTTTTTCGAATTTAGGGCAGCGCACTTCATCATCAGTGTAATTCTGTGGTTTTTAAAGATGATTAGGAGAGAGTTCATCGTGGCAGTAGGTTATTAGACATTCACAGTAGAGCTGTACATACAGCAGTCTGCTCTGAACAGGCTTGTTTGTGAGTTTATAGACGTTTTAGTTTATGTATGTGAGCATTTAAAAGTTATTTTTATTTGGCTGTTCCCATCTAGAACATGATATTGTGTTATGGTGCTCCTCTAACATTTGACATACAATACCATTCAAAAGTTTGGGGTATTTTATTTAAGCAGCAAATAAGCATATTTTAGGGATAGTTCATCCAAAAATGAAAATTAGCCAATTATTTACTGCCCTCCAGGCATCCTTGGCATGTCTTTCTTCTTTCAGATGAATCCAATCAGAGTTATATTAAAAAGTCCTGGCTCTTTCAAGCTTTATCATGATAATAGGTGGGTGTTTCTTTTCATCAGTCCAAAACAAGTCCAATAAAGTGCATTCATCCATACTGAAAAGTGGTTCACATGGCTGTTCACATGGGTTAAAATAAAGGCCTCCTTTAGCCATTCAATGCGTTATTTGTAAGGAAAATATCTATATATATCTCAGCCAGCTGTACGCTGCCCCCCATTTTCTTCGCACACGAGTAGATGTAGGAACAACAATGTCTTATAAGGAATGCAGGTGTTTTGTAGTTGAATGTAAAAGTGAACATAAGAGTCTTCATTTTCTCCTGACATTAGAGACACCGAGGACGCAGTGTTTTAGTTTTGTTTTTAATGGTAACATGCCACTAAATATGCAAAAAATGAATAAGAGGGGCGGGCTGAGTAGTAGCTCATTATCATTTAAAGAGCCATGCTGTGAACAGAGATGTTTTTGACGAGGTAAAAAGTATGTTGCAGACATTTTATAAAGAATCATACCAATTTGTGGAAAATAGGCATCTGATGTATTCTTTAAAATAGAGAACAGTTCATTCAAATTGTTATAATATTGCAAAATATTGTTTTCACTGTATTTTTAATCATATAAATGCAGCTTTGGTGAGCATAAGAGCTCCAAAAATGTATTGCATGTTTCCTAACATTATTTTTCTTTTGTTTTCCACAGAGGAAAATAAGTAATTTGGAATGACATGAGAGTAAGTTTTCATTTTTTAGGTGAAATGTTCCTTTAAGAACGCTGATGGTGTGTGAGGGACAGCTGTTGGAGTCATCACTACTTGACTTGCAAGGGTTTTGGCTTTTATTACCTTGAAATAAATCCTAAAGCCTATACATGTAGTCAAATTAAATAATTTTCCATAATCTGGTTAAATTGATGGTTTATCCATTTAAAATTTGTTCAATGTGTCCAATATGCCCTGTTCAATGTGACCCTGGACCACAAAACCAATCATAAGGGTCAGTTTTTTTAAATTGAGATTTGTACATCTACACTTAACATATATATACTTGCATATATATACTGATAAATATACATTTTATACTGAATAAATAAGCTTTCCAATGATGTATGGTTTGTTAGGATAGGACACTATTTGGCAAGATACTATCTGAATCTTCTTTTTTAAAATAAAAATTAAAATATTGAGAAAATTTTTGAAATTAATTTCTTAGCAATGCATATTACTAATCAAAAATTAAGTTTTGATATATTTACAGTAGGAAATTTACAAAATATCTTCATGGAACATGATCTTTACTTGATATCCTAATGATTTTTGGCATTAAAAAAAATCATAATTTTAACCCAAACAATGTATTGTTGGCTATTGCTACAAATATACCCGTGCTACTTATGACTGGTTTTGTGGTCCAGGGTCACATATGTTATCCTGTTGCAATTTTATTTTGTCTAATCCACTCTTAATGTAGGCATTTATGCCTGATTAGTTTGGGAATTTATTCATTTATTTTAATTTATTCTCAACTAAAACAGCACACCTATCTATTTATAGTGAACGTGACAAAGTTTGTGCTGTTCAGGATACAGTCTGCAAAATTTCTAACACCTCCACAGATTTCAATTTTCCCCAGTACCCATGCTGAGACATGAGAGCACTATTTACCTTGAGATGACTGTAGGCCAGAAGTCTTCTTACAACACTCTACAATTGCCTTAATCCTAGCAGATTCCTTTTTAGTACACCGCTTTCACTGTGTCAGTTGTGGAAACATGTAGGCAGCTACACATGGCTGGCTCTGTGAATCCACAACACTCTTTTGGTTAAGATGTTGTAGTGTCTAGCAGAGGCATGTTAGCTTAGTGATGACCAGCAGTTCCTTACCTGCACTAGGAAAATGTGAGATTTTTCCAACAAAAGGTAATCAGGATTTCCACCCTCTTCAAAGCACTCGTCAATCTGACCCTAACGACTGGCCCGGTGCAGCCGTACATCTGGTGCAGATGTAGCTCTCTCTCTCTCTCTCTCTCTCTCTCTCTCTCTCTCTCTCTCTCTCTCTCTCTCTCTCTCTCTCTCTCTCTCTCTCTCTCTCTCTCTCTCTCTCTCTCTCTCTCTCTCTCTCTCTCTCTCTCTCTCACACACACACACACACACACACACACACACACACACACACACACACACACACACACACACGATCAGCAGAGCTGGATGTCTGCCAAGCAGTGAATGTGCTTCCTGGTGTCTGTGGCCAGCAGAGAGAGTAAACACACACAGGTACTAGAACTTGAGCCAAAAGCCGTCAGCACCCTAACTGCAAGAGGCCAGGCCTCAGTGATGTGGGTGATCACTTCAAACAGAATCTAAAGAACGTGTAAAACACATGGCATTCAATCACAGGCGTCTACGACCAGGTGCAGAGAGGTGTGCAGTATTACAGCCCAGTGCCAAAACGCTGATTAAACCTATGGAACGTGTCAAAGATCATGAGCATAATGTATAAGACAGATTTGAAAATCAAAGTCAACCGAGGTCAAGCTCATGTCACTTTTGAAAGTTTTTCCCCGTTGAGTCACATTGCCATGCGGTGAGGTATTTCTTTAATGTCACTCAGGTATAGAGTAGTGCAATATATAATGTAATTAAATATTTCATGTTATATAGAAATGTCACTATTATTTACTCGTTATGGCTTACAATATTTCAGCTGTTGGACATTTTCATATTCATTCTCATGAGCATATGCTTTTATCTAAAATCACTTCTGTTATCCAAGGTGACAGTTATACAACACAATGTATATAAATTATACATTTTATATAGGTTATTTGACAGTAATTTCATACAGGTAATTTGACAGTTATATGTAGGATATCTGACAGTTATGCAACTTAAATTTATATACATTTACTTAAATTTGAAATATAAAGAATTTGAAAATGTATGCATGTGATTATTATTACTATATGTGACCCTGGACCACAAAACCAGTCATAAGGTTAAATTTTACAAAACTGAGATGTATACATCATATGAATACTCAATAAATAAGCCTTCTATTGATGTATGGTTTGTTATGATAGGACAATATTTGTGACCCTGGACCACAAAACCAGTCTTAAGTCGCTGGGGTATATTTGTAGCAATAGCCAAAAATACATTGTATGGGTCAAAATTATCGATTTTTCTTTTATGCCAAAAATCATTAGGAAATTAAGTAAAGATCTAGCCTGGAAAAATCCAGACCCTAATCTATTAAGATTATGGGTCTGGGATCGAGCAATGAAAACTGCCTAACTCGAGGGGCGGCACCAAGCATGCATTTGAAACTCTAACTGCACGCAATTGGATAACGCCACAACCAATCACAACAATACACGCTTAGCTACCAGCAGAGCTAAATGATGTTTCATTAACAAAGTTCGGGAGAAGCGCGTCAGATGCTTAGCGTAAACATCACAAGTCAATCAGCGCCATAGGTTTAAATACAGCAGACTCACCTCAATTCACTCAATGGTTTATCAGTAAACCTCCACCACCCCATCTCATCACTCCGAGTTCTCGCTACTCCTATTGGGGGGTAACATACTCTGGGTTCGGGCCACTCCCGAGCTCGGAGCCCTTCACCGGACAGCACGCCAAACATGCACTACTATTCTCCGGCTAATTATATGTTAGCGTGAACTGATAGATTAAACTCTTGGCGTATCCAGTCGGCAAAACAGCAAAAACATCCTTCTTGCAGAGGAACGATTCGAGTTTTCGGTTTTCTGTTCCTCTTTTATATGGAAAGCCAAGTCTAACTCTTCATTGTAGCGGCCAAAGCCGTTTCAAACAACTTGTTGTTCATCTGTAGAGACAGCGTTCTTTCAAAGTTTACTACATGATACGGACGTCGCAGCGCTGTCGTCATCAGTTTAGCTCGCCTCTGGCCCGCCTACATCAGATACACCGATTTGATTGGTTCCCACAATTGCTTACGTATTGCAGTAACCTGCATCATTGCTCGATGCCAGAGTGTCTTGCAGAGACAATTAAAATTGTGCTCTCGCGAGACCTCTGGATTTCCGGGGTAGTAAAGATCATGTTCCATGAAGATTTTTTGTAAAATTCCTACTATAAAAATATCAAAATGTAATTTTTGGTTAGTAATATGCATTGTTAAGAACTTAATTTGGAGAACTTTAAAGGTGATTTTCTCAGTATTTTGATTTTTTTGCACCCTCAGATTCCAGATTTTCAAATAGATGTATATCGGCCAATTATTGTCCTATCTTAACAAACCATATATCAATAGAAAGCTTATTTATTGAGCTTCCATGTGATGTTTACATCTCAGTTTTGTAAAATTTAACCTTATGACTGGTTTTGTGGTCCAGGGTCACATTTGGTCGAGATACATCTATTTGAAAATCAGAAATCTGAGGGTGCACAAAAATCAAAATACTGAGAAAATCACCTTTAAAGTTGTCCAAATTAGGTTTTTAACAATGCACATTACTAATCAAAAATTACATTTTGATATATTTACAGTAGGAATTTTACAAAAAATCATCATGGAACATGATCTTTATATAATTTCCTAATGATTTTTGGCATAAAAGAAAAATCTAAAATTTTGAACCATGCAATGTATTTTTGGCTATCGCTACAAAAATACCCCAGCGACTTAAGACCAGGTCCAAGGTCACATATGTATGTAGTATATAAACTAAAATGAATCAAATTATATATAAAAATAAATCAGACTATATATATTTGTGACATTTATGCATAATTTTATGAATTAACACATTTGATCAAACAGTTGAGGACAAAAGTTTACACACTCCTTGCAGAATCTGCAAAATGTTAAATATTTTGCCAAAATAAGAGGGATCTTAAAAGGGATGTTATTTTTTTAATACTGACCTGAATAAGATATTTCACGTAAAATATGTTTACATATAGTCCACAGGAGAAAATAATAGTTAAATTTATAAAAATGACCATGTTCAAAAGTTTACATACACTTGATACTGTGTTGTTAACGGAATGATCCACAGCTTTTGTTTAGTGATAATTGTTCATGAGTCCCTTGTTTGTCCTGAACAGTTAAAATGCCTGCTGTTCTTCAGAAAAATCCTTCAGGTTCCACAAATTATTAGATTTTTCAGCATTTTTGTGTATTTGAACCCTTTCCAGCAACTGACTGTATGACAACAAATGACTGTATGATTTTGAGTGCCATCTTTTCACACTGAGGACAACTGAAGGTTACAGAAGGGTCAAAAATGATGCATTAAGAGCCAGGGATGTAAACTTTTGAGCAGAATGATTTTTTTATTTTATTTTTTGCATAATTTTTTTTTTTTTTTTTTCATTTATTACTGCCCTTCAGGAGCTACAGAAAATATTTATGTTTCCCAAAAGACAAAATAGGTTCTGAAGGATTTTTCTGAAGAAAAACAGGCCGTTTAACTGTTCAGAACAAAGAAAGGACAACTATCACTAAACAAAAAAAAACAAAAAAAAAAAACACAGCTGTGGGTCATTCAGGTAACAACACATTATTAAGCATCAAAGTGGAAACTTTTTAACAGGGTCATTTTTATGAATGATTATACATTATTTTCTCTTGTGGGCTATATATTTAAACGTCTTTTACGTAAAATATCTTATTCAGTGGAGTAATCAATAAAAATAACATGCATTTTGTATGATCCCTCTTATTTTGGTAAAATAATTAACATTTTGCAGATTCTGCAAGGTGTATGTAAACTTACCGATTATTACAGATAAAGTAGACCGATATCCGATATTTTGAACCAATATATATGTCTGCTGTAAAAATTTAAATTAATGTCAAAATTAAGAATAACAAGAGCTCCGACAAAAACGTTTTTAAATGCTTTTAATTTGTTGGCAAATCAGTTTTGAAAATGACTGATACCGATAACCATAAAAATATGCATACAATTATTACAAATTCATATATTTTTTATTTAATTAAAAAAGAAAATAGATTTAAAGGTTTTTTCCCACTCAAAACATGTTACTATTTAAGTTAAGTGAAATGTTTTCTTTGATTCATGTCGTTCTTTTCTTGACCTTCCTCTTTTCTTTCTTCTTCCTTTATGTCAAAACAGCCTGAAGATATGTGACATTTTGCCTTTTTACCCTGGCAGACATCACAGAGGAGACAGATGTGATGGCTGTTTTGGAAGATCAAGAGAGTGAGAAGCCCAAAATGCTGCTCTGCAAGCTCCAAAGCTCAACGGGGAGCTCCTCATATGTCTACATGAAAAACCAAGGTTGGCTGGTGAGCGCTGGTCTTTGTGATTCAGTCTGTTAGATTCTGAGATGCCCCATGCCTGCAAAAGATCAAATCATTTCCTCCCAACCAGATTAGACATGCTAGCAGGGGGTATGAAACACGCTCACAAGCTCATATTAAAATGCCTTCATCTTCTCTGATGAGCCTCTTTAAACGGAAGAACGCTGACTCTTAAGTGTTGAGGAATCTCAGAAGAGCTAGTGAAGAATTGAATGGAAAATGTGCTTACTTTTAGGAAAATAAATATATTTTCATGCTATTTTTATCCACTTTTAGCAGGCTGAACTTGATGCAGTTAAAGGAGAAGTTCACTTCCAGAACAAAAATTTACAGATAATTTACTCACCCCCTTGTCATCCAAGATGTTCATGTCTTTCTTTCTTCAGTTGTAAAGAAAAAGTTTTTTTTTTTTTTGAAGAAAACATTTCAGGATTTCTCTCCATATAGTGGACTTCTATAGTGCCCATGAGTTTGAACTTCCAAAATGCAGTTTAAATGCAGCTTCAAATGGCTCTAAACAATCCCAGCCGAGAAAGAAGGGTCTTATCTAGCAAAACTATCGGTTATTTTCTAAAATATTGAAAATTGATATACTTTTTAACCTTAAGTGCTCATCTTGTCTAGCTCTGCATGTACTTTGTGTATTCCTTTTCAAGACATTTAGGGTATGTCGTAAAACTCCCGTCTCATTTTTTCCTCCAACTTTAAAATCATCCTTAGGTTAAAAAGTTAGAAAGTATATAAATTCTATTTTTTGTTTTTTTTTTAGAAAATAACTGTTCATTTCGTTAGATAAGACTCTTTTTCCTCAGCTAGGATCGTTTAGAGCCCTTTGAAGCTGCAGTTAAACTGCATTTTGGAAGTTCAAACTCACAGGTACCATAGAAGTCCACTATATGGAGAGAAATCCTGAAATGCTGAAATAATTTCTTTATGACTGAAGAAAGACATGAACATCTTGGATGACAAGGGGGTTAGTAAATTATCTGTAAATTGTTGTTCTAGAACTTCTCCTTTAAGAACAGATCTCAGATATTGTATGATCATTGTATTAGTTTGAGAGAGGATTTCTACTTAAATCCGTTTGAGTATTTGCCCTATTTAATCTGACTGAGCAGGGCAAATGGAGTTCATCTGAATACATCCTGACCATTGATCCCTCTTACATGACTAATTGCCTAAATCTGATTGGTGTGGACATGCTGCGTGCCATTCATCTGAAACGCCCTCATCCTGGCTCGAAAGGTGAGGCCTGCTTCAGCATTCATTCACATAACACATTTTGTGTCGATAACCAGATACAAACCAAAGCTTTGGTGAAACATCACAGCATATGTTGGATAATGAGGCTCAGCTGTCCTGTTGGTTTCTCTGACATACCCCTCTTAATCTCATGATGGCTCTGAGGATAATGGGGGTATTTTGCTGGAGATACAGGCAGACAGATAGCGGGCACTGTCGCAGGCTAGCACTAGCCAGCAAAGTTAGCGCTCGGGGCGGGTACCTCCGCATTTGCCTGCCATCTGTCGCGCAGGCAGAAGTCCAGTAGTACGACAGGGCGCCCACCTGGGAAGGTAGTTGTGTGCACCATCTCTGTGTGTCTGTGGAAACTCGCCACTGCCCCCTAGTTAGACCTTAATTCATTTAGACCAGGGATGTCTAAATCGACATATTTTAATATTTGATGCATTCACAAAGTCTATTTATATAGCACTATATGCAATACAGATCATTTCAAAGCAGCTACTCTGTAATAAACAGGACAATTCCAGTGTTAATGGTGCTAAAATTAATCAGTTATGAAACGAATTCAGTCTCAGCTGTAAAGCCGCTCTACAGAAGACATGTTCAGTTCAGTGTTGCAAAGGACATGGGTCCATAAAAAGACTGAAGAGAAGAAAATTGAACAGAATATGTGTTTTTAGCTTGACACCACCTTAAAATAGTTCGCTCAAATCAAAAAATTGCTGAAAATTCACTCTCCCTCAGGCTATCCAAGATGGAGATATTTTCTTATCAGAACCAATTTGAAGAAAATCACAGCACAACTGAATTCAAAAAGCTGCATATTTGTGATAAAACATGTTTGTTTCCAGCTAAAATACTCCTTTTCCTTAATAATGCTTTCTCCAGTCTCATCTGAATCAGGAGAGAAATATGCACAGATCAAGCATTGTTTACAAGTAAAAAACAGTCCAAAACAAATATGTTAATGGATTTTGATGTGAGAGAACAACAGAACTTTTTCTGCCGAAAGTATGGATTATGGACTCGTATTTTTGGTCAAAAGCAAAGGTTTAAAGTTAACAGTTTAATAATGAGCAGATTTTCTCTTCACAAGACGTCAGTTGATGGACTGGAGTTGTGTGGATTAATTATGGATTATTATAAAGTTTTTTTTTTTTTTTCAGCTGTTTGGACTCTCATTCTGACGGCACCCATTGACTGCAGGGACAATGCCACATTTCTCCAAATGCGTTCTGATGAGGAAACAAACCCATCTTCACCTTGGATGGTTTGAGGATGAGTTAATTTTTAGCAAATGTTAATTTTTGAGAGAACTATTCCTTTGAAAGTGCAGTGCTCATGTTGTTAGACAGTGAAAAAATAGCACAGGCCTTTTGCATGTGTGCACTCTAAAAAAATGCTGGGATAAAAACAAATCAACTTGGGTTATTTGGCAACCCAGCGCTGGATAAATATTGGACAGAACACATGCTGAGTTATTTTGACTCAGCTGTTTGGGGTAAATGTTTTTACCCAACATGCTGGGTTGTTTTATTTAAGTCAGCTATTGTTTAAAAATCATTATATTGCTGGCTTGTAATAAAAATCACTTAAAAATCTCACACAGAATTACAGAGGCAACAGCAATAATCAAATGATGAATATTTATTATTAAGCAAGAACACATGGACAAAAAATAAGACATTGAATTTATTTGGATAAATACAGAATAGTTTACAATATTACATACATTTAAACACATTTAGTAAGCATTATAAAAAAATAAATAAATAGCACAGACTTGAGAATAATGGCGACATTGCTCACATTGCTCACAGCAGGCAGTCTGACAGTAGATGTAATGTTGGAAGTGGTAAATTTCACAAATTCAGCTTTAAAGGTAGTAGAAGTGTTGCTGTAAGAGATAAACTTTTACTGAACCTCTCAGAGAGAGTGTACTCTGCTGACATCTAAAATGCTAGTAGCACAGTGTGCTAAAATCTGAAAGACTGTGTCTCTAAGGCCCGTTCACACAAAAATGTCTGGTAGGTGTTAGTGTTAGTGAAGATTTTGGAAACACTTCTAAAGTTAAGACTTTTCAAAACACAGTTTTCCATTATGCATGGAGAGGTGAAACAGAGATTTTAGAAAAAGGAACACAATTTTTGCATGACAGTGGATGTTAGCCACATTATAATCGTTAGACACGCAAAGGAATTTGACATCAGTAGTGGAATTCTAGTTTGTTTTGTTGTGGCTTTAACTGTAACTTTAGTAACTTGGCTGTAAATTTAGTAGCTTTAATGATGTGTTTACAATTGTTTTTGGTTTTATTGTGCTCGACATCAAAAGAAAATGGCCATGATATTCTTCTGTGGTTTTTGATGTAAAAACTTTGTTAAAGGATTAGTTCACTTTCCAGAATTAAAATATCCTAATGATTTACTCACCCCCATGTCATCCAAGATGTTCTTGTCTTTCTTTCTTCAATCGCAAAGAAATTAAGGTTTTTGAGAAAAGCATTTTTCTCTATATGGTGGCATTCAGTGGGGATCAGCGGGTTAAAGGACCAAATTGCAGTTTCAATGCAGCTTCAAAGGGCTCTACACAATCCCAGCCAGGGAATAAGGGTCTTATCTAGCGAAACGATCTTTCATTTTCTAAAAAAAAAAAAAGGAAAAAAAGAAGTGTATATACTTTTTTTAACCACAAATGCTTGTCTTGCACTAGCTCTGCGATGCATGCTATGACTTGACAAATTACGTAATCATATTGGTAAGGTCATGCGCAATTATTTATTTTATTTTTTTGTCTGTGTACTCAAAATTGTCTGACATTGTTGTTTTACCTTTTTTTGTAAAGGGCCTTTGACTTTCGTTGCATGTTCGCTTTGTAAACACTGAGTTGGTACTTCTGCCTATGTCACGTGTGTTGTGGATACAGAGCTAGTGTAAGACGAGCATTTGGGGTTAAAAAGTATATAAATTATTATTTTTTTGGGGAAAATGACTGATAAGACCCTTATTCCCTATCTGAGATTGTATAGATCCCTTTGAAGCTGCATTGAAACTGAAATGTGGACCTTCAATCCGCTGATCTCATTGAAGTCCACCATATGGAGAAAAATCTTGGAATGTTTTCCTCAAAAACCTTAATTTCTTCTCAACTGAAGAAAGAAAGACATGAACATTTTGGATGACATGGGGGGTGAGTAAATTATCAGGAAATTTCTATTCTGGATGTGAACTAATCCTTTAAAATATTACCAACACCTGGCCTACCATGGTTTTTTGCAACATTTTTGCGTTGTCATATGGACAATAAATGTGGACAGGGTCCTAATTCATCCCATATAAAGAACTTCAACTTACACAAAAAATATGATATAAAAATATAAGATATAAAAATAAAATTTTAAATGAAATTCTAGACAGTCTTGTCAACCACACTAATTGGTTGGTTAGTTGACAATTCTGACGCATTCTAACCAACCAAACTAAAACTAACAGTTTACATAAAAATACAAATTTTGTCATCATTTTTTACTTTCTTCTGCAGAACAGAAAGATATTCGAAGGAACCATTATCAGTGACCATTTACTTTCTCAAAGCATCCTTGTTTATGTTCCACGTTAGAAAGAAAGCCTTACAGGTTTTGACGCGGGTAAGTAAATGATCTTTTTTTTTTCATGGATTATTCTGGTTTCTTCTGCTTTTTAAACATCTCAAAAACATAGCATTATAAGATTTAACAATCTGTACATCTCATGTTACAAAATTCAGTCATCGAAATGTAGCAAAGTTTTGTTGCATTTCATATGTCTGCTCTTAATTTTCTGTCAACACCCTACTTGTGTCTTTGTTGATAAGACATAGGATTGTTTGGCTATGTAGTTCTCTGCCGCTGTCAGTTGCACAGCAGTGTATATGATATTAGCACACACCTCCTAAACATCAGAAGAATATTATGAGAGTCAATGGGATCCCTTAACGCAGCCTCATTACAAGCTCACCAAAGTTCCTCTCTGATCTGTCACCTCATGGGGCACCATAAATCACTTTGTCAGGCACGGGGTCTTTAGCCTCAGGTCTCCCCTCAGCCTCCATCACTTTGTACGGTGCTGTTTTCCTCCAGGAGGCTGCGTCAGTGTGTTCCTGAAAGCGTAGCATGTTCCCTACAGATGATCTTGCGTGGGAAGCTGACTCAGGGCTTGGGCACAAAGCGCGCTGTCAAAAACCCTCCGTGAACTAGATGGTAATGTCTTCATGGCTGAGCATGTGTTAGCGCATTAGATCTGCTTTACAGGTTTAGATGCAGTATGTATGCCTTTTAATGCTATTATAGAATTGATTTTTGGAACCGCATTTTAAAAGTGGCATTGTATGCTGTGGTTTAGTTTACATTACTTTCCAGTCTAAACAATGGCAGCCATGGTGTAAGTGTGAGCATGCATAAGTAAGATTGCTCTTAAGTCAGCATTGCTCTGTTGTGCCGTCTCTGGGCATTTTAAGTTAATATTTATTCATTTATATAACCCAGCTTTTTACCAATTTTGTTGTCTCAGTCTGACCTAGAGCAAGACTTTTTAGGTGATGAGAAAGTCCAGCTGGTCTCAAGTCTGGGGCTCCTGGATCATTTTCTCTCCATGCGCTTTTTCAGCCAGTTGGTGTTGATTGACAGGCAAACTTTCTGCCCCTTTTCAGTCAGGGTTCAATGCGGATGTCTGGTTAATGAGGTTGACTTCAAGGATTATAATCAGAGGGGGGATATTACTGACCATATGTGTCAGCACAGATGAGCGAACCTCCCAGGCTCGTGGTGTCAAAAGGATATTTTGTGCTTCCTCGCAGTTCTTATTTACCATAGAGCTATACAGATCCATGTCACTGCTCCCCAGGGGTGACTTTAACAGCCTAACGTCTATGACAGATAAGTTATGCTAAACAGATTATTCGTGTTTGCAAGACCTTAGAGGCACAGCATGGCCCTTCTGAAGAACCCGATCATCATATCTTGGCTTTCAGCATCCATGACAAGGCCAGAAAATTTATAGCAATAGGTTCATATGGGCTTCAGTCAACTAACGATTCTAAGGTGTATCTCTCCACTGGGATGATTAAAGGAATAATTCACTCAAAAATGGAAATTTGGCCTGATGTCTTTTCAAACCCATATAACTTTAATATAGTTTATGGGTGAACTGGTCCTTTAAATGATTGCACTGATTGCTTTTGTCTGTGGGTACGCTCACCTATTCTTCATCGAACAAAACATTTGATGAGAAAGCCAGAGAGAAAGAACAGAGATGGGGCAAAAACAAAAATGTGAAAAGGAAAAAATAAAAAAGCGCCCTCAGAAGCACACTGTGACATATGGAAGCTATCACAAGGCTATGCTCCCATCTGTGTCCACAGCCGCGGCTCGCTGGCACCCAAAAGCCACTGCGCAGGATGGGAGTAATCCATGGAAGAGGATCCATGGGATTGTGATGGGACTCAGAATTCCCTGGGGACAGAGATTTGACCAGGAAGAGAGGAAGAAGTAGATGGATTATAATGGTTTAGGGTGAAGTGCAGATGTTCAATGCTATTTACAGAAAACAGGTGCTCAGACATTGAGGTTCTGCAAGGTCACCAATTCTTGCTTTTCGTCCGTCATGAGTATTCTTCCTATGATGTTAGTGCCAAGTCCTATGTTTGGAAATGTTGCAACAGTAAATCTATTGGCACTGTGAGCACATGGTGCGATTAAATTGACTGTCCGCCCAAAAAAGTCAACCAAAAAGTTAGAAAAAAAAAACACAGCTTTGCTGAGGAATGCCAATTGTTTTGGTCACAACATGACCTTCTTCAGTGCCTGAAAAGTTAAAGTTATGTCTTTTTTAACTCACTTTTTTTTGGTCGTCTTTTTTATTTTCATGCTGTGGAAGCCTATTTCCAGCACTGAATAAAAAATAAATAAAAAAATTATTGTGACTTTTTAGCTCACAATTCTGACTTTTTTCTCAGAATTGTGTGATACAAAATTGGAATTTCTAATACTATACTCAGCATTGTGAGAAATAAACTCACAAATGTCAGAAGTGCAAGATATGAACTCAAAATTCTGACTTTTTTTCTCAGAATTGTTTGATACAAACCAGGAATTCTGTATTTTTACTCAGAAGTGCAAAATGAAAACTTGCAATTCTGACTTTTTCTCTGCATTGTAAGATAAACTTGCAATTGCATGTTAAAAAGTCAAAAGTGTGAGATATAAACTCACAATTTTGACTTTTTTCTCAGAATTGCGTGATACAAACTCACAAATGTGAGTTATAAAGTCAGAAGTCCAAGATATAAACTCAGAATTGCATAATACAAACTGACAATTCTGAGATATAAACTCACAGTTGCGAGCTATAAGGTCAGAAGTGCGAGATATTAATAATAAAAAAGGTCTTGTGACTTTTTTCTCAGAATTGTGATACAGAATCAGAATTCTGACTTTTTTCTCAAAAGTGCGAACTGAAAACTCACCTTTTTTTAGAATTGTGAGATATAAACTCACAATTGCAAGCAATAAAGTCAGAAGTGTGAGATATAAACTCAACAACAATTCTGACTTTTTTCTCAGAAGTGCAGAATGAAAACTCGCAATTCTGACTTTTTTTCTTCGCATTGTGAGATATAAACTCACAATTGTGTGTTATAAAGTCAGAAGTGCAAGATGTAAACTCACAATTCTGACTTTTTTTCTTAGAATTGTGCGATATAAATTCGCAATTGTGTGTTACATAGTCGTTGAGTTGTTACTTTCTATCTCGCAATTCTGACTTAATAGCTCGCAATTGCGAGTTTGTATCATGCAATTCTAAGAAAAAAAGTCAGAATTGTGAAATAAAAAGTTGCACTTAACTTTTTAAAGAAAATGTATTCAGTGGCAAAAACAGGCTTTTATATCAAGCTGACTTTTTTGCCAATTATGGATTATTATGGTTTATGGACCTAGATTTTTTGGACTTTTTCAGGCACTGTGAGTTTTTGGTGATTTTCTTCAGCTTTCAGCCCCGTAAATTTTAGCCCTTACTGTATGTTTGTGCAAGTGAATGATCTTATACGCATGAACTAAAAGTACACATGTAAGACCAGCATACACGTAATCCAAGATTCCCATGACTAAAACTACACCGGGAATACTTTATTCCTGCAGGTTTAATCATACTCTGACATTGCATTTCACCTCACTGACGTATTTTGCTCCTTTGTTGTTAACAAATGAAAAATGACTATAGCGTTACAGAGAACTTCCTGTTTAACGCAATAGAAGTTTGTGCACTGTTTCTGAATGCTTTTGAAGGCACTGGTTAAGTATTTGGTTTACGTGCGGCTTTGCTCTAGTTGTCTGGTGCACCGTGAGTCACTGGGATGTCGAGTGCCCCCCATCTCAACCTCTTTTCCTGCCCTGTTACTCACCGGACCACTTCAGGTTTTCTTGGAGTGAAAAATTTATTGCAGGTTGGTAAATTTTTTATAGCTCCATTTTAGTGGACCTTTGATGGCGTGCTGTGTTCTGTATCAATCCGGCAGCGACCAGCCCTTAACATTCTCACAAGCAGTCCCATGAGGCCGTCTGACGCACACGCACACCTCCTGAAAAAGTTACACAGAGTGAGCGCTGTCCTGTCTGATAAATCCCCGTGGTCCAGACCTCTGTGATTTACTGCATGTCTGGAGTTGGGCTTCTCTGGAACCAATGACCCTACCAGACAAGTGAAGTTTGTCATCTTAAACACACCATACGCTACAAATGATCTGTAAAAGCAGATTTGTTTTGTATTATAATCCCATCTCAATATTCATCTCAGTTTTAGGCACCCATTGAGACCTAGGAAATTACCAGATCAAGCTTGCCAGTTCTGCTCGCAGCCTGTGGGCTAAACTTTTGGATGACCTCCTGACCGAACCTCTTTTCTCTTACTCACGACAGCAAAACAGCCTCTGTCCGGTATGTAGGGGAGACCAGGGATGGTTGTGACACTTTTTCTTTCTAGTACTGTAGCTTTGCAGGTAGGTTTCTTGAAGCATCTTCAGACGTTGCCACTGTTTTTCTGGATTTGAGATCAGATCTCTGTGCAAAATGTTTTTGGACACTACAGCAAAAGACAGTAATAACTGACTTAAAACTGTTTTTAGCAGGTGAAAACACTAGTGTTCTAATAATTTTGGCCAGCATATAACTTTAAATTTTGGGAATCTACAACTTAAACTAAACTGTGTCAATTAGTGTCAAGTGCAAACACTGCTGTTGTTACAACCTACACTATTAGAAAACATGTTAATTTTGCTAAATAAAAGAACTTGTTCAAAATATATTTTATATCAAAAAACATTAAGCCTTTAATGCCCGTCTAATGTCCAAACTGCATCCCATTTCATTTTAGGAATTAAAAAATGTGACATTAAGGAAAACTTTTATTCTAAAAGAGCAAACAAGTGAATTCAGTTTTGACCAGATTCAGTTATGACGAGAAATTCACTTTTGGGTTATAATTTGATTTGTGTTCAGATTAATGAATATTAAAGGACCAGTAAAAAAATTATAATATTATGCATGGTGTTTTTATTTAATTTAATTATTATTATTTATTTTTTTTAAGATTTAGTTGAAAGTTTTTTGTTATATATCATATTAAACAAGAAAATGCTGATGCAGTTAATATTTTTTTTCCTACTGGTCATTTAACTTTCAACCATTCAACCAATAACCTAAACTCAAATTATAACCGAAAAGTGAATTTGCAGCGAGAGATTTACAACCTTAAAGGAGTAGTTCACTTCCAAAACAAAAATATGTTTGTCATCCAAGATGTTCATGTCTTTATTTC
The DNA here is from genome assembly GCF_049309525.1 of Garra rufa. Classification (NCBI taxonomy): domain Eukaryota; kingdom Metazoa; phylum Chordata; class Actinopteri; order Cypriniformes; family Cyprinidae; genus Garra; species Garra rufa. Next base: position 31,711,443 of record NC_133376.1, read on the forward strand.
TTCAGTCGTAAAGAAATTTTGCTTTTTATGGAAAAACATTTCAAGATTTCTCTTCATATAATGGACTTCTATGGCGCACCCGAGTCTGAACTTCCAAAATTCAGTTTAAATGCAGCTTTAAAGGGCTCTAAATGATCCCAGCCAAGGAAGAAGGGTCTTATCTAGCAAAACAATCAGTTATTTTCTAAAAAATAAATAAATAAATAAATTACAATTTATATACTTCTTAACCTTATTTTGGTTCATGACAGGGTATGTCAAAAAACTCCCATCTTATTTTCTCCTCCAACTTTAAAATCGCCCTACATCGCTTTTTTTTTTGTAAAGGCCGTTTGATTTTGTTTAAATGTTCAGTTTGTAAACACTGGGTCGGTACTTCTGCAGCAATGTAGTATGATTTTGAAGTTGGAGGAGAAAATGAGATATACCCTAACTGTCATGAACTAGATACTGTCAAGAACTCTTTGCTAGATAAGACACTTATTCCTCAGCTGGGATCGTTGAGAACTCTGTGAAGTTCAAACTCAGGGGCACCATAGAAGTCCATTATATGGAGAGAAAATCCAAAAAGTATAATTTCTTTACGACTGAAGAAAGAAAGACTGTAAATTTTTGTTCTGAAAGTGAAATACTCCTTTAAGATAATGGTGATCAGGCAGACTACCATTCATTTTTTTTTTTTACAAAAAAATATATTTCAAATAAATGCAGTTATTTTAAACTTTCTATTCATCAAAGAATCTTGAGAGGAAAAAAGTTACAGTTTCTACAAAAAGCAGCACAACTATTTTCAACATTGATAATAATAACAAATGTGTCTGGCTCGTCAAATCAGCATATTAGAATGATTTCTGAAGGATCATGTGACACTAAAGACTGAACGGTTGCTGAAAATCCAGCTTTTTTCCATCAAGGGAATAAATTAGATATTTATGTATTACTGACCCCAACATTTTCATCCCTTGTACTTAATTTCTTAGTAATAAAACTAAAACTAAAATAATGATTTTTGAATGTTACAACTCACTGTGTGTGTGTGTGTGTGTGTGTGTGTGTGTGTGTGTGTGTGTGTGTGTGTGTGTGTGTGTGTGTGTGTGTGTGTGTGTGTGTGTGTGTGTGTGTGTGTGTGTGTGTGTGTGTGTACCTGGTATTCATCACGTTGTGGGGACCAAATGTCCCCACAAGGATAGGAATACCAGTAGATTTTGACCTTGTGGGGACATTTCTCAGGTCCCCATGAGGAAACAGGCTTATAAATCATGCACAATGAGTTTTTTTGATGAAGTAAAAGTGTGCACAATCTCCTGTGAGGGCTAGGTTTAGGTGTAGGGTAGGTGTAGGGCGATAGAAAGTACGGGTTGAACAGTATAAAAACCATTACGCCTATGGAATGTCCCCATAAAACATGTAAACCCAACAACTGTGTGTGTGTGTGTGTGTGTGTTTTTGACCTCAGCTCGTAGACCTCCCCTAAGGCTACACTGCCCGGGCCCCTGTGTTAACACCTCTCAGTGCTGGACGCACCTGTCATTGATTAGCGTGAGTGTGTAACCAATCCGGTATGCCTTCCCTCATAAAACAATACATCCAATTTCAGCTTTGCTACAAGCTTGACCCAATGTATACAGTTATTTTAAACATAAGTACCACCACACCAGCTTGTAGCTTTCCTCCCTGAAGCCACGGAAATTCTGTTGGCTGTAATGCCGTTTTCACGTGTGTGAGTGCATGTGTATGTGCTTATAGAGGCCCCACTAATGTGGCTCATGTAACATGCAGAACGATAATGGTAAACCTTAATTTCCACAAACCATATTTGTTGTTGCAGCTCTGTCTGTGATCCCATCCCTCAACTGCATTGGCGGTACATGTGAAACAAAGAACAGCTGCTCTTCTCTTGCACCATGCTTTGAATGTATGCACCAATCCTCGGCTCACAAAGTAGATCCCCAGGACAAAACCTCAGGAAGACGCCGGTCCCACAGGAACCGGGCTGACCACCGCCATCGGCACTTGACGAGCTTGTCAGCCGCATGCAGCGGGCCAGCTTCTTTTCTTATCATCAGGAAGTTGTCAGGTGGGAGATATTTCTGTTTGTTTGTTTTGCAAATGTATTTGTTTCCGCTAATGCAAACAATTAGGTGACATCCTTCGACAGAACAACCACAAGTCCGGCTGCAGCTGGACATTCTGCATGGAGCTCTATAGTAATGGACTCATCAATCAACACAGTCTGTTGAAACACTGTGACAAGATGGCTGAAGCTGAGGTGACTATACTCAAGGTTGACATTTTAGACACAAACAGGAAGCTTCAGAAATGCTTCAATACTTTGATAGAACCTTTTTCCACAGCATGATGGTAGCTAAGCAGCAGAAACACAAATATTGTTAATTAATCACTTAAAGAGATAGTTCACCCAAAAATGGAATTCTGTCATTAATTACTCACCCTCATGTCGTTCCAAACACGTAAGACCTTTGTTCTTCTTCAGTACACAAATTAAGCTATTTTTGATTAAATACGAAATTGACCCTCCACAGACAGTAAAGGTACTACCACGTTCAAGAAAAGGTCTTCAGTTTTGTCAAAAATATCTTACTTTGGGTTCAAAGGATGAACAAAGGTCTTATGTGTTTGGAACGACATTAGGGTGAGCAATTTTGAGTGAACTATACGCTACCAGTCAAAAGATTTTGAACAGATTTTTAATGTTTTTTTTTAAGTCTTTTCTGCTCACCAAGCCTGCATTTATTTGATCCAAAGTACAGAAAAAAACAGTAACATTTTGAAATATTTTTTACTATTTAAAATAGCTGTTTTCTATTTGAATATATTTAAAATGTAATTTATTCCTGTGATCAAAGCTAAATTCTCAGCATCATTCCAGTCTTCAGTGTCACAAAATCCTTCAGAAATCATTCTAATATGCTTATCTGCTGTTCAAGAAACATTTATTATTATTATTATTATTATTATCAATATCTAAAACAGTTCAGTACATTTTTTCAGGATTCTTTTATGAATAGAATGATCCAAAGATCAGCATTTATCTGAAATACAAAGCTTTTATAACATTATACACTAAACCATTCAAAAGCTTGGAGTCAGTATAATTTTTTATGGGAAGCTTAGAATTTATTTTATAATTGTATAGAAATTAATACTTTTATTTAGCAAGGATGCTTTAAATTGATCTAAAGTAATGATAAATATATTTATAATGTTACAAAAGATCTCTATTTCAGATCAATGCTGTTCGTCTGAACGTTCTATTTATCAAAAAAAAACATGAAAAAATTCTACTCAGCTGTTTTTACCATAATAATAATAATAATAATAATAAATGTTTTTGAGCAGCAAATCAGAATATTAGAATGATTTCTGATGATCATGTGATACTGAAGACTGGAGTAATGATGCTGAAAAATCAGCTTTGAAATCACAGGAATATGGTATATTTTAAAATATATTTAAATAGAAAACTGTTATTTTAAATAGTAAAAATATTTCAGAAATTGGGTGTTTTTGCTGTACTTGGATCAAATAAATGCATGCTTGGTGAGCAGAAGAACTTTCTTTAAACCTCATTAAAAATCTTACTGTCTAAAATATTTTGACAGGGTGTGTGTGTGTGTGTGTGTGTGTGTGTGTGTGTGTGTGTGTGTGTGTGTGTGTGTGTGTGTGTGTGTGTGTGTGTGTGTGTGTGTGTGTGTGTGTGTGTGTGTGTGTGTGTGTGTGTGTAATAATATGAATTTAATCTCAAATTTCCAGACTTAATTATGATTATAATTTATATATAAAATCTACACACTACCATTTAAAAAATTCTGTCTCAGTTTAGTCAAAAAAGTCTCTTATCCTCTAAACCAAGTTTTTTTATGACAAATACAGTACTATTGTAAAATATTATTTATTACAATTGAAAACAACTGTTTTCTGTGTAAATGTTTTAAAATTCTATTTATTTATATGCATTTTAATAAGCTATTACTCTAGTGTTCTGTGTCACATGATCCTTCAGAAATTATTCAAATACGCTGATTTGATACATAAATTTTTTTTTTCTTGTAATATTACTCTTAATGATTCTTTAATTGTAGAAAATTCAAAAGAAAGTTGGTAGACATGTAGTTTGAATCCATATCTCACTGTCTTATATGTGCAATCCAGTATTAATGGCATAACAGCATACATCTAAATTTTAGTTTGTTTCAGTAAAGTTAAGGAACTCATTCCTCTCTACTGGATTGCAATATATCAAAATCAAAAAGTTCAGTTCCTCTTGGACTTTTGCCGCTCACTGTAGTGTTTGTTATTGTTAATCAGCACCTTGCACTCCAAAGTCCGATATTGAAACCATGCTGTTTTTCCTGGAGTTTACTCTGTCTACCAGCAATACTTTTTCAGACTCCAGGCCAAAACTCACACAGGTGCTCCATTAATAATTATTTTTTTGGTTAACAGTAGAAAGAACAGTGCACATGTGGTGTTTATGTCCTGTGGCATAACGCTTTGATTTGAATGAGCTTGCTGTTTCCAACTCCGAATCAACCTATTCAATACATTTACTGAAATATGCCGTAAATCTGAATCGGCTTTTATGCTGTCATCACAGCCATTTATGCATGCTGTGGGCTTATTTGTTTGGCCCAGTGTCATATGCCTTCTGAGAAAGCATTCATGCGGAGAAAGAACCAATTATGTGTAATTTCTGCTTTTAAGCCCATCTCCTATAATCACCATGGTGATATTTTAAATGTGATTAAACACACAGGAGTACTTCCATGTGCACAAATGTTCCTTCATCTTCACAGAACTGGAACAGCCAGATTAGCTGTTTTATATATATTTATATACAAAGACAGCTGGATGAAGCATAGCAGAATAAAACAGAAGTCTTGAGATACATTTTCCAACTACTTTTAACTTGACGCACAGTCTAAAAATTCAGCACTCATGGCGCGACACAAAGACATCCATCTAGATGAGCTTTTTATGTCAGATAATATAAATAAAAGTGACCCAACCAGTCATAAGGATCAGTTTTGTGAAATTGAGATTTATAAATGATCTGAAAGCTGAATAAATATGAATATATAAGCTTTTCATTGATGTGGTTTGTTAGGATAGGACAATATTTGGCCAAGATACAGCTATTTGAAAATCTGGAAACTGAGGATGCAAAAATACCCAAATATTGAGAAAAAATTTAAAGTTGTCCAAATTAAGTTCTAAGCAATGCATATTACTAATTAAAAATTAAGTTTGGATATATTTACATTAGGAAAAGTAAAAAATATTTTTAGCATAATAAAAAAAATTATAATTTTGACCGATAATTACTTGCTACTTAAGACTGGTTTTGTGGTCCAGGGTCACAAATATTAAATGAAAATGTGAAAAATATATAGACTCTACATGTGTAAATCAAGTCTAATTCATTCTCTCTATCCTCCATTGTTCTTTACTCTTTTTTTCTGTCTGTTTCTCAAGGACACCCCCATAAGAGCCCTCTTAGACTAATACAGTTATCTGTTTATCTCAAGCAGATGAAAAACTTCCCCTGAATGAATATACACAATATCTTGGCACACCGGTCAGGATCCAGCACAGAGGACCCTATCTTTAAAATCGCAGGCATGTAAGTATGCATCCTCTTGAATTCCAGTCCCTTTGTTTTCAGATGTAAGGGAAGAGCAGTAATGGGTCTTCTGTTGACTTTACATCCTTGGAAAGTCCGCCTGGACCGCACACCTGCTGTCCATCCAGACCTGTGGAATCTCTGCATGGTTACAGAGGATACAAGATCTGGAAAGTATGCAGGCGGCCGAAGACCCTTAAGGCAGCACTGCGTGCGTCGAGGAAATGGCCAGGAATGTCAGCGCAACCATTCCTTCCATATCCTCCGCCGCAGCCAAGAATTTCAGCATTGTTTGAACGGCAATGCCGTTAATCATCAATATAAACACCTGTATACTTAATATAATTCACCGGGCCTTTTGTTAAGGGTTTTCCCCTTGTTTTGACGGGACGCTCAAAGCGGGAGATCATGAGGTCGTCTCACTCTATGATAACCCGAGTGTAACACTCATGGGTGGTTTTGGTTTATGTATTAATTCATTGCGGTCAGCTGACAGTGTGCTGTGAAGGGTAGTGTCACCGGGTGCATTGGCGGCTTGACAAGTGCCCCATCTGACAGAGGCCAGACTGAATGTCCTTGACAGTAGCATAGCGCTGCCAGGAGTCCTTCAGTGGCAGCAGAATGCATAATTGGTGACACGATGAGCAAAGAGGACACTTGACAGAAGTCCTGGGCTGGAGAGAGAAAGGCACACTGACAGCCTTCGCAAACTCAAAGATGTCTGATCAGCTCATGGCTGGTTGAGACTTGGTTCTTGGTTTCTTGGTTCAAAGTGCAGTCTAATGGCTGTCAGCTATATGGCATTCATGTGTAAACACCTTAAAGGATTTGTTCACTCAAAAAATTTAGAAAAGTATGTCGTTATTCATTGATTAACCCTTCCCTTTAAACAAAAATGCATCCAATTACCAAGAATGTGCATTTGATAAAAAATATAATTGATAGTATATCTTTACTTAAAGATGTTCATGTCTTTCTTTCATCAGTCGAAAGGAAATTAATGTTTTTGAGGAAAACATTCCAGGATTTTTCTCCATATAGTGGACTTCAATGGTGCCCAATGCGTTGACAGTCCAAACTGCAGTTTCACTGCAGCTTCGCAAGGGCTCTACACAGTCCCAGCTGAAAAATAAGGGTGTTATCTAGCGAAACAGTCAGTTATCAAAAATTAACATTTATATACTTTTTAACCACAAATGCTCATCTTGTACTAGCTTGACTTCACACATTACATAGTGACATAGGCGGAAGCACCAACCCAGTGTTTACAAAGTGAATGTGCCCTTTACAAAAAAGGTCAGACAACGATTTCGGATGATTTTGAATTGGAGGAGAAAATGAGATGTGTATGTGTATGAATTGTGCATGACTTTTCCAATGAGATTACGTAATTTGTGAAGTTGTGGACACGCATTACATCGCTAGTGCATTTGAGCATTTGTGGTTGAAATGTATATACATTTTTTATTTTGTTTTCGAAAATGATCAGTCGTTTGACATAAGACCCTTATTCCTCGGCTGGGATTGTGTAGTACCAGTGAAACTGCAGTTTGGACCTTCAACCCATTGGTCCCCATTGAAATCCACGATATGGAGACAAATCCTGAAATGTTACAAATCTTTGTTTGTTTTCTACTGAAGAAACAAAGTCACCTACACCTACATCCACCTTCATTTTTGGGTGAACTATCCCTTTAATTTCTTTTCGACTGAAGAAAGAAAGACATGAACTTCTTGGATGACATGGGGGTGAGTAAATTATCAGGATTTTTTTTATTCTGGAAGTGAACTAATCCTTTAATACAGTTTTAACACTGTTACAAAATCGTTCTCACATATTTTTTCCTTTCTTGTCACACATTCTTTTTCTTCTTCCTTTCTTCTTGTGAGCCGTTCTGTTCAGGCTAGGGTGTTTTATAAACTGTTACCGCACTTTTATACTTTTATGTTTCAAGAGCAGAATAACATATTTTTCTTCTTTATTAAGCTTTTTTTCTCTGTTCATTTATGTTTCGAATCTGATGTGATTATGAGAAAGAGGCTGAACGCGGCTCTCGTGAGAAACAGATGAAACATGGATCAATTCAGTGACAGTTCCAAACTCATCTTATTGATGAAGAGCTCCATTATGCTTTATAAGGCCAGCTGCAGGATTTTCATGTCATAAACACAGCAGAGTCATTGCCATTAGCTTTAGCTAGCTGCTGAAGAACTATTGGATTGACTTTTTTTTAGCCTAAATATGCTCATTCTGAGTACTCGTGACTGTCCATGACGTATGATCTTTGTAAACCACTGATGTCAGTGTGTCAGCGTAAGTTAATGAATGTCTTTGCTAATCTAAGCACTAGACATCTCTCCCAGCCATTTATACCTTGAAGCTTTATCCAAGAGATCAAGGGGAACTTTTAGGGTCATTTTCCCTCATTTGTTTCGTTTTAGGGTTTATCTCTGTTATTAGGAAGCTCAGAAGTACTGACCAGAATGGTTGATTTGAACTAAAACTTAAAACTCTGGGACCATTGATCATTATAATTGTTCTGTTTTAATACGAGTCTTTCATTACAAATTAAAAACTGAAAAAACGAATATGAATTTCAGATTTAAATATAGCCTATATTTAATGCCAGATTTTTAATTTGGTTTTAGATTTGTGGACCCCAGTATTAATGTGATGATCTAGATGGTTTATTTTTTCCAGAATCCATTGTAGCTGCTAGACTTGTGTGAAATTGAATTGCTTGCTGTTGATAATCTGTGCATTTGAAGGGCTGTGTCCAGACACCTGGTTTTGCTTCTATTCCCTATTATTATTGTTATTTTTGTTATTTCGTGATGCCACCAGGGTGGCGATGTGCTGATGGCTTGGGCTCGTCATCGCTGCTTACAGCTATGTTGTTATTTCTGATGCTTTTATTCTGTAACCCTAAAGTAGTTGGATCTAAAAGTGAACATAAGAGTCTTCATTTTGTCCCAACATCAGAGCCACTGAGGGCACAGTGGATCAATTTTGTTTTTAATAGTAACGACACAGAATACACACAAAAACAGAAGAGAGCGGTGGAGTGAGCTATATCTCATTATCATTTATAGAGACATGCACTAAAACGGGTCGCTGTGAACAGAGCTGTTTTTGACAAGGTAAAAGGGGCGTTGTATTACACAACCATTGAGGAATTATAACCAAAGTATGTTGCAGACATTTCATAAAGACCCTGAAAAAAATCATACCAACTTGTGGAAAATGGCTACCTGATGTCTACTTTTAACTGTGGTATAGTCATTATGGGCTCATGATGTTTTGAGTTTGTCATGCTCTAGTGAAATTGTGATTTACAGTCTGAGCAAATGTATTGACTGATGGGTATGTTTTGTCAGTGTATGTTCACAGAACAGAAGCAGAGGCCTGTGTTTGTTTGAGTGCAGGTCAATGTTCTCTTGGTGTGCACATCCTCTCTTTAGTCACATCCCTAACTTTAGTCACGGTCACTGAGGTGACGTGCATCTTTGTCTTTACCATGCAGCTGAAGGTTATGGCTAGAGTTGCCAAGCCTGTGGTGTTCAAATGAAATTGGACTGTGTTTAAATGGTTGTTGTCTTTGCACACCAAAAGTATTTTTTAGCTTCATAAAATTAAGGTTGAACAACTGATCTCACATGGACTATTTAACTACTTTTCTGGGCCTTGAACGTGGTAGTTGCGTTGCTGTCTATGCAGGGTCGGAATGCTCTTGGATTTCATCAAAAATATCTTAATTTAAGGGTAATTAATGACATAATTTTCATTTTTGGGTTTGAGCTGGGATTTAGTTTGTTGGTTTAGTAGCTCGTTTCCGCCACTGAATAAAAAATGTAAAAAAGGTTATTGCGAATCTGACTTTTTTCTCACAATTGCAAGTTTATATCTCACAATTCTGAAAAAAAAAGTAAGAATTGCGAGTTTGTTTCATGCAGTTCTGAGAAAAAAAGTCAGAATTGTGAGATAAAAAGTATCTTTTATTCAGTGGTGGAAACAGGCTTCCATAGGTTGGTTTGATCATTGGGCTTTTTCACAAAGACCTGGCAACCCTGTTATGTGTGCAGGCCACAGGAGGAGGTGCTGAAAGGTTAGATGTACAATCAGGAAATTCTCTGTGATGGCCTCAGCTCCCTCAGTGGGTGTCTGTATTCCCATGACACAGCTTTTCTTTTCCTCCTCACTCACATGGCACCCAACGATTGAGAAACCCCCATAACTTAAGAAAACTCTGCTTTGTTTAGCTTTGCTTTTCCCTTGTTTTGCTAGTCTTTAAGAGACTGCAGGTTGAGATCAAGAATCAACAAGCCGAAAAAGAAGGTCAGGCATCAGAGGGACACTTATGTTGACCGGTCATCTGCTTTGACCATTTGTCCATTGGTAGGAGACTTATGAAAAACTGCTCCCTTCTGAGTAACCACAAGGCTTTCAGGATGATAGAGCAGGTTAGAACGTACCTCAGCCTCATGCAGACTTATAAACATACTGATTTAAACTTGATGTGATGGACGCAGCATGAGCGTCTTTCTGAGAGTCTGGAAGCTGAAGGGCTTCAATCATCTTTAATCAGCGCGTTTCAGCCTCTCCAAGAAACACAGTTGGAGCAATGCGGCAGTCTCGCCACGGCCCATTAGCGCTGCAGTTTACTTTAACCTAGCAAGTTTTGAGGAGCCCTCAAGGCCACAAAACCTGAAAGTAAACACGCCGCACACGGAATGTGTTTACCAATCTGCCAATGACCTTTTCCTACGTGCTTCAAATGTGTTTTTGAGGGTTTTAATCTGAAATCAACATCGCATATGTGCATTTGCGTATCAGATTGTTGAATTAAAGGCTGGAAGGCTAGAGGAAGGGAGTGCACCTTTAATGCCTTTAAATGTTAAATGAGCAAGTGAAAACCGATAGGTGAAATGTACGAGTGCCAGGAATATAATGTCCTAAAAATAGAGTTTGTCACCAGATGAGTGGAAAGAAAGTGTTAGAGAGGTCAGAACTAGCAGTCTGGCCGTGTTTGAAGTGTGTGTGTGCGTGCCAGTGGCTGTGCTTCTTTTCTCTACGGGTCAACAGGGATGCACACTCAGGGTTTGACAGGATGTGTCAGGCTGGTCCTTCTGCCTTCATGTCCATCTATCGGTTGAATTCTCTCTCTTTTGTCGGTCTGTTTGTCTCTAACTTTCATTTGCTCTTTCCCAGTGGAGAGCAAAATCAATGTGTCCCTGTCTGTCAGTATGATATTGCCTCGCAGGCCTCAATTTTCCAACAAAATGAGTGCAGTGGATGTGTTTTGATATTGATGCACCACCCCATATAAAACTTGAAACATGATTTCTCTTGAAAAAAAAAAAACAACAACAAAAAAAAAAAAAGATATTTACTTGAGTAGATGGATCACAAAATGAAGTCTTAAAGGAACACTCCACTTTTTTTGGAAATAGGCTCATTCTCCAACTCCCCCCGAGTTAATAAGTTGATTTTTACCATTTTGAAATCCATTCAGCCGTTCTCCTGTTCTGGCGATATCACTTTTAGCATAGCTTAGCATAGATCATTGAATCCTATTAGACCAATAGCATCACGTTCAAAAATGACCAACGAGTTTCCATATTTGTTGTATTTAAAACTTGACTCTCCTGTAGTTATATCGTGTAGACCGGTGGAAATGCAAAGCTGCGAGTTTCTAGGCTGATAAGATTAGGAACTACACTTCCATTCCGGCGTAATAGTCAAGGAAGTTTACTGTCGTAATATGGCCGAAGCAGGCGGAGTATTATCAGAAATGAGTTCCCAGCTAGTCTAGCATTTGCACATGTGCTGCGTGGTATTACTGCTCCTGCTTCGGTCATGTTACGGCAGCAAACTTCCTTGACTATTACGCCGGAATGGGAGTGTAGTTCCTAATCTTATCGGCCTAGAAACTCGCAGCTTTGCATTTCCACCGGTCTTAGTACACGATATAACTACAGAAGAGTCAAGTTTTAAATACAACAAATATGGAAACTCGTTGGTCATTTTTGAACGTGATGCTATTGGTCTAATAGGATTCAATGATCTATGCTAAGCTATGCTAAAAGTGATATCGCCAGAACAGGAGAACGGCTGAATGGATTTCAAAACGGTAAAACTCAACTTATTAACTCGGGGGGGAGTTGGAGAATGAGCCTATTTCCAAAAAAAGTGGAGTGTTCCTTTAAGGGGATAGTTCACCCAAAAATGATAATTCTGTCATTAATTACTCATCCTCATGTTGTTCCAAACCTGAAAGACCTTTGTTTATCTTCAGACAACAAATTGCGATATTTTTGATGTAACTACCACGTTAAAGGCCCAGAAAGGTAGTAAGGACATTAATAAAATAGTCCATGTGACATCAGTGGTTCAACCGTAATTTTACGAGAATGTTATTTGTGTGCAAAGAAAACAAAAAAAATGATTTTATTCAACAGTTTCTTCTCTTCCGTGTCAGTCTTCGACGCGTGTTCACGAGGGTACCACAATGCATGGGTGTGTGCTCATCTAAGACTGACACAGAAGAGAAGAAATGTTGAATGAAGTTGTTATTTTTGTCTTATTTGTGCACAAAAAATATTCATAAAATTACATTTGAACCACTGATGACACATGGACTATTTTAATGATGTCCTTCTGGGCCTTGAATGTCTCAGTTGTGTTGCTGTCTATGCAGGGTCAGAAAGTTCTCAGATTTGATCAAAAACATCTTAATTTGTGTCCCGAAGAAGGAAGAACGAAGGTCTTACAGGTTTGGAACGAGGGTGAGTAATTAATGACAGAATTTTCATTTTTGGGTAAACTATCCCTGTAAGATAAAAATGACATTTTATTCTGTGTTTATTTGTTTTTTTGTTCTGTTAGGACTAAATATTTTAGTAATACTTTACTAGTTTAAAAATGTACAGATTTTATTAAACTTCTTAAAGTTTCATTTTAATAAATAAATATGTGACCTTGGACCACAAAACCAGTCTTAAGTAGCATGGGTATATTTGTAGCAATAACCATAATACATTGTATGAGTAAGAATGATTGATTTGTCTTTTATGCCAAAAATCATTAGGATATTAAGTTAATATCATGTTCCATGAAGATATTTCGTAAATTTCCTACTGTAAATATCACAAAACTTTATTTTTTATTCGTAATATGCATTGCTAAAAGCTTCATTTGGACAACTTCAAATCGATTTTCTCAAATTCTTTTTTTTTTTTTTTTTTTCGCACCCTCACATACCTGATTTTCAACAAACACAAACACAATCAAAGGAAAGCTTTTTTATTCAGATAAATAAATACACTAATGTAAAATGTAATAATATTTGTGACCCTGGACCACAAAACCAGTCTTAAGTCGCTGGAGTATATTTGTAGCAATAGCCAAAAATACATTACATGGGTTAAAATTTTAGATTTTTTTTATGCCAAAAATCATTAGGAAATTAAGTAAAGATCATGTTCCATGAAGATTTTTTTTTTTTTTTTTGTAAAATTCCTACTATAAATATATCAAAATGTAATTTTTGATTAGTAATATGCATTGTTAAGAACTTAATTTGGAGAACTTTAAAGGTGATTTTCTCAGTATTTAGATTTTTTTGCACCCTCAGATTCCTGATTTTCAAATAGATGTATCTCGGTCAAATATTGTCCTATTCTATCAAACCATACATCAATAGAAGGCTTGTTTATTGAGCTTTCAAATGATGTATAAATCTCAGTTTTGTAAAATTTAACCTTATGACTGGTTTTGTGGTCCAGGGTCACATATTATATTGTAAATATATATTGGCACCGATGAAGAATTGTGTGACACTGAAGACTGGAGTAATGGCTGCTGAAAATTCAGCTTTGCCATCACATAAATAAATTAAATTGTAAATACATTCAAATAGAAAACTTTTGTAATAATAAATTAACATTTCAAGTAACATCACCAAAGTAATGTAAAAGTATGCACGTTCAATCTTTTGACTTCATGTTAGCTATTGCATTAACAAGTGTTAACATGCGCTTTAGAGTGTATTAAAATAATGCGTCATTTCTGTCTCAGTGCTTTTTCCCAAAAGTATGACTAAAATCCAGATAATGAATTCAAAAGAATTGAGTATAACTGAATGTCACAATAAGGCAATGTTGTGAAACTAATGTTTTTACATCTGGTATTGTGAACTTCACACACACAAAATAATAATCAGCCAGTCTCACAGTCACATCTTGACTGGCCGTCCTTAGACCTTGTTCCTCTATTATGTCCAGTCTGTGGCCCGCTGGGTCTCAAAAATCCCCCAATGGAATTTAGAGGGGGGAAAAAATCACTTTGTCTTTCAGCAGTGGTCTTTTTTGCATATGCCGTCTGTTAGTGGAAGTCTCAGGCCATTATTCACAAAGCTTACAAAGGTCGGGTTAGGCTGCAAGCAAATCCCTCTTCAAGCCAATTATTGCTCTCTGAATACATGGATCAGACTATGTGCCAGATTCAATACAGACTATTGATTGGAATTATTTCTCTAAGAGACATATTTCACAGTGAAAACTGCCTCACGTGGTGTCTCAATAAAACTAGTTAATTATGACTCAAAGGGACACCTTCACCTTATTGTTAGTCATGCTAACATGCTTAGTCCCTTGGATATGCAATCACTTATCCAAGATTAGGCTTTAGGAAAAGGAGGAATTTAAAAATATCCTGCCTTAATCAAGCTGTAGGGTCCATTTGGCCATCTGAGAACCTCCATACGGTCCAGACGTGTGTGTGTGTGTGTGTGTGTGTGTGTGTGTGTGTGTGTGTGTGTGTGTGTGTGTGTGTGTGTGTGTGTGTGTGTGTGTGTGTGTGTGTGTGTGTGTGTGTGTGTGTGTGTGTGTGTGTGTGTGTGTGTGTGTGTGTGTGTGTGTGTGTGTGTTTGAGGTATTGGTCTGATTAGGGTCGCCATGAAGCATTGCAGAATTCCCCAGCTGAGAGTACAGCAACATCCTCTGTGTTTCAACTGGAAAATGTCCAATGGCAAATTAAGAGGCAATTAATTACAGTATCATTTAACAAACAGAGACGCAAACATACACAAATGAGCCAACAGACAGGATGCCAGAGACAAGGGGAAGCTTGAGCCGGCCGATAGGAAGCGAGGACAGTAGCGGCTGGAGTGCGGCCCTGTCCCTGAAACCAGCATGCAATCCAGACCTCCCTTCCTCTCTGTATTTTCCTGTTTACCAACCTGCTCGCTCGCTTGTTTGGATGTTTTCCTTCGGTCCCCTGAGTCGATATCTTCCTGTAGCGCACGGGCACTCACCTGACTTAATCGCTCCGGCCTGGCTGCCGGACGTCATTAAAAGGCTCAGAATATCGACTCCGGGAAGTCTGATGGAGTCTGGTGTCGGTGCATTGTTTGGAAAAAGCTTTGGATTTTGCCTTTTAGATTTTAGAGTCACATCTTGCTCCATTTATTCCATCTTCCCTTCATTTCTCTGTGCTAGATGTTATGATTTTTCACCAGCGCTGTGTTGAGCAATTAATTCCACTTGAAAGTGTTGAAGGACTTGATTTATTTCTTTTTGCAACTGACCTGAACTTTAAAATACAATGCCTTCGAAGAAATGTTTAATTTATCTGTCAAACTCAAGTGTGAAATAATAAGTGGAAAAGCGAGAACGAATGTGGAGCACTGAACAGTTTGGATGCCAAAGTGACTGTTGTTGTACCTTTTGAAGTGATGGCATGTCCGTTCTTTGTCTGCGCACTGCGTACAGTCCGAGTATCATTTAGATTAGTTTTTTTCTTTCATGTTATCAGCGGTGACCTCATGACCTTATGTCTGGAGGTGCTTTCAGAAGCAGTGTGGTTTGAACAAGGTCACACAGGTCTCTGGCCAGTAATGGCATCTGTGCCTTCATATCAGCCTAGTCTGTTTAGTCATGGAGACTGTGAGGTTTCTTATCATACAGTCAGAGATGTGGTTTAGCCTACTAACTCACTTGTTTTCAAACTCTCCGGGTCAAATGGCACTTTTGATCAAATCGGACCAAACGTTTCAAAGGTTTCTCAAATGGCCTCTTTAAATGAACTGATAATCTTACACATTCCCACAGAGATATTTACTCATTTTGGCTGATAATTAAGTTGGAAAAGAATGTGAATTACTTGTTTAATTAGATACTCTTTAGAGGACTTTAAGATAAAAAAAAATCTGATCACAATGCAGGTCAAATTTTTAAATGACTATATTTCTTGCATAAAATTAACCCAAAATAGGCTGTAAATTAATGATATTAATTATGTTCAATAAATGAACATTTAATAATAAGTTGAATAAATAATAATTAAATCATTATCTTTTTTTTATTGCTTATTAATAAATATTCACCTTATGATTATTGTTGATGCCTCTAGTAATTATGTTTTGGGCTCATTTTAAGCCAGCCATATAGTCATTTTTAATCAATAGTTGAGATAAATAAAACTACCAAGAAGGTTGGGTTAAACATTTAACATAATTTAATTACAAAATAAATGTAACTGAGAAAAAAATATATATAATTACATTACAGTTACTTATGAAAATGTTAACAATTACAAAGGAGGTTACATCTGAATATTTATAAATATTTACCATTTCTTGTTATGATTTTAAATCTGTATTTAACCTCAGAATAATCTCAAAGTTAAAACAGGTGATAAAATAAATTAAATTATTATAATCTTAATTCAAGAGATGAAGTATTGAAAATTTGACAGTAATCAGTGTTGAGTACTATTATAAGGACAATCTTGTCTGCTTTAAATGTTTTGAAAACATGTGTTAGCAATTTAGAAAAGTAATCAGAAAGTAATCAAATGTAATCAATTACATTACTTCAATAAAATACACTGCCAGTCAAAAGTTTTTTTGGAATGTTTTTTTTTTTAGAAAAGTCTCTTCTGCTCATCAAGCCTGCATTTATTTGATCCAAAGTACAGCAAAAACAGTAAAATTGTGAAATATTCTTACTATTTATAGTAACTGTTATGTGAGCATCATTACTCAAGTAACACGATCCTTCAGAAACCATTCTAATATTCTGATCTGCTGCTCAAAAAACATTTATTTTTATTATGTTGAAAACAGCTGAGTAGACTTTTTCAGGTTCAAAACAACAGCATTTTCTGAAATAGAAATCTTTTGTAACATTATAAATGTCTTTATTATCACTTTTGATCGATTTAAAGTATCTTTGCTAAATAAAAGTGGTTGTTTCTATAATTTCTTCTCCAAAAAAAAAATATACTGACTCCAAGCTTTATAGCTCCAAGTATAATATTAAAAACTCTTTTTATTTCAGGTAAATGATGATCTTTGGGTCTTCCGTCAATATTGATTTTACTAATAATAATAAAATATAAATGTTTCTTGAACAGCAAATCAGGATATTAGAATGATTTCTGAAGGGTCATGTGACACTGAAGACATGGAGTAATTTAGCTTTGATCACAGGAATAAATAACATTTTAAAATATATATTTAAACAGAAAGGCGTTATTTCAAATAGTAAAAATATTTCACAATATTGCTGCTTTTTTTGTATTTTGGATCAGGCTTGTTTGCTTTTAAAAAAAACAAATAATCTTACTGTCCAAAAACTTTTGACTATGTTCAGTTCAGGGCAACATTTCTAATGCTCATTTAAGTATTCAATAAGTAGTTTTTCTTTTTTTCAGTTTTATTTTAATTTCTGAATATATTGTTGTGCTGTGTATGTATATCAAGTTTAAATATATTTAACACTGGGGAAAACTCCATGTGAGAAGCACTGTCCTGGCTTAATGCACAGCAGGTTCCGGCCGTTAACAGTCTTGTAAATATAGCTTCTGCTTGACCTTGTTCCTCTTGTGGTCAAAGGGCTTAATAAATGTTCTTGAATGTGTTTATCTGTGCATGTCTTAAAAGTTTCATTTAGCCTCGGTGTAGGTTAATATTCAGTGATGCACCTCATGTCCAGCTAACCACACTGACCGCATTCATAAACATAATGAGCGCCGTTTCCTCCTCCTGGTAAACACTCAGACCCTGTGACAGGTCACCGCCTACTCTTCTCTCAGAGCATCGGAATGTGTCACTCTGGGTGCCGGAGACATAAAGAGACTCACTTTTCATGTGGCCCAAGCGTCCACTGCAGGGCAAAACAGAGGAGAGATGGGCTACATTCAGATAGTCTAGGTAGTTCACTAGATTTTGAAGCACAGCCATTCAGATGCACATTTGTTGATTTGAACTATGCCCATTTGGGACTGTGGGAAAGAGACGTCGGATGACTCTCATACCAGACTGAATATATGACTGCAATAAAGAGAGCAGAATTTTCTCATTCTGTGGTCACCCAGCTATTTCTGTTCATCAACGGAGAGACGAGTGTCTGCTTTTCTCCCCGCTCTCATCCCGCTTTCAAATAACACACTGTAATGACATGATTATCCAGCTGCTTCTCATTCTCTCTATATATCATGAGGGCCTTCTGAGGGAAAAACTCTGAGTTTCAGCATAACAAAGGTTGTTTGGTTCTTTGTGTTCTTGACACACTTGTTTTAGTCTCTCTCTGTGTGCGAGAGGAATAGAGGTCTTGTGGGGTTATCCTGCGAGTCTAGGAAGGTTATTCTTTGTCATTGTGCTTTCTGGTATCACCAAAAGCGACTCTTGACCCATAAATATTTAACAGAGCAGACTTTAATAGAAACTTCACTTTCACCTCTTCCTCTGCAAAAGACCCTCGGCTGGACTTTGTTTTCAGCACCCCTCACCCTCTCTCTCTCACATAAATATTTATAAGGGAGTGAAGGGAGAGAGGTTTTATTAGGGCATCTGTGATTTAATGTGATGGACCAATCACGGGAAGAGAATAAATTGCACTTCCACTACAAAGTGTATGAAAAAGACCCAGCAAACCTGAAATCAAAAAGGCAGTTGGCACATTCCACGAATACGTCGTTGTCCCAATATTTTGGTAAAGGATTAAAAGGATTTTTATTAAAATTCAGAGGTTTGAGAACTATTAGATATTTTTGATAAACAAAATTAACCTAGCATTAATCCTAAATGTGTGTTCAACTTTGAATTGAGGATTTTTGCCTGTCTCACATCAGAGCTCTTGACTTTCTCTGCTGTTTTCAACAAATAAAATCATGCAATGTCATAATTTTGAATAAAAAAAAAATCTTTTTTATGTAAATTGTAGTGTTGACCACATTCATTGATCTTCAACCCTGTTATCCAAATTTGTGTGAGATAAAAATAAATATAGTTATTTATTTTTTATATGAAATGTAGTGTTGACCACATTTGTTGATCTTCAACCCTGTTATCCAAATTCTTGTAAGATAATAACATTTGTATTTATATATTTTCTTTTTTATATCAATTGTAGTGTTGACTGCATTTAGACAGATAAAATATATATATATATATATATATAGATATTTTCTTTTTATATAAATTGTAGTGTTAACCACATTTGTTGATCTTCAACCCTGTTATCCAAAATCTTGTAAGATAAAATGTATATTTTTATATATATTTATATATTTTCTTTTTTATGTAAATTCTAGCATTGACTGCATTCGTTGATTTTCAACCATTGTAAAAAATTCTTTTAAAATAAAATATATATTTATATATATTCTTGTATTTTTTATATAAATTGTAGTGTGGACAGCATTTGTTGATTTTCAACCGTTGTCCAAAATTTTGTAAGATAAAAATATATATTTATATATATATTGTTATATTTTCTTATTTATATAAATTGTAGTGTTGACAGCATTTGTTGATTTTCAACCCTGTTGTCCAAAATTTTGTAAGATAGAAATATGTATTTATAAATATTCATATATTTTACTTTTTTATATAAATTTCAGTGTTGACCGCATTCATTGAGTGTCAATGAAACCCTAAACCCTGTTATCCAAAGTCTTGCAAGATAAAAATATATAGAGATTTATATATTTTCTTTTTAATATAAATGTTAGTGTAGACCACATTCGTTGATCTTCAACCCTGTTTTCCGAATTCTTGTAAGATAAAAATACATATGTTTTCCTTTTTATATAAATTGTAGTGTTTACTGCATTCGTTGAACTTCAACCCTTTCTAATAAGAAATTGTAGTGTTGACCTTCATTGGTCTTCAACCCTGTTATCCAAATTTTTAGTAAGATAAAAATATCAGATAAATATTTTCCTTTAATTTTGGGCATAACTTTATTATATTGTTATTATTATTTACTCTCAAACTAGTTGGCCTCTACTGAATGACAACTTCATTTGGTCTGTTTTGGCAACCCTGTTACCTATTCCTGCGTTTTTTTATAATTTGATGCATTTTGTCTTTTTATTTTTGTTTGCTTTTTTAATTATTTAATGTTTTTGTTTGCTAAAAGTGTTGTGAAAACTGCAAACAAAGGAATTTTAAAAACAACCAAATTTGATTTTATTTAATTTTTTTACCTTCGTTTACTGACCTGTTTTTATTTTTGTTTCACTTGTTTTAGGCCCTACTTCTTACCCCCTTCGCAGACAGTGCCTGCATTTGTTTAAACAGAATTCAGGCGCCATATTCTCTTTCTTTTGAGCAGCACTGAGCTCAGCGCTCTCTGTTATTCAAAACTAGAGCACTTCCACATACCTTCATTAATTCTGAGGAGTAGACGCACAGTGGGGTCTCTTCCTCTGGTGCGAGCAGCATGGGGTGCGTTTGAGTAAGTGTGGAGTGTGAGACTCTATGTCTATGTGTGTGTGCGTATGTGTGTGTGTATTAGTATAGCTCTAGTCCTGCACCCCGGAGACCACCCGCTGATTATGTAAAACTCCTCCGCCTCTGAGTGTCTAAGCACAGCCGAGAGGGAAGTTCAACATCCATCTCTCCTGACCTTGTCTGACCCATCTAATCCCGCCGTTTCTCAGGTTCTGATTACACAGATCAGGGACCAGCATCGGGATCGAACACCAAACCCAATCATCAGTCACTCTGACTGGCATCTGACAGCTCCCATGGCCTGCTCGAACCTACTCCGCAACCACCCCACTCCGCATCCACTTCAAAGTCCCACAATCTGAGGGGTTATCTCATTTATTCGGCCAATGAAGTCCTGGGAATATCAGTGAGATTAAAGGGATAGTTCACCCCAAAATTAAAATTACTTCATTAATTAATCACCCTCATGTCGTTCCAAACATGTAAAAACCTTTAGAACACAATTTAAGATTTTTTTGATGAAATCCAAGAGCTTTCTGACCTAGAAATGTAGAAAGGACATTGTTAAAATGGTCCATGTGACTTCAGTGGTTCAACCGTAATTTTTTGAAGCTATGATAATACTATTTGTGTGCAAAGAAAACAAAAATAAAGACTTTTTTTCCGGTTTCTTCTCTTCCATGCCTTCAACGCACGTTCATGAGAGTGCTACAACGCATTGCTGTCTATGCAGGGTCAGAAAGCTCTTGGGTTTCATCAAATATATCTTCATTTGTGTTTGGGACATGTATTTTCCTTTAGTTAATCCACAAGTTTCGACGCGTATCTTTCTTCTTGAAATGATTTACTCACGACTCGGAAGTCCATGACGTCCTTTTTGTTTCCTCATTTATTTTCAACATCGAACGTTTTAACACTTGTTACAGTATTTTCATATAAATCCACTTTAGTCACAACAACTTATGGCTGTATCTTCATGAATCTTAATTCCAGACTGATCTTAATTACGGTCAAAAGCTTGTGTCCTCCAGAACTTTCGCAACTTACTGATTTCTCACGTGCGTCTAACCAAGCACGTGGACTATGAAATGACGTCATTAGACATGCGCAGTAAAAAACTAATATAAACTGAAAAATATACAACATAATATAACACACATAATATTATAATCAATATAAATAATGAATTATGAAATATGGCTCTTACATTTCCGGCCCCTAATTGACAGGCAAGAAGACTGACAATTACCTTTTTTTTATACCAAAAGAGCCATGTAGTTTCACTATTCACATTAGCCATCACTTTAAACTTCTTAAATGTCCAATATTTGCTTTACAGTGTCCATATCTTTGCACACCAAAGAAACAGTCTTAGACACTTATGACCTTAACAGTCCATTTCACATATGAGGCATAACTTGTCAATGGGTCTTTCCAGGGTATTGGTCTTAGTTTTAACCAACACTCGTCTTACAAGTCCTTTTTTATCAGGAAACACTTTCATGATTCGTCCAAAGACCCATGAATTTCTTGGAGAAGACTCGTCAATTATTAAAACGACATCTCCAACTGAAAGGTTTTTTCTCACTTGAAACCATTTTTGACGCTCCTGAAGCAAAGGCAAATATTCGCGGACCCACCGCTTCCAGAACAAGTCAGCAAGGTACTGAATTTGCTTCCACTTGCGACGTGCATATATGTCCTCTTTTTTGAAAAGTCCAGGAGGCAAGTTTGGCTGTCTTTTCATTATCAACAGGTGATTGGGTGTCAAGGGTTCCAGATCTGTGGGATCATCTGTGACAGTAGTAAGTGGTCGGTCATTCATTATAGCTTCCACCTCACACAGTAATGTATGCAAGCCCTCATCAGTAAGTGTTTGCTCTTTCAGTACAGATCGCAAGATCTTTCTGACTGATCTTATCTGTCGTTCCCATATTCCACCAAAATGAGACCCGGAAGGTGGGTTGAATATCCACTGTATTCCTTTTTGCATGAGAGTGCATTCAATTTTTGACTGATTCCACTGTTGGATAGCCTTACGCAATTCAACCTCAGCACCTACGAAGTTAGTGCCATTGTCACTTCTCATGATTGACACCTGACCTCTCCTGCACACAAAGCGTCGAATGGCATTCAAACAGGAGTCTGTGTCCAATGAATGTGCAACTTCAATATGCACAGCTCTTGTTGTCAAACAAGTAAACAATACACCGTACCTTTTAACATTACTTCTACCTTGTCGAACATCAAACGGTCCAAAATAGTCTACTCCTACATTGGTGAAGGGTGGATGATCTGGTGTTACTCTGTCACGTGGTAGTTCTGACATCTTTTGTTCACCAGCCTTTGCTCGGATCTTTCTACACGTCACACAGCTGGAAAGAAACTTTCTCACAATGGAGTTAGCAGTCAGAATCCAGAATTTTTGTCGCAATTTTGAAAGCATATAATTCCTTCCGCAATGTCCAATTTTTTCATGAATGTCTCTTAAAATTAAAGTAGTGACATGCGAGTCTTTAGGTATAATGATTGGGTGTTTTACATGCTCAGGCATTGCAGACCTACCAAGACGTCCTCCAACTCTCAGTATTCCATCCTGCAGTATTGGATCCAGTTTGGAAAGGCAGCTGTTCCTTTTTACAGATGCATTGCTCTTTTGCAACGTGGAAATTTCTTCTTTGAATTTTTGCCGTTGAATGAACTTAATAATTTCATTTTCAGCTCTTGTTAAGTCCTGCATTGTCAGAGACTTGTAGGTTTCCACCATAGGGTCATCTTCACATCTGTCTTTTTGTTTTGTTTTTTGTTTAAGCATGTCCTTGACACGAAGAATCCATGCAACAGATCTTCTCAACTTGTACCAATCAGAGTAATAGTTGATCAGTTTGCTCACAGCATCTGTGCTTTCTGTAACACTCACAAGATTCACAGAAGCAGAGTGTTTAATGTCAGTGTCATCCTCTTTTATTGATGGGTCATGAATGTTCTCAGGCCATTTACTCTCTGGTTCTTTGAGAAAAGAGGGACCATGGATCCAGTTGAAGGTTTTCATGAATTTATCACAAGAAAGTCCCCTGGAAGCAGAATCAGCTGGGTTTTTTGAAGTACTGACATACCTCCACTGCTGTGGCTTGGTAGACTCTCTTATGATGGCAACTCTATTGGCAACAAAAGTTTTGAAACGAAGTTTTTCGTTGTCAATATATCTCAAAACAGTTGTACTGTCAGTCCAAAATATAGAGTCCAGTAACTCCATTTCCAGTTCACATTTCAACATCTTGTCAGTGTTCACAGCAACTACTGCTGCAGTCAATTCCATACGCGGAATAGTGGTTTGTTTCAGTGGTGCTACACGGGACTTCCCCATCATGAAGGCACAATGTGTAAGTCCATCAGCATTAACCAACCTGAGGTATGAGACAACTCCATATCCCACCTCACTTGCGTCTGAGAAATGATGAAGTTGTGCTGTTGTTGTAACTCCAAAGTCAACTGGTTTGATGCATCTTGCCACACTAAACTCAGACAGTTGATGCAACTCTTGTAACCAGCCTTTCCATCTTTTTGCAAACTGTTCAGGAATGTCATCATCCCATGCCAGCCTTTCTTTACACAACTGCTGCATTAAGATCTTTGTTGGCAATATAACAGGTGCAAGGAAACCCAAAGGGTCATAGATTGAACTTGCAATTGACAGGATTCCTCTTCTGGTAACAGGTTGTTCTTTCAAACTGACTTTAAACTTGAATGTGTCTGTGTTGACGCACCACAACACTCCCAGAGCTCTCTCGACAGGAAGTGCATCTTTACTCAAGTCCAAGTCTCTCACGTCTTTGACTCTTTCACTTTCTGGAATAGAAGTCAAGAAAGCACGACTATTACTTGCCCACTTGGTGAGGTGAAACCCTCCACTAGCACAAAGGTCTGTGAGATTATTATACAGGGCAATTGCTTGATCATGGCTCGAAACAGACTTTAAGCAGTCGTCTACATAAAAGTTCTTAAGCACTGTGCTGACTGCTTCAACAGATGATTTGCTGCGGTTTTCTTCTGCTGTTTTCCTGAGGGCAAAGTTAGCGACACTTGGAGATGATTTTGCGCCAAACAGATGGACGACCATTTTGTACTCAACCAAGTCCTGGTTTACATCTCCATTCGGCCACCACAGGAAACGCAGCAAGTCGGTGTCTTTTTCGGGAACTCTCACCTGATAATACATGGCTTCAACGTCTGCCATCATGGCCACTGACTCTTGCCTGAAACGTGTGAGCACTCCAATGAGTGAATTTGTCAAGTCCGGTCCTTGTAGGAGCTCGCTATTCAATGATACTCCCTGGAAGCTGGCAGCACAATCAAAAACCACTCTTAGCTTTTTCTTCTGAGGATGATATACCCCATGGTGAGGTATATACCACACCTGACCATCTTGGCGACTTAGGTAAGATGTAGAGACCTTGACTGCATGACCTTTTTTGAACATGTCATTCATGAAGTTTGAATACTCCTCATGAAATGAGCAGTTTTTCTTTAATTTCTTTTTGAGGTTTAGTGCACGCTGCATTGCTGCACTCCGATTGTTGGGCATTTGTCTAACTACTTTCTTAAATGGAAGGCCAATGTAGTAGTGACCGTTGGTAAACTGCAGAGAGTTAGTTACAGAATCCAAAAACTGATGATCCTCTGGCGACAACTCAGCTCTATCATCACAATTCCGCTCAGGAAAATCATGGTTGTACTGTTGTATCAGCATCTGCTCCACACTTTCCATGGAAATTCTGTTGACTGTAACGTTTGTCCGCTTGTTGTCATACATGCTCTCCTCAACAGGTTCTCTAAAAGGTCCATTCAGAATCCATCCAAGAGTGGTCTTTACTGCATATGGCCCATTGTGTTTACTGTTAATTACTTGCCATGGTTCTAGAAGCTTGTACTCTTTATTACCTATGAGGATTTCAATTCCAGCATCAATCTGAGGCAATTTCACTTCACTGAGGTACGGCCACTTATCAATGTCGTGTTGTTGTGGAATGTTTTTCATTGAGACAGGGATGCTCTTTTGTGTAAACACTTTGGAAAGTTCGACAAAGCTGTTTTCTTCCAGACCACTAACCTCCAAATCAGTGATCACATAGGTTTTTATTTGTTTCTTGGAGCTCATGGTGCTCAACATCATGTCAACCTTTCTGCCTTGGACATTTAACCGCCTTGCTAATGACTCCGTGCAGAAAGTGGCAGAACTACCCGGGTCTACAAACGCATACACTTCCACTGTCTTGTCACTTTTTTTGGACTTTATTTTAACAGGTACTATGGCAAGAACACAACTGTCTCCGGCCCCAGTACAGGCACTTGTTTCATGACTCACTGTAGCAGGCAAGGTACTAACTGTTTCAGTTTCATCAACTTTTACCATTACATTCCCATGATCTTTGTCTTGTGTGGCAATGTGTAGCATGGAAGGATGTTTCTTTGAGCACAACTGACAAGTGATTCTTCTCATGCAGTCTTTGCTTAAGTGTCCTTTCACTAAACATCCAAAGCAAAATCCATTCTTTCTCAAAAAGTCCAATTTGTCTTTATATGACTTAGCAGTGAAGCGGTAGCATTCATCTAAGGTATGACTTTTCTCACAGAATGCACAAGGTTTCGTGAAAGCACTGATAACTGATGCACAATTGTTCTTTGTTATAGTCAAGTCTTGATTTTCACCAACCTGTTTCACACCAATTACAAAGCTGCTACCTCCTCTTTTTCCTTCTTTCTTCAGCTTGTATCCTTGAAGACCTTTGTTAAGGGGTTTCTTATCACCAGCCATGGCTTCCAGATCTCCAAAGAGTGGATTTGATATTACCTTTGCTTGTCGGTCAACAAATTCCACTAACTGTATGAACTTGGCTCGTTTCCGATTGTGCTCCTCGTATTGATAGGCATGAGCCCTCCATCTTTCACGCAATTTGTATGGCAGTTTTGATATAATAATCCTCATGTTGGTAGGATTATCTAACTCATCCATGTACTCAATGTCTTCCATGACATTGCGGCATGTTACCAGGAACAATGAGAAAGCACTTAATGACTTTCCATCCTCTGACTTTATTTCAGGCCATTTAAATGCCTTTTGCATCAAAGCTGTCGCAATTTTTAGCTCATTTCCAAACCTCTCATGTAACAGTCTCATTGCTTCTGCATAACCACGATCATCTGACATGTGCTGGCAGCTCTTCACAACATCTCTAGGCTCTCCTCTTGTGTACTGTTCCAGAAAGTATAACTTATCAGCATTACTATCAGCTCTAGATTCAACAGCATGTTCAAACGCTTTCAAAAAAGACCTGAACTCAAGTGGGTCTCCATGAAACAAAGGAACATCACGCTGAGGTAAAGAAGACTGTCTATGATTTTTCACAAGAATTTCTGTGATATCTGTCTGACGTTGCATCATTCTCTGAAGCTCTACTGTATCAATATTATGATGTGAGGTCT
Organism: Garra rufa; assembly: GCF_049309525.1. Taxonomy (NCBI): domain Eukaryota; kingdom Metazoa; phylum Chordata; class Actinopteri; order Cypriniformes; family Cyprinidae; genus Garra; species Garra rufa. Next base: position 31,738,311 of record NC_133376.1, read on the forward strand.
CATTTTCTTGGGCAGACCATTCCTTTACAGTACTTGTTTTCTTAGGTTTGGCACTTACAGATACACTTGGCTGCACTGATTCGCGACGTGATGACATTTTGACATTCTTTGATGATACACTGTACTCATCATGCTCATAATGCTCCAATTTGGGAACATCTGCACCACTTGATTTGGTGACCAAACTTTGACTTACATAATGTTGTTGTTCTTCACAATCCTGATACACTTTTATTTTAGCATTGGACATTGCAAGAGCAGTTTCAATTTCCAGCCTTTCCATTTCAGCCTTTAATTGTGCTTCCTTAATTTCTAATGCCTGCCGTTCTTTTAAGGCTGCTGCTTTAGCCAACAAAGCTGCTCTGTTAGCCTCTTCCTTAAGACGAGCTGAGGATGCTGTAGACTTTGAGGACTTTTTGGATACAGACGTCACTCCACTTCCAGACTTATTAGAAGTGAGTGTCTTAGACGCCACCATTGACACACTGTCCATTGGCGACACTTCTTTGTCACAAATTTGAGACATCTTAATTCTGTTCTTAGTTTCCTCAATCCACAACTCCACTTTTTCCATGAATTTTTTGCAGCACAGCAATTTAGGCTGAAACCAGAAATCCTGATCGTGCTCATGCTCTTCCTTTTTTAAGTAGTACAACACTGAAGCATTGCTTTCAACAAATTCTCCAAACAGCCTTTTGTAGTTCTTAATATACTTAATTTCAACATCATTTAAATTGCAAGCATTTTCCATTAGCAATTCAATTTCGTTGGATGTTGCAGTTAATTGTCTCAACTTGCCTCTTCTGGCGTTTATCTGGTTGTGAAGCTTCTCTTCCAAACCCTTGTCGGTAAGCGCCCTCTTGCGCTCAGTCTCGGTAATTGCAGCGTCGTCATCTTCTTCGTCTTCCATTGTGATTTTCAAAGCGTGCAAAACTCCACTGACGACTTCAATTACTTATCAACACTTTTTGCAAGCGACCAAGACGATCAATCTTCCTTCATTCGTTCATGACTCCAACATGTGCGAAACTGCACTACATATTCCAAATTCCAGCGCGTTCTTTCGTTTACATTCACGTGCAGAGAAAGTGCACTTTTAAATCACTTATCTTCGCTTGAACGATGGAGAAAGCTTTTGACTTTACATGTTTGGGACATGTATTTTCCTTTAGTTAATCCACAAGTTTCGACGCGTATCTTTCTTCTTGAAATGATTTACTCACGACTCGGAAGTCCATGACGTCCTTTTTGTTTCCTCATTTATTTTCAACATCGAACGTTTTAACACTTGTTACAGTATTTTCATATAAATCCACTTTAGTCACAACAACTTATGGCTGTATCTTCATGAATCTTAATTCCAGACTGATCTTAATTACGGTCAAAAGCTTGTGTCCTCCAGAACTTTCGCAACTTACTGATTTCTCACGTGCGTCTAACCAAGCACGTGGACTATGAAATGACGTCATTAGACATGCGCAGTAAAAAACTAATATAAACTGAAAAATATACAACATAATATAACACACATAATATTATAATCAATATAAATAATGAATTATGAAATATGGCTCTTACAATTTGTGTTCCAAAGATGAACAAAGGTCTTATAGGAACGACATCAGGGTGAGTAATGACAGAATTTTCATTTTTGGGTGAACTATCCCTTTAATGGGCAGATCTAATGACAGAATAAATCTATGATTTGCTTAATTAGATTTTAAATTGTCAGTAAGCATAGCGTGTATAATTTGCTTGACGTGTCAATGAGATCACTCTGATGACATGTGTCCGGTTTGGTGATCCGTTCCATGTGTTGTCTTCACGTTCCTGTCTCCTTTCGGCACGATCTGGTGTATTGCAGCCCGTGATGATTTCTACTTTCATTACTCCACTTTGTAGCTTTGAAAAGTGTATACTGCATGATACAGTGTATATTACAAAAACATTCAGAGAGCATTTCAGTCACAGTGATGAAATTTTTCCTCGCAATGTTTGGCATTGCATGTTAAAAGCTAACTTCAAACATGTTGAAAACTTTACACAACGTCCACCTGCTTTTAATCTGGCATACTTAGCAAAGTTTGCAGCAATTACCATTTAGAAAGAGAAATTTCTGCTTGTCTGTGCCAAAAACACAGTAATCGATCTAATCTAAAGGGAAATCGTTGTGTTCACAGTCTGTGACTTTGGGACCTAAAATTGTCCGTGTTGACAGAAGGGGCTCTGTAGTGCAATGGGTTCTGTTTCCTTTGCTCAGAGACTGTGAACTGAAGTTTAGGGGCAGACTGTATTACGTGACCCGGCTCACAACCTTCTGAGGCTTCGTACTGTATATGCTACTCCTAAAGGATTTCCTCTGCGCACTTTGCATTGTTTCTCTAGGCACATTCTCTCTTTCTCTCCTTTTCATTTGACACCGCATAACATATTTCAAGGGGAAAACACATGCTGTGTGTCCTTGGTCTCTACTAGCGCTGATATCTTTGATTTACGTACCAGCACCTCCAGGAATTTGACAGTAACTACTGTAGTCACATCATAGATAATGATTGACTGCGCGAGACTTACAGTGAGCAGGTGAGGGGCACAGTCTGCATCATGGGAAACAATGTGAAGAGCAAAACAGTACAAAGATATTTACACTTTCTAAAGTAAATATGGTGTTCTAAGGTTCTATGGTTGATGGGGCATTGCTAGGTGATTTCTTATTGATACAAGCCAAAATATTTCACCTTCAAGTCTCTACTCTGCATTCAAAAGTTTAAAGTTTAACTTTTTAAAGTTTTAAATCAAACTAAGCTGGTTTACTGGTTTTGACTGATTGATGGCTTTCGGTTGATTTTGATTTTCAGCCACTTGCTCTTCCAGCCAAAAAATTGCCTAAAACCCTTCTAAAACCAAATAGCTAGCAGCCTATATTCTGTTGTGCTTTGTTGCTTTTTTGTTGTTTTGTCTTTTTTTGTTGCTTCGCTTTGTTTTGTTTTGCTTTGCTGTTTTTGTTTTTTCGTTGTGTTTGTTGCTTTGCTGTTTTGTTTTGTTTTGATTAGCTGTTTTTGTTTTGTTTCCTTTTTATTGTGTCGCTTTGCTGTTTTGTTTTTCTGTTCTGTTTTGCTTTGTTGTTTTGTTTTGTTTCAATTTGTTGCTTTGCTTTTTGTTTTGCTTTGCTGTTTTTTGTTTTCATTTTGTTGCTTTGCTTTGTTTTGCTTTGCTTTTTTGTTTTGTTTCATTTCATTTGTTGCTTTGCTGTTTTATTTAGCTGTTTTGTTTTGTTTTTCTTGTTGTTTTGTTGTTTTGCTTTGCTGTTTTTTTTTTCAGTTTCGTTTGTTGCTTTCCTGCTTTGTTTTGCTGTTTTTTATTTGTTTCTTTTCATTTTGTTTTGTTTTATTGCTTTGCTTTGCCGTTTTGTTTTGCTGTTTTTTCTCTTTCTTTGCTTTGTTGTTTTAGCTTTGTTTGTTTTTTTGTTGCTTTGCTTTGCTGTTTTGTTTTATTTTTAATGTTTTCTTGCTTTACTTTGTTGTTTTGCTTTGCTGTTTTGTTTTGTTTAATTTTGTTTGTTGCTTTGCTATTTTGTTTTTCTGTTTTTTTGTTTTGTTTTTCTTTTTGTTTCTTTGCTTTGCTCTTTTGTTTTGTTGATATGGTTTGGTTTGTTGTTTTGCTTTGCTGTTTTTTCCGTTTCGTTTGTTGTTTTGCCATTTTGTTTTGTTTTATTTTTGATGTTTTCTTGCTTTGCTTTTTGTTTTGTTTGTTGCTTTGCTGTTTTTTGTTATGTTTTGTTTCATTCATTTTGTTGCTTTTCACAATTTTGTTTTGCTGTTTGCTTTGTTTTGTTGCTTTGCTTTGTTTTGTTTTATTTTATTTTTAATGTTGTCTTGCTTTGCTTTGTTGTTTTGTTTTGCTTTGCTGTTTTGTTTGGTTTTGTTTAGTTTCATTTTGTTTGTTGCTTTGCTATTTTGTTTTTCTGTTTTTTTGTTGTTTTTCTTTTTGTTTCTTTGCTTTGCTCTTTTGTTTTGTTGATATGCTTTGGTTTGTTGTTTTGCTTTGCTGTTTTTTTCTGTTTCGTTTGTTGCTTTGCTGTTTTGTTTTATTTTTGATGTTTACTTACTTTGCTTTGCTTTTTGTTTGTTGCTTTGCTGTTTTTTGTTTTGTTTTATTTTGTTTCATTCATTTTGTTGCTTTTCCCGATTTTATTTTGCAGTTTGCTTTGTTTTGTTCTTTTGCTTTGCTGGGTTTTTTGTTTTGCTGTTTTTTGCTTTTTTTTTTTTTTTTGTCTTGTTTGTTGCTTTGCTGTTTTGTTTTACTGTTTTGCTTGGCTGTTTTTTGTTATTTTGTTTTGTTGATTTGCTGTTTTGTTTTGCTGTTTTTTGTTTTGTTTTGGTCCTTGTATCATATTCTTGTCCCTATACTTGCCTCAGAGCCTCTTCAGTGCAGGTCTATATCCGTGCAAGTCATATGTGCTTTTATTTTATAATTTCCCAGGTAAAAAAATGTATGTCTGATTATATAGAAAAGTAAAAACATACCTAACCTCAACAATCCACTAAATTTAACAGCAGAGATACTTTAATAGTGATAGACAGCTGACACACATATCATATGACTGTGCTACATTTACCTGAGTCAGAGTGTATTACAGTGCGAACAGTAGGAAATGTAGCGTGTGACTGCGCTGGGCTGCACTCTGACTGATCTGAGATCAATGATCTATGGATGTGAGTCTAAGGCTATCTGGGCTCTGCTGCTCTGTGTCAGTGGAGGTATTGCTTGTGGCTCCCCGTGCTGCTCCACATTACCAGGGAACGGTTGCCAGGGCTACCATTTATTAATATCTATCTATAACTTTGAGCACTGTGCTCATTTGAGCAAATAATGAAGACAGCCACTGGTTTCAGGGGAGGGTTCGCTGGCATGTGAGAACACAGATCTACATACTTAATGTGCATAGGACATAATTGAGTCTGTCTGTGTGTTTACAAGCTTGTAAATAGGGGTGCAATTGAATAAAATATTGCATAAAGTATGTGCAATCGCATGTGTTTGTGTTTATGTAAATAAGCAGCAATAGTAAATTGTCAACCAGGCAAATTAAATCTGAGAAAAAAGTAATGAGGCATTTTAGTATATATGTGAATGTATAATTTATTTACTCTGGCTTCTTAATATTTTTTTTTTTTTTTTTTTTTTTTTAGAAATTCCCTCTCTTTAATTATACCAATCATGTATTCATATCATTATTATTAATTTATTCTCAGTTTCATTACAAACAAAAAATTGTTTTTAAGATTTTGAATATTTATGTTCCTGCTGTGATTCAGCTGTGTTTAGGAGTTCAATATAATTGTAAATAATATAATCAGTGGCATTTATGCTGTATAATATTTCCCTCTCTATCAAGTTATGACCACTACAGCCAGAACAAATCTAATGGAGCAAACCTGCCCCCTGCTGGTTGATTAGCAACACTTGCATGTGACAAGGATGTATCTCTGGATGTATATTGTGTAAGAAACAGTGTCTGTCTATAATCTTATGTAAATTTACTCAGAAGATGCCCCTGATGATGGAGCTCTGAAATGTTGGGCCTGTGGTTTTATCTTAATGTCACTGATTGTAGGTTCTTGTGTTAATTAGTAACCACCTTTTGTTGGGTTTTATGGTTGGTTACAGTATTTTATGTTGTTATCAATATGTGATGTCACTGGACAAGGAAAACTATTCCAGACAAAGAGCTTTATCTTTTGATAAAAGATTATGAAGTCCAACAATTGATTTAAAATGCACAGATAAGAACAGCAATGTTCACTTTAAAAGTAAATAGCATCTGTTTAGATTTTATTTTGACATTGTTTTCATGTGGAGAAACTTTCTGAACACTTGAATGTAGAGATTTTGCATTAATAATCTGCTCATAAGAATACAACATCTCAGCAAGGAGGTAAATCTCCTCCAAGTCTGCAGATGACACTGTTGCTATGCAGTAATGAGTCTGGTGGCAGAGGAACGGCCAGACGTGCATCTCAGCTGTTCACTGGGATCTGACTGTGGCACAGTAATTATCTCTGTCTAGACAATCATCTTCATATAACAATCAAGTGACATGCTGTATTATTTAATTCACTGGAGGTTCTTATTGTTTATTAGAGATGAACTCAAAGTTGTTTTCTGTTGGATGGTTTGAATTTTGGTCAAAATCAGTGTTGCCAGGTCCACAGTTTTCCCACAGAATTGGCCTACTTTAACACTGTTGTCACAGGTTGTTTTTCATGTCCGCGGGTTGAAGTGACCCCAATAATATGATATTTAGTTCCTGGAATGCATATTTTACCAAGGGAACCTCACCAAAAAAGTCATATTTTACTGCTGGAACACGATTTTTAGTCAAAATCAGTGTTGCCAAGTCTGCAGTTTTCCTGCGAAATTGGGCTACTTTAACACTGTTGCCACGGGTTGTTGTTGTTGTTGTTGTTTTTTATGTCTGCGGGTTAAAGTGATTTCAATAATGTGATATTTAGCCCCTGGAATGTGAATTTTACCAGGGGAACCTCACCAAAAAAAAATTATTTTGCCGCCAGAACGCAATTTTTGGTCAAAATTAGTGTTGCCAAGTCTGCAGTTTTCCTGCGAAATTGGGCTACTTTAACACTGTTGCCAAGGGTTGTTGTTTTTTTTTTGTTTATGTCCGCGGGTTAAAGTGACTTCAATAATGTGATATTTAGCCCCTGGAATGTGAATTTTACCAGGGGAACCTCACCAAAAAAATGCGTATTTTAGTGTCGGAATGCAAGTTTTGGTCAAAATCAGTGTTGCCAAGTCTGCGGTTTTCCAGCGGAATTGGGCTACTTTAACACTGTTGCCACATGTTGTTTTTTATGTCCGCGGGTTAAAGTTACCCCAGTAACATAGTATTTAGCCCCTGGAATGCGTATTTTACCAAGGGAACCTCACCAAAAAAATGCGTATTTTAGTGTCGGAATGCAAGTTTTGGTCAAAATCAGTGTTGCCAAGTCTGCAGTTTCCCCACGGAATTGGGCTACTTTAACACTGTTGCCATGGGTTGTTGTTGTTGTTGTTTTTTATGTCTGCGGGTTAAAGTGATTTCAATAATGTGATATTTAGCCCCTGGAATGTGAATTTTACCAGGGGAACCTCACCAAAAAAATTGTATTTTGCCGCCAGAACGCAATTTTTGGTCAAAATCAGTGTTGCCAAGTCTGCAGTTTTCCTGCGAAATTGGGCTACTTTAACACTGTTGCCACGGGTTGTTGTTTTTTTTTTTGTTTATGTCTGCGGGTTAAAGTGACTTCAATAATGTGATATTTAGCCCCTGGAATGTGAATTTTACCAGGGGAACCTCACCAAAAAAATGCGTATTTTAGTGTCGGAATGCAAGTTTTGGTCAAAATCAGTGTTGCCAAGTCTGCAGTTTCCCCACGGAATTGGGCTACTTTAACACTGTTGCCACGGGTTGTTGTTTTTTTTGTTTATGTCCGCGGGTTAAAGTGACTTCAATAATGTGATATTTAGCCCCTGGAATGTGAATTTTACCAGGGGAACCTCACCAAAAAAATTTGTATTTTGCCACCAGAACGCAATTTTTGGTCAAAATCAGTGTTGCCAAATCTGGAGTTTTCCTGCGGAATTGGGCTACTTTAACACTGTTGCCATGGGTTGTTTTTCATGTCCTCGGGTTGAAGTGACCCCAATAATGTGATATTTAGTCCCTGGAATGCATATTTTGCCAAGGGAACCTCACCAAAAAAATGCGTATTTTACTGTCGGAATGCAAGTTTTGGTCAAATTCAGTGTTGCCAAGTCTGCAGTTCCCCCACGGAATTGGGCTACTTTAACACAGTTGCAATGGGTTGTTGTTGTTTTTTGTTTATGTCCGCGGGTTAAAGTGACTTCAATAATGTGATATTTAGCCCCTGGAATGTGAATTTTACCGGGGGAACCGCACCAAAAAAAAATTATTTTGCCGCCGGAGCAAAATTTTTGGTCAAAATCAGTGTTGCCAAGTCTGCAGTTTTCCTGCGGAATTAGGCTACTTTAACACTGTTGCCATGGGTTGTTTTTCATGTCCGCGGGTTCAAGTGACCCCAATAATGTGATATTTAGTCCCTGGAATGCGAATTTTGACAGGGGAACCTCACCAAAAAAAAACACGTTTTTTTATCGCCAAAACGCAATTTTTGGTCACAATTAGTGTTGCCAAGTCTGCCTTTTTTCCGTGGAATTGAGCTACTGTAACTCAGTTGCCACGGGTTGTTTTTCATGTCCGTGGGATGTAATGACCCCAATAACATAATGTTTAGCCCCTGGAATTTAAATTTTACCAGGAGAACCTGACCAAAAAAACATATTTTACCCCCAGAACTTGATGCTCTGGAATCACAAAATAAATCTTGGAACTACATGAACAATACGTGGAAGTGAGAATATCTTAAGTGGATAATAACCTAAATTTGAAACTTACAGTTTTCACAATAAACAATGACAATTTTTATTTTTGGTTGAACTATGCCTTTAAGTGTTTTGCACAATACAACCTTTCTTGCGAAACTTCCTCTCAGTGAAAGGCAGAGTGATGCATATAAGTGGACTTCAGGAACATACTAGCCTACAGTACATGTATAACAGGAGACATTGACTATAATTTACTTTGTGACCTGCAATTGCTTCGCTATGCCTGGGTAAATGCACTGCGCATTATAGAAGGGCATAGGGAGAGAGAGACTCTGTACTTTTATGACAGTAGTAAAGATTAGAGTCACAGCCAAAGTTCCTCCCCCTCAGCTATTTGGCCATGGCTCTGGTTAGGACGCCTCTGGTAATGCATGTAGTTTCAGATAGGACATACACACCCTTGTACACACACACACGCACAGACTCACAAGACAGAAACACTCGTGCCCCGCTGTCACACTCTGTGTGTGGACTTGCTTGGAGCAGATGGTCTAAAATGAGCTCCTCAGGCTGGATACTGGCTGTGTGTCTTGTGGTTCTTCAAGGTAAAAAAAACTGTGTATGCGATTTAGTCTTGATGGTGTGGTGTAACTATGCGGCAATCATGCAATGTATGAGTAAGGCTTTCATTAAGGCAACATATTTGTTCTTTGTCTGTTGTTGTGTCATGTGTGTTTGGTTTATGTGTGCTAGAAATATATTTGCATGGCATTAGCCTGAAAATTAATTCCGCTATAAAATGTTATTATGCTCACTCTAACTGTAAAACGAATCTGTTTATGTAAGAGACTGTGTGGTTTGTTTACTATATTTAGCTTGGTTTTTGAGATTTTATGCATGTTGAGTTGAAATGCAACTGTTGGGTTTACTGTTTCAATCACGTTGACACGTGAAAATGTTATCATTTTGAATTATAAAGGTGTATGTTTAACCACAATTGCTGACCTTTGTTCACCACATGTGCTGACAGTGAGTTTAAAACAGTTACTCTGTTGTCTTGCATGTGTCTTTTCTTGTGTGTCATCACAGGAGGCAGACATGCAGCGTGGGCCGAAGAAGGGTCAGGCAGTGAGAGGAACTGTTCGGCAATTCCTCCGGTACTCTATTCTTCTGTTCTTACTCTGTCCACGTTTCTTCTGTGTATCCACACTGATTTAGCCCTCTGCTAAGACTCTTCTTTAGCTCAGAGAGCAGAGGGAAGAGAAAATAATAACCCTGTCTCCAGCATGGAGGCCTAATCTGGCCTCTCAGTGAGGAGATCTTCTTCTTTGATAAGAACACAGTTTTTAGGTCATGCACACCCCAGATCTGATCTCAGTGAGATGTGTGTGTTATCTGTGAACTTTCTCTGTCTTGTTCTGCTGCTCTCAGTTGAAGTCGACTCAATCTCTGGATATAGGTTGAATTTCAAATGATGGTTGAAAGTTGGTGTTTTATTGAAACGATTTATTTTGATCCAATATATTGAAATTATTAATTCCTGTTGCTCCAGTATTTGCCACCCACAGCTGTAAATACGACTCTGAGGCTTCGTGATCTGAGAGCGTCCATGATCTCCTTGAACATCTCAGCCTACATCATCCCAGCCACAGATGCTCATCTGGTACTAAAAGTCTAAAAATGGTCATACATAAATTTAATTCATTAAAAGAGTTAAAGTTAAATTTTCCTCAAAATTTACTCAACCCCCATGTCATCCAAGATGTTCATGTCTTTCTTTCTTTCTTCAGTTGAAAAGAAATGTAGATTTATGAGGAAAAAAATCCAGGATTTTTCTCCATATAGTGGACTTCAATAATGGCCAACAAGTTGAAGGTCCAAACTGCAGTTTCAGTGCAGCTTCAAAGGGCTCTACATGATTCCAGCCAAGGAATAAGGGTCTTATCTAGCAAAACGATCCATCATTTTGTTAAAAAAAATACAGATTTCTATACTTTTTAACCAGAAATGCTTGTCTTGCACTAGCTTGACCTTGTAATCATGCACGCGTGATATTGGTGGAAGTACCGACCCAGTGACAAAGATAAAACAATAATGTCAAACGATTTTGAATTTGGAGAAAATTAGATTTTTTTTTACCTACTCTACCTTTTTGAACCTGCAGTATACAGATGAACTAACCACGCGTGACTTTCCAACATGGTTATGTAATGCATGAAGTCACAAATGCGCATTGCAGAGCTAGTGCAAGATGAGCATTTGTGGTTAAAAAGTTTATCTTTTTTTTTTTTTTTAAGAAAATAGCCACTTGAGTAGACCCTTATTCCTCAGCTGAGATCGTGTAGAGCCCTTTGAAGCTGCATTGAAACTGCAATTTGGACCTTCAACCCGTTGGTCATCACTGAAGTCCACTATATGGAGAAAATTCCTAGACAGTTTTCCTCAAAAAACTTAATTTCTTTGCAACTGAAGAATGAAAGCATACACATTTTGGACAACATAGGGGTGAGTAAATTATCGGGAAATTTTCATTCTGGAAGTGAACTTCTCTTTTAAGTCACTTTTGTTGACCCAAGCCCTGATTAATTTCCGACCCCCCTAAACATCCTGTTCTTTTTTAGTCTTCTTCATTCTCTTACATTTCCCTTGTGACAGTAACTAACTGTGGGTTTTATTGGCAGAGTGAGTACATCGCCCCCAGAGATGCAAGGTTGGCCTGGATGTCTGGCTTCACTGGCTCTGCAGGTGTGTTTCACAGCCAGCTGATCATAATATTGCTGTATCACCATACATCATTCTCAGTCACTTTATGTTTGTCACTTCTTTGGTCCTTGACAAACGGCCCACTCCTGTCTTCTGTTATAACGAAGAGTCTGTTTCTGATATTTAGGAACAGCAGTAATTACTCAAAACAAGGCTGTTTTGTGGACCGATAGCCGCTACTGGATTCAGGCAGAGAGACAGATTGACTGTAACTGGGAGCTACAGCGAGATGGTGAGGAACAAATTATGAGTGAAATTGATATCTTAAATTAAATAATGTTGAACGTGTGCGAACGTCTTGAAGCATATATGTGACCCTGGACCACAAAACCAGTCTTAAGTCGCTGGGGTATGTTTGTAGCAATAGCCAAAAACACATTGCATGGGTCAAAATTATTGATTTTTCTTTTATGCCAAAAATCATTAGGAAATTAAGTAAAGATCATGTTCCATGAAGATTTTTTGTAAAACTCCTACTGTAAATGTATCGAAATGTAATTTTTGATTAGTAATGTGCATTGGTAAGAACCTAATTTGGACAACTTTAAAGGTGATTTTCTCAGGATTTTGATTTTTTTGCACCCTCAGATTCCAGATTTTCAAATAGACGTATCTCGGCCAAATATTCTCCTATCCTAACAAACCATACATCAATAGAAAGCTTATTTACTGAGCTTTCATATTATATATACATCTCAGTTTTGTAAAATTGAACCTTATGACTGGTTTTGTGGTCCAGTGTCACATATTTGAAGGATATTGAAAATGTTATTTCATTGATTGCTGTGTAGAATTCTTTTATTTTTCCTGTGCTTTGTCTGTTGTTAATTCGATCTGAGTATTTAACACTTTCCCGGTCTAACTCTACTGGATCACAGCCTCCACTCGCAGCATTACCAACTGGCTGATCCTAGAGATTCCTGAGGGAGATGAAGTGGGCTTTGACCCATTCCTCTTCTCTGTAGGTGAGCAAACAGTGCTAATAAAATACTTTCTGTTCTTTTAAACTCATATTTATTGAATAATGCTAAAAAAAATAAGCAGCAGAGCTGTTTTCAACATTGATAATAATAATAGTACATTTTAAACTGCATTAAAATGGAAATTATAAATTTTATATTTTACAAAATTCCTTATATACAGTTGAATTCAAACGTTTACATACATGAATCTGTAAAATGTTAATTAAACAAGAGAAAATAATAGTTGAATTTATAAAAATGACCCTGTTCAAAAGTTTACATACCCTTGATTCTTAATACTGTGTTGTTACCAGAATGATGCACAGCTGTGTGTTTTTGTTTTATTGGTTTAGTGATAGTTGTTCATGAGTCCCTTGTTTGTCCTGAACAGTTAAACTGCATGTTGTTCTTCAGAAAAATCCTTTAGGTCCCACAAATTCTTTGGTTTTCAGCATTTTTGTGTATTTGAGCCCTTTCCAACAATGACTGTATATTTTTAAGATCCATCTCTTCATGATATTTAGGCAAAATAAGAAAATGTACACATCTCATTCCGTTCAAAAGTTTACACCCCTGGCTCTTAATGCATTGTTTTTCCTTCTGAAGCATCAGTGAGTATTTGAAATTCTGTAATAGTAGCATATGAGTCCCTCAGTTGTCCTCAGTGTGAAAAAATGGATCTCAAAATCATACAGTCATGGAAAAGGAAAGGGTTCAAATACACAAAAATGCTGGAAAACCAAAGAATTTGTGCGACCTAAAGGATTTTTCTGAAGAACAGCGGGCAGTTTAACTGTTCAGGACAAACAAGGGACTCATGAACAACTATCACTAAACCATAAATTTTTTTTTAAAAATTTATAAATTCAACTATTATTTTCTCTTGTGGACTATAGTCTTATGTATTCCCTCTTTTACACACACACACACACACACACACACACACATTATATATATATATATATATATATATATATATATATATATATATATATATATATATATATATATATATATATATATGTGACCCTGGACCACAAAACAGTCATAAGGTAAAATTTACAAAACTGAGATTTATACATCAAATGAAAGCTCAATAAATAAGTTTTTTATTGATGCATAGTTTGTTAGGATAGAACAATATTTGACCGAGATACATCTATTTGAAAATCAGGAATCTGTGGGTGCAAAAAAATCATAATACTGAGAAAATCACCTTTAAAGTTGTCCAAATTAGGTTCTTAACAATGCATTTTACAAATCAAAAATTACATTTGATATATTTACAGTAGGAATTTTACAAAAAATCTTCATGAACATGATCTTTACTTAATTTCCTAATGATTTTTGGCATAAAAGAAAAATCAAAAATTTTGACCCATGCAATG
>NC_133376.1:31752326-31825251 GCF_049309525.1 Garra rufa
CAATTTGAAATCAGAAGATTGACTTGGCCATTGCAGAATATTCCACTTTTTTACCTTTAAAACTCCTGGGTTGCTTTTTCTGTATGTTTTAGGTCATCATCCATTTGTACTATGAAGAGCCGCCCAAACAACTTTGCTCCATTTAACTGAATCTGGGCAGACAGTATATCCCTATACACTTCAGAATTCTTCCGGCTGCTTCTGTCTTCTGTCACATCATCACTAAACACCGGTAACCCAGTGCCACTGGAAGCCATGCTCATGCCATTACACTGCTCCACCATGTTCACAGATGATGATGTTGTAGGCTTTGGACCACGAGCTGTTCCAAGCCTTCTCCATACTTTTTTCTTCCCGTCATTCTGGTACACATTGATTTTAATTTCAGCAGTCCAAAAAATGCTTTTCCAGAAGCGGTCTGGCTTTTTTAAATGTTTTTTGACAAAGTCTAATCTGGCCTTGTTTGCACCTTGTGGTAAACCCTCTCTATTTTGCTCTGGTGAAGTCTTCTCTTGATTGTAGACTTTGACAGCGACACACCTACCTCCTGGAGAGTATTCTTCACTTGGCTGGATGTAGTAAAATGTTTTATTACCATGGAGAGGATCATCCAATCATCCTCCATACTGTCGTCTTTTGTGAACTCCCAGGCCTTTTTATGTTGCTGAGCTCACCAGCGTGTGTTCTTTTTCTTCTCAGAATTCACCAAACTGTTGATTTGGCCACTCCTAATGTTCCTGCTATCTCCCTGATGCATTTCTTTTGTTTTTGAAGCCTAACAATTGTCTGTTTTACTTGCATGCAGAGCTCCTTTGACCGCATGATGTGTTCAGAGCAACAGCTTCCAAATGCAAATGGCACACTTAGAATCAACTCCAAACCTTTTACTTGGTTAATTGATGTAGAAAAAATGAAGGAATAGCCCACAACTGTCCATGAAACAGCTTTTGAGTCAACTGTCCAATTACTTATGGTCCCTTGAAAAAGGGGGGAGGTACATATTAAAGAGCTGTAATTCCTTAACCTTTCTACCAATTTGATGAGACTGGCCTAAAAATTAAAGCTCAGAGTGTGCACTTTAAGCCCATATTCATTGTATAACTGTAACTTGAATATGTTTTGGTCAACAGCTAAAAAAATAAAAATTGTGTCAGTGTCCATATATATATTTACCTGACTGTATATATATATATAAACTACAATTAAAATCTACTTTAAGTATATTCATTATATTATTTCTTAATTTAATATTTATAAGTACTATTTACAAGTAGTAGAATATTTAAATGTTGAACATTAAGTAGTTTTTATTTGTATATAATTATTTTATTTTTATTTTATATGTATATCACATAGGGCTGGGCGATATGGCTGAAAACTATATCACGATATCAGTGTTTCATATCGGTCGATATCGATAATTATTGATATTTTTATGACCCATTTAAAATAAGGACCAGGAGAAAAATATATTACACTCAAGCATTTTTATTTTAAACTTAACCTGCCTCCGATCATAATCCCCTCAGTTATTAAAACAGAAATGTCAACAACCATGGAAAACTCAAATAATTAAAATGTAAACATAAGTCTAAAGTCACAATATACACTTAATTATCTCTTAATCCTCAATTCAAACCCCATTCATTGTCGATGAAGTGAATGGTCAAGCTAATGTATGGCCCAGAAGTACGGCTTGACCACAGGTCAGAGGTTGTTGCAAAGTACTTGGCTGATAATATTTATTTCTGCACAGATTGCTGGTTGCCAGTAGCCAACATTACTTCTTTCCCGGTACTTTAGCCTATACTTTGTGTAATAACAAAAATATTTATTTAAGTGAAAAAATAAGTCCGAAACTTTCAACATTTTGAACAATAGGGCCTTACAATCTTTTTTTTTTCCAGAAATTCTTGTTTTAATTTTTCTGATAATCAAATGAAAGTAAAATCACTGATTTATTTTTAAAAATAAAAATAAACTACATAGAAGAAAAATTATATTCAGTTAAAAAAAGGTTTAATAATAATAGTATTTTTTCAACAATTAAGTGGTGACTCTTTATTTATTTTTTTATCATATATATTGTTTTATGTAAATTATTTAAATGTGAACATATAAACACCTGCATTATACTGTACAAAGTAATACAAGACTAATATTGTTCTGTTACATGTTAAACCTTACTTTTATTTTGACAGGTTGCCGTGAAGTTTCAGTGTGTAATACAGTATGAATGATGCTAGCTTCACTAATGAAACGGTAAAATTGACAAAAAGTGACACTCACAGCAGCTTTGGAGATGTATTTATTGGAGTTTGTCCGTTCATGTGAGATGCAAAGGTCAAAAATTAGCGGGAGCGTCACGTGTGCAGTATGAGTGTAGTGAAAATAAAACGCGTCTCCTCCATTCACACATATAGAGGCAAACGGAACATGCAGGATTCTTATTGAAACAGTCTTTTTGCATTTCAGTTTTCACAGACACTAGTTCATATCGCGATCTGAATTAATTAACAGACCAACTTTTGATTTATTGTTCCAAAAATCGACGAATTCCGCGGCATTCCGCCCTATAGTAAAGTCCGTTTTTATGAATGGAGTCCGCGATCCCGTCTGTGAGTAGACATTGTAAACGCGCGATCATGTAGAGACAGAAATCAAATGCCGTCGTGTAAATAAGATAAATAACATAAGGCTATTTAGTTTGTTTAATACAACAACATGGACCCGTTCTGTAGGAAAGATAACCTTAACTTCTATTGTGATCTGGCGCTATGAACTGAACGTTAAAGGGGGGCTGGGCGGGCCGACGAAGAATACAAAATATCGAACGTTTTATCGAACACATTTTTTATTGATATCGATCTCTTGTCTATCGCGATATATATCGTTATCGTTTTATCGCCCAGCCCTAATATCACAGTAGATATATATAGGCCTATTTATGTGTTATATATAAAGTACAATTTTTTCAGGTTTCTTTGATAGAAATAGAAAGTTCAGAAGAACAGCATTTATCTGAAATATAAATCTTTTATCATTTCTATCATTTATTTCCCCAAAAAAAAACCATTATACTGACTCCTAGCTTGTGAATGGCATAGTGTATAATGTTACAAAAGCTTTTTATTTCAGATAAATACAGATCTTACTATTCATCAGAGTCCTGAAAAAAAGTACTCAACTGTTTTAAATATTGATGATAATAATACATTTTCCTTGAACAGCAAATCAGCATATTAGAATGATTTCTGAAGGATTATGTGACACTGAAGACTGGAGTAATGATGCTTAAATGTAGCTTTGAATAAATTACACTTTAAAATATATTCAAATAGAAAGCAGTTATTTTAAATAGTAAAAATATTTCAAAATATTACTGCTTTTGCTGTATTCTGGATCAAATAAATGTAGGCTTGACAAGCAGTAGAATATTTCTTTCTGTTCAAACACTTTTGACTGGTAGTGTACTGAATGTCAGATTGCATAGTTAATAGTATACATTTTATTTAGATGCTGTCAGCAATCATTTTAAAAAATAAATAAAGCTATCCACAAATCTTGTTTTTCATTCTGTGTAAAAAATGACTTATGACCAATCCTTTCTAAAATATTGGCACAACGTATCAAGGCTTATTTGTTTCATATGGGTGTGTTGGTTTTCAGAGCAGGGCATGGTTTAGGGCACTGAAACTGAGGTCTATCTCTGACACAGATATCAGAGCAAACACACATCTTAGCACTGAGAACCAGCTTCTACGATCCTCTTTAATTGTCACAGGCCTGAAGCGAGCTGCTGTCAATAGCATTGCTGCATGTGAAGGTCTCATGCCTGCAGAGGTGCTGTTGCTTGGCAACAGTTCCGTCAGAACCGCAGTAAGGTGTGAGTGTGGTTTCTGAGACGTCCGCTCACTCACTCATTCTCTCTCTCTCTGCGCTTCTTTGTTTGGCTGTTCTCCTCCAGCTCAAAACAACTTTTAGCATTGTTCCTTATCTTTACAAAACAAGGACTGATGGGTGCAATACTGTATATTTGTCATGTGTTTCTTTGCTGGCCAAGGCTTTGTGCATGGCGTGAGCATACATAAAGAGGAACTGCAGCAACAGGAGGTTTTGAAAACAATGACCTCATTAAGTTGTCACTGTGCTCGGGCTGTACAACAGAAAATACTGTTGTTATCTGATGTATTGCATGTTACTGACAGCTTATAAATGCTGTAAACACCGGCTTCTTTGACCCAAATATTTCATATTTCATACTCATGAGAGGCATCTTGCCATGTGGTGTTAACAAACAAACAAAAATAACTCTGCCAACTCACACACATAGAAACTTCCTCTATTGTCTGTCACAGCTGGCTGCAAACTTTGGTCTCAGGACACTTCAGGACCTTTTTACTTTTTTACTTAGAGGCATCATAATTCTTAATGACAGTTGCCATGTGGTTGGATTTTATATATATATATATATATATATATATATATATATATATATATATATATATATATATATATATAAACACATTACAATATTTAAATTCTACTTTAAGTATTTAAATTAATTTATTTGTTTAATTAATATTTATTTTTAAAATTTATACGTAATATTTACATGTACTAAAATGTATTATATAATAATATGTATATAAACATTACAATATTTAAATTCTATTTTAGGTATTTTATTTATTTAATATTAATTTTTAATATTTAGAAGTATTATTTATATGTACTAGAATATTTAAATGTTCTACATTAGTTTTTATTTATTTATATTTTATTTATAGATTTATATTAATTATATATATATATATATATATATATATATATATATATATATATACATACATATACATATATACATATATATGAAAGATTTAAATAATATATATAAACACTTAAATCATTTTTTAATATTTTATTTATTTAATATTTCTTTTTCATTTTTATAAATACTATTTACAAGTAGTAGAATATTTAAATGTTCAACATTAAATTAAGTTTATTTGTATATATTTATTTTATTTTTATTATATATATATATATATATAATTAAATGAATTAAATATTTACTGAAAAATAATAAAATCTTTAAATGTTCTAAATTAAATATTTTAATTATTTAAAATGTATTTTTATATATTATTTCTCAGTTTATACATAATTATTATAACATAAATGTTTAAAATTAACGATTTTATTATATATTTGTAACTAATATATAATTCATATATAAAATGAATTAATGAATCGAACATGTATTTCAATATTAGAAGTTTTAGCTATTCAAGATTCTAAATATTCTAAATATTTAGAGTCAGAGACTATATATATAGTCTCTGACTCTAAATATTGTCATATATATATACATATATATATATATATATATGACAATATTTCAATTCTACTTTGTTTTTTATTTCTTTATGTAATATTTATTTTTAATATTTATAATTATTTTTGTACTACAATATTTAAATGTTCTACATTAAATAGTTATTTGTATAGTTTTTATTACTATTATATATATATATATATATATATATATATATATATATATATATATATATTTTAATATTTAAATATTTAGAAGTACTAGAATATTTAAGTGTCTACATTAAATATTTTTTATTTTTATATATTTACTTATACATATATTCTACTTTAAGTATTAATTTTTTTTCTTTATTTAATATTTATTTTTGTACTATAATATTTAAATGTTCTACATTAAATAGTTTTTATTTAAATTTTATATACACACACACACACACACACACACACATATTAATGAAAAATTTACTTAAAAATATTCAAATATTTAAATGTTCTAAGATAAATATTTTATTTAAAACATTTAATTTTAATTATTTCTAAGTTTATACGAAAGTAATGTAAATGTTTAAAAAAATATATATTTTTAACTAATATATAATTCATATATATTCATATATAAAATGAACTAATAAATTGAGTCAAAGACTCAATTCACTGTTTATCTCAAGAAATAAAAAATAAAGAATAATTCTTCATGCTTTTATCTGAGATCCATTACAAATCCTCAGGCTAAGGATGTTCTGTATCACTGAATATATATAACTGGTCATTAGGTTTTTTTTTTTTATCTTTTTATCTCTGGTTAGTTATTTTTTATCTGATACGCACCATTTCAACCAAAACCACCTCTTTAAAAAAAGAAGTTCCTGTCTAGTCATGTGACTTCCTCAAGCTTTTAGTTCTCCACTCCAGCGTTCAGAGAACTTTTCTTCTGCCTCTTCCTCCTCTAGTGGCTTTGTCTCACTGTGAGTGGCACCGTGGCAAAAAGACTGACAGTTAGTTTAGTACAACCAAGCGTCACACTGCCACAGCTACAGTCGTGGTCCTCAGGAGAATATTGACCACCCACTACTGAATCAAAATGTTACGACGGAAACCATCCAACGCATCTGAAAAGGAGCAGGCCCAGGTGCAAAAGAAGAAGGTAGGAGTTAATGTCTTAATCTGCATGCGTTGCCCTGTTTTGAAGCAGTTAGAAATGATGCAAGAGTAGAAATGATGATCTTGAGAGGTTTCCTTCTGAAGGTCTTCAATCCCAAGAAAACACAAACCCATATAATATAGTTTAAAAAGCAAAAAAGTAAATGAAACAAATGCATTATGCCAGAACACATGTGGTTTTGTTCAATCAATAGTACTTTGAGAGGGTTTTTCAAATGGTTTCATTCATCTACATGAATAATAGTCCTATTGTAACCTGTCCTGTGACTTCAGACCTGTAAGAACTGAAACTCTATGATTGTTCTGGGTAAAATGCATGGCTGTGCAGCAGTTCCTGTATAGAGACAGCAGACCGTACCACACATCCTGAAGCGGTTCGTACCTCGTCAAAGCGAAGCATCCAAACACAGCTCCTCAATTCAAAGTGACATTTACATAGGCCTTCACAGCCCGCTTCATCTCAATCAGCGGTTAACTGCTTCTAGCATTACTCTTATTTTCCATTTGATTCACATCTTGCGTGTGACAACCAACAGTTTCGATATTTCTCCTCTGTGAAACTGCAGGTGCTTTGTAAACGCATGGAACCCAACCAAAGCGAGATCTGAAAATCTTGCTGTTGTGCGTTACGGTTATTTTGATGTCTTTTACTTATATTTCAAACCAATGCCTTTCTCATATCCTTATCCTGAGCATAGACTTGACGTGCATTTCCATGGTGTAAATGAAATGTTGCAGTTTCCTCTTTGGTCATGGTTTAGAAATATGAGTAATCATTTCAGTCAAGATCTGTCACAAATATATTTCAACATCTCATGATGATGCAGATTGTTGTCACTGTGTTGGGGAAATTTATAGGGAAGGTTTCTAAAAGGATGGGAATGATTTGTGCAATTACTACAGGACAACTGCAGGTCATTTTACCAGTATTTATCAATCTCTCTGCATTTCCTTAGCAGATTGCACTCTGTTGTGTGTTGTCTAGATAGTGCACAGCTCTGCAGGGATTGGCTGCATGCTGACTGTGACATACCCACTTCCTGTGTTGAAGTAAAGTGGCACAGTGAAAGGTTCAGATAAGTGAAAAATGTCAAATTGGAACAAAGACGCACAGCAGCCCACAAAACCCATGCTGAATGACTAGTGTTAATTAAAAAAAGGTTTCTTAGTCTTGAATGAATCTACTTTGGTTCTACTTAATCAAGTCACACTTTGCCATACAGTGTTTTTTAAAGTTTAAATGCATCAGTAATACAAATAGACATTGTGTAATATGCAATTATCATCATATATAATCATCAGCAATGTGCAAACCATGGCCAGCAGGTCAAAGGTAATTTGGCCCACCATGCCATTTCATACTTCATACTACCAGTCAAAAGTTTTTGAACTGTAAGCTTTTTAATGCTTTTTAAAGAAGTTTCTTCTGCTCACCAAGCCTGCATTAGTTTGATTGAAAGTACAGAAAAACTAAAGTAAAATTTTGAAATATTTTTATTATTTAAAATAACTGTTTTCTATTTGAATATATTTTGAAATGGAATGTATTCTTGTGATTTCAAAGCTGAATTTTTAGCATCTTTACTCCAGTCTTCAGTGTCACATGATCCTTCATAAATCATTCTAATATTCTGATTTGCTGCTCAAAAAACATTTATTATTAATATTATGTTGAAAACAGCTGAGTAGAAGTTTTTCAGGTTTCTTTGATGAATAGAAAGTTTAGAAGAACAGCATTTATCTGAAATAGAAATCTTTTGTAACATTATAAATGTCTTTATCATCACTTTGGATCAATTTAAAGCATCCTTGCTAAATTAAAGTATTAATTTAAAAAAAAGAAAGAAAAAAAGAAAAGAAAACACTGACTGCAAACTTTTGAATGGTGTAGTGTATAATGTTACAAAAGCTTTTTTTATTTCAGATAAATGATGATCTTTGGATCTTTTTATTCATCATATAATCCTGAAAAATGTACTTAACTGTTTTAAATATTGATAATATTAAAAATGTTTCTTGAACAGCAAATCAGCGTATTAGAACGATTTCTGAAGGATCATGTGACACTGAAGACTGGAGTAATGATGCTAAAAATTCAGCTTTGTATCACAGGGATAAATTACAGTTTAAAATATGTTCAAATAGAAAATAGTTATTTTAAATAGTACAAATATTTCAAAACGTTACTGTTTTTGCTGTACTTTAGATCAAATAAATGCAGGCTTGGTGAGCAGAAAATACTTAAACATTTAAAATCTTACTGCTCAAAAACTTTTGGTGTCGTATGTTGAATTAAATTATTGTTTTATTATAATATGGTTGGATGAACTTACGTTTAGTCCAATGGCCCTCTATTAAGTTTTATTTTTAGGGCACCTCTATTATAGACTGACACATTGTTTTTGCTATTGTAATCAATAACATTAAGAAGTTAATTGACACTTAAGTAAAGTGTCACCAAACACATTTTCCTATCTGTGAAAACCTATTAAATCAATTTTTTTATAAACCGTTCAAAGGTTTTTCCACCCTACCACCCACTCATGGGTTAAAGCCTGTTCACACCAAAAAGGATAACAATCCACCAAATTTTTCCATAAGTGGGCACGAAATTTGTAAAGTTAATGGGTCTGGCTTCCGGTCTCATCCACGTCCAGATATTTTAGCTGTACAAAACAGCTCACTCTGCTGCTTGATTTTGCAAATTGGTGTGAATTACCATATTATTTTAATGTATTATCTTAATATAGTGGAAACAGTTTTACTGTTTACTGCACCTTGTTATTCTTCTCCTTATTTCCCTATAGCGGCTAATGAACCGGACGTCTCGCCCATAGACTTACTTCCGCGTTGAAGAATATTAGCGTCCATACCAGCGAAGGATATCGTCTGTTTATCCTAAGCAAATGCTGTTCTGTCGCTTTAAATTCTTGAGCTCATTATAGCAGGATTGATCCCGATTGGTTGTCAATGTTCTAATCGTTCATCAGCTGGAAAAAAATTGTTCTGAACGTGATTCCAACGATATATTTTCTCTGTGCCTTCATCGTAATAGCTGTGGTGTGGACTCTGCTATTCTTTAATACTGAGAACCATTTTTAGAGCTATACTTTATAGTTATCGTCCTTGGTGTGAACAGGCCTTTATCCGTGCTTATAATTTCATCTGGTCCATGGATCTAAAAGAGATAATGTGGATTCTTCTGCTTAAATGTTGCTCTAGAGACCCGATAATGCCTCAAATATTGATCAGGATGTATGCTTGTGGAATTACAATAACATTTAATGGCCATTATAGCATGAGTTATCAGTTAAATTGGATTTGTTCATGATGCATAGAGATTCAATTTCATCAGCATAATGCTGGATGACTGCATTCAACCATAAGGCCATTGTGTGAGGAATCATGATCTATCTGTGTATCTGTCTATGTCTATATCTGAATACTGTGCTTTACTTTAATTATTCTCTGATGAGGAACGATTTTGTGTTTACAGCTGACTCTGCAAAGGTCCAGCAGCTTCAAAGACTTTATGAAGCCAAAGCCGGCATCACCCGTAGTGAACTCTGAGGCTACACTGGAGGAAACGGTAAGTGCAGTGGTTTGTTAAAGGAACAGCTGACCAAAAAATGAAAATTCTGTAATTTACGCACCTTTCAAACCTGTATGAGTTTCTTTCAGCAGTTGAACACAAAAGAGGATATTTTGAAGAATGTTGGTAACCAATCATCCTCTGACTTATTAAAGTAGCCAATGGGTACCATCAGCTGTTTGGTTACCAACGTTCTTCAAAATATTTTCTTTTGTGTTCAACAGCTGAAAGAAACTAATAAAGGTTTGGAACAACTTGAGGGTGAGTAAATCATGACAGTTTTCAGAGATGCATGTGCTTTACTCCAATTCTAACATGCTACTGTCTAATGATTATCAAAATATTGGATAATGTGAAGTTGTGTAGAGCAAACAACAGCCAAGTCACAGTTAACCTTAAACCAAACTGCTAGAATAGTGCTCAATAACTGCTTCATTTGAAAGCCACACTGTTTTAAAAATATCTAGACAGGATGTCATCCTTTCATGAGCCATCCAAGCAGAGAGCCTGCTTAGCCTTCTGTCTGCTTTTCAGAGAAGTAGACAACTGTGGTATTTTATATATTTATATTTCTATACATATACACTACCAGTCAAAAGTTTTTGAACAGTAAGATTTTTAATGTATTTTAAAGAATACTCCTCTGCTCACCAAGCCTGCATTTACTTAATCCAAAGTACAGCAAAAAATATATATATTTTAACTATTTAGAATAACTTTTTTTATTTGAATATATTTTAAAATGTAATTTATTCCTTTGATTTCAAAGCTGATTTTTTAACATCATAACTCCAGTCACATGCTCTTTCAGAAACCATTCTAATATTCTGATTTGCTCAGTAGAATTTTTCAGATTTCTTTGATGAATAAAAAGTTCAGAAGAGCAGCATTTATCTGAAATAGAAATATTAGCTTATAATAATAAATTAGCCTTTAAATGGTATAATGTATAATGTTACAAAAGATTTTTATTTCAGACAAATGCTGATCTTTGGGTCTTTCTATTCATCAAAGAATCCTGAAAAAAAAATGTACTCAACTGTTTTAAATATTGATAATAATAATAATTTAAAAATGTTTCTTAAACAGTAAATCAGCATATTAGAATGAGTTCTGAAGGATCATGTGACACTGAAGACTAGAGTAATGATGCTAAAAATTCAGCTTTGATCGTAGGAATACATTACATTTTAAAATATATTCAAATAGCAAACAGTTCTTTTAAATAGTAAAAATATTTCACAATATTACTGCTTTTTTATCAAATAAATGCAGGCTTGGTAAGCAGAAGAGACTTTTTTAAAAACATTAAAAATGTTACGGTTCAAAAACTTTTGGCTGGTAGTGTATTTATATTTATTTTACATAAACTGCAGTTCAAAAGTTTTTTTTTTTTTAAGAATTAAAAGTGACAGTTAAAGAGATTCTAAAAATTCTATTTCCGATAAAAGGTATTTTTTTTAAACTTATAGAATCCTAAAAAATGTGTCACATTTTCCACGAAAAATTCCACAACTGTTTTTGGTATTGATAAGAAGAAGAAAAAGTTTCTTGAGCAAATCAGCATATTAGAATGAAGACTGAAGACTGAAGTAATGACTGCTTTGCCATCACAGGAGTTAATAACATTTTAAAATATATACAGATGGAAAACTCTTATTTTAAACTGTATCAATATTTCACAATACTACATTTTACTATATTTTTCATTAAATAAAAGCAGCCTTGGTAAGCATAAGAGACTTCTTTTAAAACAATTTTTAAAATGTTTTGCTTTTTTTTTTTTCAAATAAGGCACTGTTTTAACAAATTTAAGGCACT
Organism: Garra rufa; assembly: GCF_049309525.1. Taxonomy (NCBI): domain Eukaryota; kingdom Metazoa; phylum Chordata; class Actinopteri; order Cypriniformes; family Cyprinidae; genus Garra; species Garra rufa. The sequence goes on from NC_133376.1 coordinate 31,764,241, forward strand.
GAATTTAATAAATGTTGATATATTTTTGGGGTTGTTAAAACAATGTCCTGTTCAGTATCGAAAGTGTTCGAGTGATACAGGATAGCATTCTGTGCAGATGTTATTTGAAGTGCTGAGGTATAAACACAAGGGCAATGTAACAGACTGATGTAAAAATCCCTTTGACGTCGACAGGTACTTTTGTTTTTTGTCTGTGCCTTTGATAACAGCACATGTTGTCCTAAAAGGAAGAGCCTGTGACATTTCTCTGAGAGCTCAGAGAGGAGGAGCCACACTGACTCAATGTGGTAGTGACACAAAAACCACTGTCACAGACTTTACTGGAAATTCTCCTCAGAACAGTGGCCCTTCGCTTTAAAACTAACACTGTTTATAATGAGGTTATATCACAAATGAACACGTGCTGATTCAGCTCAGCCAGAACAAAGCTTAAAACATAACGTCGCACATTGCAAAAACGCATCAAAGAGTTCTGCAATCAGTAATTAAAAACAAAAAAGATTACAAAAAGGCAACAAGTCTCAGTTGATGTAATGATAGTGTCAGGACATAGTGCACACTTGCTATGCTGCTTGTCCTCACATCTTGTCGTGTTGTTCTGTGCCCTGCAGATGTGAGGACAAGCAGCATAGCAACAATTATTCATTGCCTGTGGACCGTTTTAGACAAGAGGAAGTTTGATGAGTCGAAAGGACAAAATTAGTAGCTACAGACTAAGTGCACAGTAAAAACGGTGTAATTTTTTGTAAAATTTCTTTTAGCAGCTGGAAGGTGCACCACCGGAGGATTCAGGGAAAAGTAATGGGAAACTGGGGAAAAAATGGAGAAATGTCATAACTCGCACAATGACCCGTAAAACCTCCAAGATGGTACAGAAAGCCCTTGCGGAGGAGGGGGTAAGTTTAAAACACAACAAGTCTAAAGTACAATAAGAGTGATTGAGGAACTAAAAAGAAACATGTTTACGGAATGTATTAATCTTGGTAAATCTATTTTAATAAAAAGTGAACTAACCATCTAAGAAAAACACTCAATGAAACGGATTTAACTCTTATGATTTCTAATTTTTATTTTATTTTATTTATTTTAAATAAACTAAAATAAATCTTTTTTTTTTCCTAAGTAAACTAACATATTAGCAACCATCTAAGAAAATCACTTGATCTGGCAGATTTACTTTTTCTGATTACTAATTTTTATTTTATTTTAAATAAACTAAATCTAATTTTTGTTTTATTTTATTTGAATGTAACAGATTATACTTTTCGGATTTCTAATTCTTATTTCATTTCATTTCATTATTTTATTTTAAATCAACTAAAATAAATCTTATTTTTACCATATTAACCATTTAAGAAAAACACTTCATGTAACAGATTTAACTTTTTTATTTTTAATTTATTAAATTTTTTTATTTTAATTTAACAGATTTAACTTTCCTGATTTCTAATTTTTATTTTATCATTTTATTTTAAATGCATTATACTTTTGAAAATATTTTTAAATTTAAATTTAATAGTTAAACTAACGTGCTAGCAAGAAAAACACTTAATGTAACAGATTTAATTTTTCTGATTTCTAATTTTATTTTATTTGTTTTATTTTAAATACATTTTATTTGAAATAAAATTAATTTATTTTAATAGATTTAACAGATTGAACTTTTCTGATTTCTAATTTTTATTTTATCTATTTAATTACATTTTTTTATTTAATTTTAAAATAAATCTTATTTTTATTATATTTTATTTTATTTAGTAAACAATAGTATAATTGAATTTAAAAACTGCCATTAAACTATATTACTGAATGCTGTGAAATTGTTAGTTAATGATACCTAATGTGTTAATGTATTTTTTTAAAGCTATTTTAAATAAAATACATTTAAATTTTTTTATTTTATTTTATTTTATTTTAACGTACTATCAAGAAAAACACCTAAATGTACCAGATTTAACTTCTCTGATTTCTAATTTTATTTTATTTTATTCATTTTATTTTAAACATTTTATTTCACATAAAATTCATTTTATTTTAATTTTTTCAAATATAATTATATTTATTTTATTTTCATAAGTAAACTAACATACTAGCAAGAACACTTCATGTAACAGATTTAACTTTTCTGATTTCTAATTTTATATATTTAATTTAATTGTTTTATTTTATTTTAAATAAAAAAAATATATATATATATATTATTTTATGTAGTAAACTAGAATATAATTGCATTTCAAAATTACCATTAAACTATATGAATAAATGCTGTGAATTTGTTAATGATACCTAATGCATTAATTGGTGTAAAAAAATCTATTTTAAATAAAATACATTTTATTTTAATTTTTTAATTAAATTTATTTTTTCTAAATTTAACTAACCATCTATGATAAAACCATCTATTTTAAATAACCCAAAATAAATCTTATTTTTGTTTTATTTTATTTTATATCAATGTAACATATTTAACTTTTCCTCTTTCAAATTTTTATTTCATTTTATTTTATTATTTTAACATACTAGCAACCATCTAAAAAAAAAAAAAAGCACTTAATGTAACAGATTGCATTTGTCTCCCCCGTGTGGATGATATCAGTACATTTTATACAGTCAACATGCTCAGGATGTTTCCAGTAGCTGAATGTTATGACATTCATGAGGATATAAATTAAAATGAACTTTTAATTATATTACGTTTGTTGATTTCAGATTGAGAGTGGGGAGGACGGCTCTATGTCTCCCATGTCTCCAAGTGACTGGATTCCAGATCTCAGTGCTGGGAACAGAACGTCTGTCTGCTCCAACAGCTCAGAGGACACAATACACAGCCCTCTCTCACGCCAGCTTTCTGGATGTAAGCCATCTCAGCCCGGCATAATATAAAGCTAAAGCGAGATCATGAGGCTGATCGATTTTTATTTTTTCCTGATGTGCAGGTGCTGACAGACAGAGTCTGGACAGTGGCTTCAGCCAGAGAGACAGTATGAGACTGGAGGACAGCACCTACACAGGACCCTTCTGCGGCAGAGCCCTCGTCCACACTGACTTCACCCCCAGCCCGTACGACATGGAATCCCTCAAACTACAGGTCAGGCTGTAAGAAAGTACTGTGTTTGGTCAACATAAAAAAAGGGAAAATTCTGTCATCATTTACTCTTCTATTAATGTATGTTGGCATTTTTCAAAACACACAGAAAGGAGACATCATCCAGATTATTGAGAAGCCACCAGTAGGCACCTGGACTGGGAAACTCAACAACAAAGTGGGCTCCTTTAAATTCATCTACGTCACAATACTACCAGAGGAGGACACACCGCCAAAGAGGAAGCGATGCCAGAGTCAGGGACGCAAGAACAAACCCAAACCACAAACCCTGGAGGAAGTTCTGGAGAGAATAGGCCTAACTGTAAGCCACAAGTTACTTTCTCTTAAACACGTGGACCATTACATCACAGTACAACAGGATCTGATCTGACTGACTTCATTGTTTGTTTAGGAACTGGGATCTCTTCTGTCCATGCATGGCTTCCAGAGTTTGGAGGATTTCCGCGGCCTGAAGGAGTCCCATCTAAACGAACTGAACATTACAGACCCCGAGCAACGTGTGAAGATACTGAAAGCGACAGAATTTCTTCAAGACTGTAAGTCCATCAAAAAGCCATCAAGCCTAGATTGTTATTTTCATTGACCCTTTGCAAGGAGATTGATTGACAGGCGATCTGACCAATCATAATGTCGAACCCGTCATTTTGTCAGACCTTCGATCATTTTCAGAACACAAATTAAGATATTTTGATTACAATTTTGAAGAGAGCTTTTGACCCTTCATAGATAGCAGTGTAACTTGTCCCAAGACCCTGAAACGTAGTAAAAACATTGTTACAATAGTCCATGTGACATCAGTGGTTCAACCGTAATTTTATGAAGCTACGGGAATGCTTTTTGTCCGCAAAAAAAAATAAAAATAACAACTTTATTTAACAATTCTTCTCTTCCATGTCAGTGTGGAGCATTTCATTTATATTGCTGTCTATGCAGGGTCAGAAAGCTCTCAGATTTCATCAAAAAAATCTTTACATACAACTTGCAGAATCTGTAAATTGTTAATTATTTTACCAATATAAGAGGGGTCGTACAAAATGCATGTTACTTTTTATTTAGTGCTGACCTGAATAAGATATTTTACATAAAAGATACATATAGTCCGCAAAAGAAAATAATAGTTGAATTTATAAAAATGACCCTGTTCAAAAGTTTACATACACTTGATTCTTAATACTTTGTTACCTGAATGATACACAGATGTTTTTTTAGTGATAGTTGTTCATGAGTCCCTTGTTTTTCCTGAACAGTTAAACCGCCCGCTGTTCTTCAGAAAGTCATCTGTCAGGTCCCACTAATTCTTTGGTTTTTCAGCATTTTGGGTATTTTGAACCCTTTCCAACAATGACTCCATGATTTTGAGATCCATCTTTTCACACTGAGGACAACTGAGGGACTCATATACAACTATTACAGAAGGTTCAAATGCTTACTGATGCTCCAGAAGGAAACATGATGCATTAAGGGCTAGGGGTGAAAACTTTTTGAATTTGAAGATCAGGGTAAATTTAACTTATTTTGTCTTCTGGGAAACTTCTGTAGCTTCTAAAGGCCAGTACTAAATGAAAAAAGAAGATATTTAGGCAAAATAAGAAAAATGTACACATCTTCCTTCTTATCAAAAGTTTACACCCCTGGCTTTTAATGCATTGTTTTTCCTTCTGAATCATCAGTGAGCGTTTGAACCTTCTGTAATAGTTGCATATGAGTCCCTCGGTTGTCCTCAGTGTGAAAAGATGGATCTCAAAATCATACAGTCATTGTTGGAAAGGGTTCAAATACACAAAAATGCTTAAAAACCAACAAATTTGTAGGACCTGAAGGACTTTTCTGAAGAACAGTGGGCAGTTTAACTGTTCAGAACAAACAAGGGACTCATGAGCAACTATCACTGAACAAAAAACAACAGTAATAAGAATCAAGCGTGTGTAAACTTTTAAAAGGGGTCATCAAACATCTTTTATGTGAAATAGCTTATTCAGGTCGGTGCTAAATAAAAAATAAAATGCATTTTCTATGATCCCTCTTATTTTGGTAAAATAATTAACATTTTGCAGATTCTGCAAGGTGTATGTAAACTTTTAAACCTCAACTTTATTTATAATTTATAGTCTGTTTGATGTACTAACATCCTTTCTGCTCTCCAGCGGAGGACGAATCCGATGCAGAGGAGGAAAAGACTGAAATGCCACGGGACTCAGGTTGTTACGAGAGCACAGAGAACCTGGCAAACGGACGCGAGGAGCCCCAGGCGGAATCCCAACCAGAGCCGGAGACTGATCCGGACACAGAATCAAAGCTCAATGCAATTCAGGAGAAACTGGAGGAGATGAAGGTGAAGGAGAGTCCTGAGAGCCAAACAGAGTGAAGCCACCACATTGTTTTGATCCTGCTTCTTTAAAACTCTGTCAAGATCTCTGATGGATCAAGAGTATGTCATATCAACATGCTGGATTAAATTCCATGAAAAAGAACTATATCATAAGCACAGCCCATACAGAAGCCAATAGGTCTTCTTAGAAGATGGCATAAAGATCTTGAAGGTACTGTCAACTATGGACATGACAGTTCTCTGACATTATTGTTCGGAAAAATCTAAAGTTGTAGGATTTTGAAAAACAGACTGCATGAAAACTGCTGTTCTTACATAAAATAAGTAATATGCTGGAACCCCAAATATTGATTTTACTCACAAAGATAAATATTTAAGCCACCTTTTCTGGTAAAGCATTTATGTACTATATGACCGTACTGTGATTCTCTAATATCTGAGAAGTTTCACCATCATGATCATCATACCTTTAGCTATGAAGTAGCATTTTATATACTACTATTCTACTGTTTCTGTCAGATTGAATGTACAGAGTAACACAACAGGTGCACTCAAAAATGTTTATTTTGCCAGGAGGCATGAAAGAGGAAAAGCACATTGTTCAGTTTTATTCTTTTGCTTCTATAGTCAACCATTTTGGTTCCTGTTTGTGGTAATATTTGTTATAATATGCCTTGTTTTGTTTTCAAAGCCATTGTTGTTTTGATAACTGTATTCCGTTTTAGCCTTCCGTTTGTCACTTATATCGATGTCTGTACTTTCAGTTTTTTAACAGTTTTGTTTGTGTTTAAAAAAAAAAATCTGAAACAACACCACTAAGAGATTGTAATAATACCATATAATTTAATGAACATACATATACACACAAATTCATAAAGTAGAAAGTGAAGAGTATGAGGATATACATGATCACAGTGTTATTACCAAGCAAAGTGAACATAACTCAATTTGTGATGACGTACAATGTGTACTCAATGCATCGTATCCAAATATGTAGAGCAGACCGTCATTTGCTAATATCCCAAACCTACACGTTACACTGACTTGGCATTACAGTTTTAGATTTTGTCGCCCCTCATTTAGTAAATTAGCATATTATGACTACAAAAACGTTAAAAAAAAAGTGGGATTCATTCAGCACAGTTTTAAGCATACTCTGTAATACCTTCAGCCTAGCAAATGAATATTCACATCTTCCATACACAGTAATAGTGTAATCAATCTTCATAATTGTTCGCACCATATTATTCACAAAATCCCATTCCCTATAAATTAAACATGATCTTATAGAAGCACATTCTATACATTTCCCGCAATAATGGACTTTTAACACATCCTTCAACATTGAAAACTAAATCATTCCAGCTTATATACTTCAAACCGCTGTAAAAGGGCACTGAATTGGCAACATAAAAATGATACAAAACTGGCCGCTTCAAATGATTCAAACTGAGACTAAATTCTTAAAGGATTAGTTCACTTCCAGAGTTAAAATTTACAGATAATTATGTATTATGTAATAATTTACTCACCTCCGTTGTCATCCAAGATGTTCATGTCTTTCTTCCTTCAGTCGTCAAAAAGTTTTTCATGGAAAACATTTTGGGAATTTTCTCCATATAGCGGGCTTCTGCAGTTTGAACTTCCAAAATGCAGTTTAAATGCGGCTTCAAACGATCCCAGCCGAGAAAGAAGGGTCTTATCTAGCGAAATGATCGTTCTTTTTGTTTTTTTTTATTACGGTTTATATACATTTTAACCTAACGAGTCTTGTCTTGCTCTGCTCGAACTGTTTTTTTCCGGTTCAGGAGTTAGGGTATGTCGAAAAACTCCCATCTCATTTTCTCCCTCAACTTCAAAAATAATCCTACATCGCTGCAGAAGTACCAACCCAGTGTTTGCAAAGTGAACATGCAAAGATGATCAAACACCCTTAACAAAAAAGGTAAAACAGCGATGTAGGACGATTTTGAAGTTGAGGGAGAAAATGAGATGGGAGTTTTCGACATACCCTAACTGTCGAAGCAGGTAAAAAAAAAAAAGCGTTTGAGGTTAAAACGTATATAAACTAGGGTTACCACTTTTAATACCCAAAAATAAGGGACGCATTCGGGGGGGGGGGGGGGGGTTGAGTTTTGCATATAATATGGGACGTCCTGAATAAGAACTGATCATTGTTTTTTTTCTACTTCTTAGACTCTAAAGTAATAATGTCCCATTTCTCAGAAAAGAACCGTCAAGTACACCAATAAATAAAACGGATATTAAAGCAGAAATGCAAATAAATAAGTAGGTAAAAATTCACGAGCATTTTGTAGTATTATCTCTCAGTCCTGGGCGTCTAAATGAAAAGCGCTCTGCAAGCGCGTTATCTCTGTGTTGTTTCCTCGTTGTTTCTGAAACTACCGTAATCACTGTAATATGCGCGCATACTTAAAATCAATCGCGGCTGGCTTGACCGTGTTTTTCTGAACCGCGGCTGGCTTTACCGCAGTGAGTATTTGCATGAGACGCTGCTTTAAAAAGAAATTATAAAAAATACGGGACAAAACCCGTCCCGTATTGATTCAAAACGGGACGCGCAATTTCATTCTCAAATACGGGACGATTCCGTATTTTAAGGGACGGGTGGCAACCCTAATATAAACTATAAAAAAAAAAAACGATCGTTTCGCTAGATAAGACCCTTCTTACTGGTCTGGGATCGTTTAAGGCCCTTTGAAGCTGCATTTAAACTGCATTTTGGAAGTTTAAACTCGCGGGCACCATAGAAGTCCACTACATGGAGAGCATTCCTGAAATGTTTTCCTCAAAAACAATTTCTTTACGACTGAAGACAGACATGAACATCTTAGATGACATGGGGATGAGTAAACTGTTGTTCTAGAAGTGAACTAATCCTTTAATTCACTTATAAACTTTCCACGCATCAATACTGCCCATGTTTACTTCTCTGAAACAAAGTAGCTGGCTATGACAATTCATGTAAAAATATGAGTCCTTAAGTCCCTGATGTCTGTAGGTCCATTCATAAAGTGTTCCCTTACAAGTGGCCATCAACAAACTAAAGTGACTACAATATGCATTTGCTTATACACAGGGCAAGCTTCGCTACCTTAAACATGGTGAAAAGAATGTGAGGAAAAAGAAAAACAAGCACAAGTTCTTAATCGAATGCAAAAGCATGCTTAAAATGACATTGAAGGAGGACTTTACCCAGGTCTAGACTCTGGAAAGTTCATTTTCGGATGTAAACTTTACCTTTCATTTACTCTAGGCCTTGAGTAGTAATATCTGACCCGTAGTGAAAAGCAAAAAAGGTGTACGTGGATAGACCTTGTTAAATAAGACAATATGAAGGGAATGTGACATCAAGAAAATAATAGTACTAAATCAGGCATGTTATCACTTCTTATAGGGAATTTGCAGCTTCTCAGTCTTTTTTACATTATGCACATTTACTCCATGGCTTTTTTGCATTCTGACAGATCGTTAGCATTGTATAAAAATGACGCTGATTAACTAACATGTAGCATTAGGGCATTATGGAGAGCATGGTAGAGCATAGATAAGGCACTCTTACTGAAGCAGATCGGCACACATCTTCCAGCCTCTGCTTTCTACCATCCATGCTGATTGTAAAATCAAGTCTGAGCTTAACTTTCTGAGTTGAATCACATTTATAACTGGCTGACTTACTAAGCTGATCCAAATGGCCCTATCGTCAGAATAAAGTGGTTTTGTTGGGCCTAAATGTCAGTTTATGGCTGAAGCACTTTTCCTTATCACACTTTGAAAACAAAGAAGTCTAATCCAAAGGGCATTTTGCACAACTACTATAGAAGCTAGTAATGGGTTTTACAGGGCACACAAACGGTTAGGAATAATGGAGGCAGGCTATACAGGAACGGGTAATGACACTGAAAAAAACAACCAAGCTCTTTCGAGGGAAATAATGTCCTCATTACGCTTCAGGGTAGCCCATTCTGATTTGATTCAGTCTGCGGCTCCCCATTTCCCTCATTGTGAGTTTTATCATGCTGTGATTCAAAGTGGAGTCTCTTAAAACCTCCAGAACTTGTCTCGAGTGCTAGTGCAGGATCCAGGTAGACAGGGTCCAGTTCTGCGAACGAGTATCAGAGAACATAGGCCACTGCTCTGAACGAGTCACACGTTTTTCTGTGTCTGTGTTTTCACGTGAGCACAATTAGAGCGTTGAGAGAAGTCTGGAGAAGGCGGCTTTCAAGCTAGTGGGCCGACTCTTTGATGACTGCAGGGGCGACGGTGTTGGGGGATATTGGCGAGGGGGGTTTCTCTTCTTTAGGGGAGCTGGTGCTCTTTTGGGTGCCCGCACCAATGCCAGGTTTGGCCTCTTCAGGGGTATGTTCGTTGGGAATCAGGGGAGCTGAGGATTTCTGCAGAAAGTGCAAACACACCATTAGCAGTCAAGCAGTGTTATTCACTTGGATGTGAATGTGTAAGTGTGGTTATTCTTAAACAGTGGGTACTTAAAGGGACAGTGAACCCAAAAATGAAAATTGTTATTAATTATGCACCCTCGTGTTGCTCTAATTTAGAACACAAATTAAATATTTTTTAAATATTTGAATTCCAAGAGCTTTCTGACCCTCCATAGACAACAACAAAACTAGCATGTTCAAGGCCCAGAAAGGTAGTAAGGACGTTGTTAAAATAGTCCAATATCTTAATTTGTTTACCGAAAATGAATGAAGGTCTTACTGGTTTGGAACAACATGAGGGTTTATAATTATTGACTATCCTTAAAATTTGTTTTGGTAATAAAAATAATCAAGCTTAGGTGTATTATTAAAAGAGAGAGAAGGAAAAATATTATGATGATTAATGATAATGCAAAAATATTTTCAGTGTGACAGTAGTTGCAAGGAAAAAGGAGTTAAATTAGTTTAGTGGGAGAACAAAAGAAATTTGGTTTGCTGGAAAACTTATCAATATAATTTAAAAAATTATAATTATTTTTTAATAATTAATTATAAGAACTTATGTATTTATATATTTTAGTAGTTAAAAATGTAAACAAATGCAGAAATACTACCATTGTAAAAACTTCTAATATTGTTACAGTAAAACTCAATTAAGTAAAATTGTAAAATATATATATTTAAATAATAAAAATAAAAAGAAGAATTATAGTACAAAAAATAGATAAAGCATAACCTTGAAAAAATAAAAATATTTATAAAAAAAAATAAGTTATAGCTAAAATTTCCATTATTTTCTATAGGGTTGGGGATTTTTACAAACCTGTTAATAAATTACTTTGACTTTTGCAGCTAAATGTAGTTAATCCAGATTTTGTGTGATTTTCTAGCAAATAAACAAAATAACCATCAAAATGTAAATAAAAACTCAAATCAAATAAATGAAATCCAAGCCAACAGTAAGCATCAGGTTTGCATTTGGAAGCCCGTTTCCACCACTAAATAAATCGTTTTTTCAAAAAGGAAATTTTGACTTTGATCACAATTCCGACTTTTTTCTCAGAATTTAGATATAAACTCGCAATTCCAAGTTATAAAGTCAGAGTTCCGTGCTATGAACTAGAAATTGTGAGGAAAAAAAAAAAACGCAGAATTGTGATTTATCTCATAATCAGACTTTATAACACAAAATTGCAAGAAATATGTCAGAATTGCTGGATACAAACTTAATAACTTGCAATTGCAGCTTATTATCTCACAAATCTCACTTTTTTTCTCACAATTGCGAGTTTAACACAATTTTGAGAAAAAAGTCAGAATTGCGTGCTATGAACTTGAAATTGCGAGGAAAAAAACTCAGAATTGTGATTTATCTCATAATCAGACTTTATAACACAAAATTGTAAGTTATTAAGTGAGAATTATAAGGTTTGTATCCAGCAATTCTGACTTTTTTCTTGCAATTGCAGCTTTTTAATCTCACAGTCCTCACTTTTTTTCTCACAATTGTGAATTTATAACACAATTTTGAGAAAAATTGTGAGAAATCACAATTACCATTTTTTAATTATTAATATTCAGTGGCGGAAACAGACTTCCATATTTGCAAGATTTATATTTATATTAAATTATTTTAATTTTTTAATCTAGCATATTTGTTAATAGCAAAGATTGTGACAAATGTTTTATTAATATTACTTCAGTTTTCTAGTTTAGTTTAGTTTCAGTATATAAATTAATTATATATAAATTGGGTTTTATTTAAAATATATTTTACTATAATGAGTCAAATATCAGTTCCACAAACAATTGATTGACAGATGTATATTGTACATGCAGTGCTGTACAGACTACAGTACTATAACTATCTGCCCTATGAAAGTCAAATCTAGCTAAAGCTGCTTAATGCATTCATTTACTCTGCCTGGTTCTTTTTCCTGGCCTTCTAACCCACCCAGCTCTTAGGGTAATTGATTTAGGATCTTTCTTGCAGACTCACTACTCAACGCACAGTAAGGGAGCCAACAGCATTTCAGCCTAATGTACACTCACTCGTTCACTCAAACACTCATAAAAAAATGCTGTCTTACTGTGGTTTGTGAAACAGGGTTGCTGTTCTTATAGGTGGAAGCAGCAGATGCATCAGAGGGGTTGGGGCTAGTCGAGTCTTCCAGCATCAACCCTCTTCTGTCCAACACACTAGAAGGAGAGAGAAAGACAGAGTTATAAAGTGGCATCTGCAAACAAGGTTTTCATAGTTTGCCATCTAATGCAATGCCGTACAACATTTTGGGACGCCTGTATACAAACAAAACTTCAATAATGTTCCTACCTGGGGTAAGTAGGGCCACACAAAACCTCACAGCAGTTCTTGATGATGTTCTTATGACTGTATGGGTTCTGCACACGGTTCTTTCCCGACCATGAACCTTTGATCTGTACAGTAGAGATCAAGGACTTAGAACATTGAAAATAAAACCAGCACAATGTCAGAGCTATCCGTGGAAATGGGGGCTTGATGAAAAAGAATCTCTTATTTGTTATCCTTTATTTAAATGTGCCTTTTCAGTTCTAGCCATACCATCCCTATGGATTTCATTTGATCTAGTCAAGCACTTCAAGGGTCCTCATCTTAAAAAGACATGCCTTTACCGTTTCATCTGCTCCTAGACAGAAATGTATGCATGCATCACAGGCAAATCTGGAGGGGAAAATCATCTAAAGTTTCTAAGTTTTATGTGTGGTATTCTAGTAAAAAGTTTAGGTGTATCTGAATTTTGACTGGCAGTGGTGATCGTGTCTCCAGGTATTGCTAAATCTATTATAAGCAGAATCCAATTTATACTAAAACAAAGGCAAACAACTATCATGTCACATCATATTACTTGCAGCAACTGCATCCTGCCTTCTCGCTTTCTTCCTTTCTCACTATTTTTCACTCCTCATTAACAAGCAAAGAAGGGCCAGAGGGTAAATGTGGCAAAAACATTCTAAATTAATCATTAGGGCTAAGTGTGAAAGTGCCACAGAACTACAGATTCTGCAAAACTAAATCAGAGCACTAATAAACTTAAACCGCCACAGGGAATCTAAACACTATATATGCAAGACATTACACATATAAGGTATTTTCCATGAATATGGTACACAATATGAAAAATCTATGGTACACAATATCAAAAATAAATGCTTAACCTATAGAAAATGTTGACAAGTGTTTTTTAATTTAAGTAAACAGTTTGGGATTTTGCAAACCTGTTAAAAGTGGTGCTAAAAATTCATCTTTGAAATCACAGGAATATAAAATATATTTAAATAGAAAACTGTTATTTTAAATAGTAAAAGTATTTCAAAATTTTAGTTTTTGCAGGCATGGTGAGCAGAAGAGACTTCTTTATAAAAAACAAAAAAACATTTAAAATCTTACTGTTCAAAAACTTTTGACTGGTAGTGTGAGTGCTTAACCTTGACCAAGGTTAAGGTCCTGGTTTCTTTAATATAATTTTAGTTAAAATTTGCATTATTTTCTATATGGTTTGGGTTTTTTGTAGGGATGTAACGGTATTGTAAATACCGTCATACCGCAATAACAAATTTTTTCGATACTACCGTGGTCGCATGACTCGATAAAACGATAGGTCTTCTGAGAAAAGTTTGCTCAGGCGAATGGAGCGAACGGGAGGTAGCGGGAACTACATTTCCCATCAGCCCAGGCGTGGCCATCATCCTTTGCGGTCTGTTGTCGCTACAGGCTGTAGCAGCAAGGAAAAGAGATGGAAATGGTTGAACCTGCTCCGTCTGCAGTGTGTATGCGTTACGTATTCTTTTCAGCACACATGTTAACGGATTAGAGCGTTCACACTGCACGCGGTTGCTGTCCGGCAGTACGTCCTAGAAGCGGTGCCTTTGCAGCAGTGCAGCGATCGTTTCGGCACCGAGTCTATTTTTTTGCTGCGCTGTATGCGCTGAATTAATGTTACAGTGCATTGTTCGCTGTAAAAATGAACATGGATTGACACGGAAATGTACCATAAATGCATGAAGTCTACTGTGTTTCACAGTCCACACGTGGCTTTTTGGCTATGTTTAAAATAAGGAAAGGTGCAGTTTTAAATAAACTAGGCAACATAATAGATGCACTTGTCCAGGTAGAAAAGTTCTTTAAAGGATTGTTTTTAATAAAGATTTAATGCGAAAGAAAGGCATGAGAGCCTACTGCACTGCAAAAAATGCCTTTCTTACTTAGAATTTTGTCTTGTTTCCAGCCAAAATATCTAAAAATTCTTAAATCAAGAATGATTTTCTAGACAAGTAAAAATTTAGTAAAAACAAGTCAAAATTAAGTGAGTTTTTGTTTAAAACAAGCTAAATAATCTGCCAATGGGGTAAGAAAAAAAATCTTATTTCAAGCAGACAACTAGATTCAGACAACTCATTCAGCTAAACTGATTTAACTGTTTTTTACATGCTTTAATACTTTTTTGTTACTAAAATTGAAAAATTTAAGTTTCTGTTTCAAAGTTTACAGATAGATGGCTAATTTGTATGCCATTGATATGTTCAGTGTTCATGTAAACTGTTTAATAAACACTTCTGGCACTTTTTTCGAGTCTCTTCATTAGTTTTGTTTTTCCTGAAAATGATTCAATAAATACCGTACCGTGCCATTCATACCGAGGTATTACCGTACCGTGAAGTTTTGATACCGTTACATCCCTAGTTTTTTGCAAACCTGTTACTAAATTACTGTGACTTTTGACACTAAATGTAGTTAATAAATTCTGTTTTTTTGTGATTGTCTAGCAAATAAACATAAAATCATCATCAAAACATAAATAATAACTCAAATCAAATAAATAAAATCCAAGCCTACAGTATGCATATGGAACCGTTTCTGCCACTGAATAAAAAAAAATTAAAAAAAGGTAACTGTGCCTTTTTATCTCCCAATTCTGACTTTATTTTGTCAGAATTGAGAGATATAAACTTGCAATTCCAAATTATAAACTCAGAATTGTGTGATACGAACTTGTAATTGTGAGAAAAACTTGTGAGATTATAAATCATAATTCAGAGAAATAAAACTCAATTCTGACTTTTTTTTTTTTTTTTCAAAATTTCGAGTTTGTCACAATTCTAATTTATAAAAAAATTGAGTTAAGTGAAAATTGTAATATAAACGCAAATCAGAGAAAATAGTTTTTTTGCCCTCAGAATTGGACTTCATAACTCACAATTGCAAGTTTATATTTCTATATTTTTTATAAAAGTCAGAATTGCATAATATCAACTCGCAATTCTGACTTTTTTTCTCAGAACTGAGAGATATAAACTCACAATTGTGAGAAAAAAAAACCTGAATTGCGAGTTTATATTATGACTTTTTCTAGCAACTGCAACTTTTTATCTCATAAGTTATACATTTAGAATTGCGTGATATAAGCTCGTAATTGCAAGAAAAAAAAAACTCAATTGCGATATGTAAACTCAAAATTCAGAGTTAGTCTGACTTTTTTCTCAGAATTGCGAGTTTATATTTCACAGTTCTGACTTTATAAAACAAAATTGTGAGTTAAGAAAGAATTGTGATTTAAATTATAATTTTCCCCTCAAAATTGGCCAGAATTGTGAGTTTTTATTTTGCAATTCTGACTTTTTTCCTCTCAATTGCAACTTTTTTTTTTTTTTTTTTTTTTTAGAATTGTGAGATAAAAAGTCGCAATTTATTTTTTATTCAGTGGCAGAAACAGGCTTCCATATTTGCAAGATTTATATTTAGACTAAATTATTTAAATTATTAAATCTAGAATATCTAGTAATAGCAAAGTTTGAGACACAAAGGTCATTATTTCATAATTAAAATTAGTTCAGTTTATAGTTTGGTTATTTAAAACTATATATAAATTTAGGTTTTATTTAAAAATATATTTTTTTACTACAATGACTCACAAACCAGTTCAAGAAACAGTCACATGATGTGTGTGATTTTATCTGTTGTATACAGAGCCAAAATCTTCATTTTTATGATGTGTACAAACATCTGTTAATCTTACGTTACATAATAGCTTATCTAACATAGCAAATGGTTACTATAAAAACACAGGATTTGCGCCTCTAATACTTTAAAAGCATAATGGGACAGCAATGTGTACCCTGTTCATAAACGCAGCCATAAAAACTGTATATACTGTACATAAAACTCATGCTGAGATGTTCTCTGAGCTTGCTTATCGCCGAGACGGCACTGTTGCCAAGGTGACTGCTGGATCTAGTGTGCTGAAATGCTCTAGGGCATGTGTTTATCTTTCCAGCCATGTGACAGCAGCAGGAGTCAAGAGCTGACAGTAGACTTTGGAACAGACAGGTAAGAAACAGACTTACGTCCTCATTGGTGGTCTGGTTGAGGGAGATCAAGTAGGTGTGGAAGCCAGTCAATCCCACCACAGACCAGAGGGTGAAAAAACACACCAGAACCTCCAACACAGTGCAATGGGGAGTCAAGGAAATCACATACTCAAAAATATCTACAATACGGTATTTGAACTTTGATACTTCTTTGTTCAGCAATACAAAGGGATTTCATAAAAGAAGAAAAAGAGCTATGTGCCTATTTAAACTAGGACCCAAACACTGTGTTTATTGTGATAGATCATTCACAGCCTGACAGGTTTATGAAAAGCTTATTTTGTTTTTAAATCTTCAGGAAGTGGCTCTAAAGCCCAGATGAAAGGATATGTTCCAGGAGTTTCTTTAATGGTATTCACAAATCCGGAGTCTACGGAACCTATAAAACACAAGATTTTATTTATTTACAATATGTATCCAAGCATGCAAGCAGTAACTCTCCGCATCTCCCTTTCTCTCTCCCATCATTACATGTTCAGAAGATTTTCACACATCCACCCACATTCTGCCAGAGCTGAGAAGTTTGCACTGTTCGTTTACAAGCACCTTTTCCAAACACAGTAGCTACACTTACATTCAGCCTAATAAAAATCTGTCGAAAGGAATAGTTTACCCAAAAATGAAAATTTACTAATCATCATTTCCACAAGCTGTCAAACTCAAAAACAGGCAAAAGATGAACTATAAAATGGATCACAGAGTAATCTGTGACTTATATGCTACATATATGACTTCTGAGGCCATACAATTAATATGTGAGAAGCAGAACAAAATTTGTCATTACTCAATGATTTTCAACTACACGACATGTTTGACATTATGACATTTGGTTCAATATAAAGATAGTTTACCCAAAAATGAAAATTCTGTCATGAATTACTCACCTCATGTTGTTCCAAGCCCATAAGACCTTCGTTCATCTTCGGAACACAAATTAAGATATTTTTGATGAAATCTGAGACTTTTCCGACCCTGTATAGACAGCAACGCAACTGACAAAATAGTAATTATATGAAGCTACGAGGAAACCAAAATAAAAGCTTTATTCAACATTTTTTTCTCTTCTATGTCAGTCTTTGACATGTGTCAGTATGCATCACACAAAAAGTATTTTCGTAGCTTCATAAAATTAAGGTTGAACCACTGATGGACTACTAGTCACATGGACTACTTTAATGATTTTCTAACTATCTTTCTGGGCCTTGAACATGTCAGTTGTGTTGCTGTCTATGCAGAATCAGAAAGATCTCAGATTTCATCAAAAATAACTTAATTTGTGTTCCGAAGATGAACGAAGGTCTTACAGGTTTGGAACGACATGAGGGTAATTCATGAGAGGATTTTCATTTTCGGTTGAACTGTCTCTTTAAATGTCGATCTGTACATCAATCAAAGCCATTTTATGGTTTCAGAAGACTTTTTCTTTTTTTAGGGTGGCCAACGACTGCAGATATGAGTCAGAATTAAATTATATTATTTAAGTTAATAGGTCAGACATTAGAAACCACACATTTATACCAGATTTACTTAAGTACTCTACTTTTTTTTTTTTAAGCAGCACAGGAATATTTGTAGCAATAGCCAAAACACTGTATGGGTCAAAATTATAGATTTTTCTTTTATAGCATAAATCATTAGGATATTAAGCAAAGATCATGTTCCATGAAGATATTTTGTAAATTTCCTACCGTAAATATATTAAAACTTAATTTTTGATTAGTAATATGGATTGCCAAGTTGTCATTTGGACAACTTTAAGGGCGATTTTCTCAATATTTTGAATTTTTGCACCCTCAGATTACAGATTTTCAAATATTTGTATCTCAACCGAACATTGTCCTATCCTAACAAACCATACATTAATGAAAAGATTATTTATTCAGCTTTTCTCAATTTCAAAAATTGTCCCTTATGACTGGTTTTGTGGTCCAGTGTCACATATGACACATACGGGATTGGGAAAATAAAGTCAATCACTCTTCAAAAATAGAAAAATTTGCTAACAGTGTAAACAGCTTTGTTAATTATAATAGGAGAGATCTAATTTTGTTGTGTTATGATGCAGCACATGTATTGGGTGTCGAGGTGGTAAGTATGTGCTTTCTCTGAAAGGACTCATAAGCGTATTGCTCTGAAAACCTTACAATCAGAATCTGCTGTTTGAATTTGTTCAGACTGTCTAAAATCTGTGCACGCAAACATAAAAAAAAATTATGTAATTATACCACAAAATGAATAACAGTCACGATATGTTTTGCATTGAATTAAAGTGTTAGTTCATCCAAAAATTTAAATTCTGTCATTAATTACTCACCCTCATGTCGTTCCAAACCCGTAAGACCTTCGTTCAGCTTCGGAACACAAATTGAGATATTTTTAATGAAATCCGAGAGCTGTCACATGGTTTATTTTATTAATGTCCTTACTACCTTTCTGGGCCTTGAACGTGGTAGTTGCGTTGATGTCTATGCAGGATCAGAAAGCTCTCAGATTTAATTAAAAATATCTTAATTTGTGCTCCAAAGAAGAACGAAGGCCTTACGAGTTTGGAACAACATGAGGGTGAGATTCAATTCATGACAGAATGTACACTTTTTGGCGGAACTATACCTTTAAGATCACAGGCTTATAGCAAACTGTCCCAGGATTCCTATGATGTCTGCCTCTCTCTTCCTTGCTGTCTATAGAGTACTTTGAGAAGAGGAAGATCAAAGGAAGGAAAGAGAGCAGACATTTCCGAGAGAGTATAGTGGCTCTTCCGATATCCTGAACACTCCTGGACTGAACCTTGTCTGAGAGAACCGTATCGCATACATATTGAGTGTCGCTTAAAGGCACTTGTTTTCCCAGAAACCACGATCATTAAACCGGTGGACCGTCTGTGCATTTTAAATTGTTATTGATAACATGAATACGTAATTTCCCATTTCAAATAATCCGATTTGGATGTCAACAGTGAAGATGATCACACATAAACTCACACACACATTTTCTTGCTTTAATACTCACGTAGAACCACATGGACGATGTCGAAGGCGAAGATGTAGATGGTAAGTAGAGACAGCGAGAGTGTGAATAAATAGAAGTATCTGTAGTTCCTCTTTCCTACACAGTTTCCGACCCAGGGACAATGATGGTCAAAACGGTCTGAGGGAAAGACGCACAAAATATCAAGACTCTCATGAAGATTTGTAAAAGTCAGTATCTAGGTACATTCAGAGACAGGCATGTATTTTTTTACTGCTAAAACAGTACTCAAAACAGGAATTGTGCTGTGCGTGTGTGTGGCAGGTGCAGGCCGCCCAAACAAATGGCCCTGTGTTCAGGATGACTGTGCAAAGAGAGCAAACCTGAACCCTCAGTGAACTCTCTAATATCAGCATATGTATCTCACTAACCTTGCAATATGTGTGAGTAAGTGCGTGTGCTGACTCATCTCTCAACAATTCACTATTATACTGGATTATCAAATGGCACGTACATGTGCAACTGTATCAAAAGGTAAGAATGCTTGTGAATTCTTGTATGTAGACGTAGTACTCTATAAAATTACCCCACAAACCACTATAACCACAGCACATTATTTTTATAGTCCACAAGAGAAGATAATAGTTGAATTTATAAAAATGACCCTGTTTAAAAGTTTACATGCACTTGATTCTTAATACTGTGTTGCTACCTGAATGATCCACAGTTTTGTTTGGTGATAGTTGTTCATGAGTCCCTTGTTTGTCCTGAACAGTTAAACTGCCTGCTGTTCTTCAGAAAAGTCCTTCAGGTCCCACAAATTCTTTAGTTATTCAGCATTTTTGTGTATTTGAACTCTTTCCAATAATATCTGTATGATTTTGAGATCCATCTTTTCACACTGAGGACAACTGAGGGACTCATATGCAACTATTACACAAGGTTCAAACGCTCACTGATGCTCCAGAAGGAACACAATGCATTAAGAGCCAGGGGTGAAAACTTTTTGAATTTGAAGATCAGGCTAAATTTAACTTATTTTGTCTTCTGGGGAACATCTTCTAAAGCTTCTGAAGGGTAGTACTAAATGAAAACAAGATTGTGCTTAGGTAAAATAAGAAAAATGTACACATCCTCTTAATGCATCGTATTTCCTTCTGGAGCATCAGTGAGCGTTTGAACCTTCTGTAATAGTTGCATATGAGTTCCTCAGTTGTCCTCAGTGTGAAAAGTCATTGTTGGAAAGGACACAAAAAATGCTGAAAAACCAAAGAATCTATGGGACCTGAAGATTGTTTTTGAACAACAGCGGGCAGTTTAACTGTTCAGGACAAACAAGGGACTTCACTAAACTATCACTAAAAAAAAAAAAAAACAGCTGTGGATCATTCAGGTAACAACACAGTATTAAAAATCAAGTGTATGTAAACTTTTGAACAGGGTAATTTTTATAAATTCAACTATTATTTGTGGACTATATGTATAGATGTAAACATCTTTTATTATGAAATATCTTCTTCAGGTCAGTACTAAATAAAAAAATAACGTGCATTTTCTATGATCCCTCTTATTTTGCAGATTCTGCAAGGTGTATGTAAACGTTTAACTTCAACTGTATATATAGTAAATACAGTTTATATACATTATAAAGTAAGTAAAATGTACTTTTTAAAATAAATACGATTTTTTTTTTAAATAATAATATTATAATCAAATTATTACAATATAAAAAAAATATTTTCTATTTTAATATATTTTAAAATGTAATTTATTCCTGTGATGGTTAACTTCTTAAACAAAAAAAAAAAGTAACAGCACACTCTCATCAACAAGCAACACAATTTGAGGTACCATTCATGTTTCTAGTACAAAATGTTAGGGACATTCACTCACCCACGCAGTTGTCACAGATGCTGCAATGGGAAGCCCGAGGGGGTCTGAAGATCTTGCAGGTGTAGCAGTACTTCAGTTTAACAATCTGGTTGTTGATTTGCACATTCTTGATGCGGGGCGGAGGCCGCTGTCCGGCCATGACGTTCCCATTGGCCGCTTCTGCAAGAGATGGGTAGAAACAGTCAACGTGGCAACCGGCAGCCGCTCTGGTCGATTAAGATCCATATGCATGACACACAGCACAGCCTCTGATGGAGGACTCACTCAAGGCCACTCCAGCTAGTGCCATGACTCAATGACAAAAGACACGAAAAACACACCAATAAATCAGAGCCTGGAGAGTGCGTGTGGCTCTGTGAAAAAAGGTCAAAACCTCAAGTACAAAATAGTTACTAATGGTGGTGGTATGACAAGTATAATGATTTTTGCACTAAAGTTGAAGCGGAATGAGATTAAAACAAGGTTTCAAAAGATATTAGAAAATATGAAAGGGATAAGCCAGTTATTATAACTAAATAAACCCTGACAGGGTGATTAAGACTGGAGGTGGAGGGATCTTGTATCATCCTGAAATGGGTTTATTTTGCAATAATGACAGGCTGACTGCACATGAACCTCCTTAAAGAGACAGTTCACCCAAAAAAACTTAAATTCAGTTATTAATTACTCACCCTCATGTCGTTCCAAACCTGTAAGACCTTCATTCATCTTTGGAACACACATTAAGATATTTTTGATAAAAAAAACAAGAGCTTTCTGACCCTGCATAGACAGCAACACAACTGATACGTTCAAGACACAGAAAGGTAGTGAGGACATTGATAAAATAGTCCATGTGACATCAGCGGTTCAACCTTAATTTTATGAAGCTATAACAATACTTTTTGTGTGCAAAGAAAACAAAAATAAGGACTTTACCCAACAAGTTCTTCTCTTTTGTGTTAGCACGTTCACGAATGTGACATGGACTATTTTAATGATGTCCTTACTACCTTTATGGACCTTAAATGTTGTAGTTGCATTGCTGTCTATGCAGGGTCCGAAAGCTCTCGGATTTCATAAACAAAATCTAAATTTGTGCTCAGATGATGAACGAAGGTCTTGCAGGTTTGGAACAGCTTGAGGGTGAGCAATTAATGACAGAATTTTCTTTTTTTAGGTGAACTATCACTTTAATAAATCAGTAAATAAACAGACATTCGTTTACATTATTGTGATTTGACCGACTCACACAGAATGACAATGACTTGAATAATGCAAAAATCGCATAATAAATTGGCATGTACATATATACACTAAAAATGTTCACATATTTAAATGATAAATTGCTTTCTAAGGAAAAGGATTTTCTATTATTACTTTTTCTATTATTTTCTGTCTCTTTGAGTCCAAATACAGATCCAGAAAAGTGATAAGCACCTTTTCTACTCCCTTTTCTGTATTTGATTTTTTTTTTTTAATGACTCACTTTCATCTGTTTTGATAGCGACAATACTGAAGGCAAAGCACTTCATTTAAAAGACAAGACTTGAATTTCAAAAGGTAATTTCCTAACATTTGTCAGCTCTGTACTTTTATACTCTAGGAAAATGGTTGCATTAGCATGTGCTCAGGAGGCAGAACTACACAGCTGCCTCTTAAATCCACATGCCTATGTTGGCCAAAACGGCACATCCGTACTTGCATCTGATCCAGCATTAGCCACTTTTAATCAGCCACACAGACATTCGTCTAAAAATAGCATATTAAATAATGAAATACTGAAATGGAGCACAGGAAATTTGTAGAAATCAATCTTTGCCCTGCTGCAGTATTATTATACACTTTAATACGACAGTCTTAAAGGGTTAGTTCACCCAAAAATGAAATTCCTGTCATTATTAACTCACCTTCACATCCTTCCAAACCTGTGAGACCTTTGTTCATCTTCGCACACAAATTAAGATATTTGATGAAATCTGAGAGCTTTCTGAACCTGCATAGACAGCAACACAACTGACATGTTCAAGGCCCAGAATAGTAGTAAGGACATTGTTAAAATAGTGACATTAGTGGTTCAACCATAATTTTATGAACCTGCGAGAATACTTATTGTGTGCAAAGAAAACAAAAAAAATGGCTTTGTGATACAAGGAGAAAAAAATTGTTAAATAAAAGTATTCCAGTAGCTCTGTCTATGCAGAGTCTTATTAATTAAAAATATCCTAATTTTTGTTCTGAAGATGAATCAAGGTCCGACAAGTTTAGAACGACATGAGGGTAAGTAATTAAATTACAGAATTTTAATTTTTAGGTGAACTTTCCCTTTAATAAAACAAATAAACCACCTTGAGTAACTGATAAATTGAAATGAAACTTTGAGCCAGTTACATAAACTTAGCCTTTAAGACAGTGTCTTAAGAACTAGTTTGACCACATAGCAGTTAGCCAAAGGGTAATCAGTCTTATTTTTTGGATTCGACTTAAACTAATCTACATTTTTATGTAACTGAATTAAAAAAAAATTATGACCAGTCTTAACGCAAAAATGAGCTGACTAACTTTTAAGACTAGTCTTAGCCTTTTATGTAACCGGCCCCAGAGCGGTCAACACATTCAAAAATGTAGTGTCAAACATTTGTGAGTAATGGTTTTGTTGTTGTTATGAACCTGATAATGCATTTAGTTCCTTTTTATTTACCTGCAGTAATTAAATAGTACACAGTTTTTAAGTCTATGTCATCTGATGATCTGTACAAAAATATATTTTATAGGCCTACTTGCTGAAAAAAAATCCCTGGTCACACTTTATATTAGGTGGCCTTAACTATTATGTACTTACATAAAATAAGTACAATGTACTTAATGTGGTCATACCGCATTACAAAACACTTTTGCTTCTATTAAGGTGGGATACGGGTAAGGTTAGGGACAGGTTTGGTGGTATGGGTAGGTTTAAGGGTGGGTTAGGGTGTAAGGGATGGGTCAACAGTGGTAATTACAGAAATTAATTACAAATGTAATTAAGTAAGTTTTTTTTTAATATAAGTACAATGTAAAAACATGTATGTACACAAGTACATTGGATCAAATTATTAATTTAAATGTAAGTACATAGTAGTTAAGGCCACCTAATGTAAAGTGGGACCAAATCCCCTTAATTTAAATGACTAATGATAAGTGAGTTAATTTATAGAATAAAACCGTTTTGACAAATTTGTTAAAAAAGAGCTGTGAATCAAATTAAATTAAATGCAACTAACCTGTATATATGAGATCTCATGTCTTATAACTCTACATGGTTTTCAAAATTAATATACATTGTTTCTAGTTACGCCAAGCTCTCAAGTAATTTATCAGATAAAATTGTGAGGAAAAAATATATAGTTTTTTTTTATCTTTATTCTAAGTTTTTATCCAGTAAATCACAAACAGCTAGAAAAGTCATGGGGCCTTTGAATATTGGTGTGGACACTGGGGGCCTTGGAGTCAATAAGGATTAAAACCATTGATTTAGGGGCTGTTCATAAAGGTTTTTGAGATGTTTCTAAATTTGAACAATTTTTACACTGCTTTATAATTTATTGGTAAAAATTTGTGAAACCTCGACTACAAAACTATTCTAAACTACTATATTAAATATTGATATATTTACAAAAGAAAATTTATGAAATATCTTCATGGAACATGATCTTTACTTAATATCCTAATGATTTTTGGCGTAAAGGAAAATAAGTTTTGACCCATATAATGTATTGTTGGCTATTGCTACAAATATACCCATGCTACTTATGACTGGTTTCACATGGTCACATTTTTGTATCATGTTACTCTATACTCTATGACGTATTAGAGAGAGAGCTGTAGAACAATTCTATGTGAACATGTTCCACAAAACCAGTGAAAACAGGACTTAGTGGATATTTAATGACATCAGAGAATACTGTGGTTTATCAGTAGAATTGCCAAGAGAAATGATGTCCTGGTTTAGTGAACATCAGTAATAACAAATGCTGCACTGCCCCTAGGCACGTCTGAGCTTCAGCGGTGGTGCTGATGTGTAACAACGGTGCTCTCATTTAAAAGTGAAACCAGGGAGGGGAGTAGAGACGAGGGAGGCTGAACATAGAAAAGTAAGGGTGGAGAGTGTAGAGATGAGTTCATCTTTACTGTAGCCAAGATCTCGTAATCGGTATAGGGAACAGTGACAGGCTGGTGACTGAACTAGACAAGGCAATAGTCCCACAGAGCCACAACCACACAAATGAATCACCAGAAGCAAAATTAGCAAGATGAGAGTAGCAAGTTAATCTAATTTAATTGCGTTTAATTAGTCAGATGCAGTGATGTTAACCTTTTTGACATTCAAAGTAGGACAAGCATGCAAAAAAAAATCCTTATGAATTCCCTATTTTCTGCCTTTTGCATTTTCGAACTAAACTAAAATGGATACAGTTGAAGTCAAAAGTTTACATACGCCTTGCAGAATCTGCAAAATGTTGATTATTTGAACAAAATAAGAGGGATCATACAAAATGCATGTTATTTTTTTATTTAGTACTGACCTGAATAAGATATTTCGCGTAAAAGACGTTCACACATGGTCCACAAGAAACGAATAGCTTAATTTATAAAAATTACCCTGTTCAAAAGTTTACATACACTTGATTCTTAAAACTGTGTTCTCACCTGAATGATCCACAGCTGTTTTTTGTTTAGTGATAGCTGTTCATGAGTCCCTTGTTTGTCCTGAACAGTTAAACTGCCCGCTGTTTTTCGGAAAATGCTTCAGTTCCCACAAATTCTTTGTTTTTTCAGCATTTTTGTGTATTTGTACCCTTTCCAACAATGACTATGATTTTGAGATCCATCTTTTCACACTAAGAACAACTGAGGGACTCATATGCAACTATTAAAGAAGGTTCAAATGCTCACTGATGCTTCAGAAGAAAAAAAAAAAAAAACATGCATTAAGAGTCGGGGGTGAAAACTTTTGAACAGAATGAAGACGTGTACATTTTTCTTATTTTGCCTGAATACCTTTAATTTTTTCATTTAGTACTTCTGTAGAAGCTACAGAAGATACTTGTTTCCCAGAAGACAACATAAGTTACATTTACCCTAATCTTCAAATTAAAAAAAAGTTTTCAACCCCCGGCTCTTAATGCATTGTGTTTCCTTCTGGAGCATCAGTGAGCATTTGAACCTGTGATAGTTGCTTATGAGTCCCTCAGTTGTCCTCAGTGTGAACAGATGGATCTCAAAATCATACAGTCATTGTTGGAAAGGGTTAAACTTCAAATACACAAAAATGCTGAAAAATCAATTTGTGGGACCTGAAGGATTTTTCTGAAGAACAGCAGGCAGTTTAACTGTTCAGGACAAACAAGGGACTAATGAACAACTATCACTAAACAAAAAAAACAGCTTTGAATTATTTAGGTAACAACACAGTATTAAGAATCAAGTGAATGTAAACGTTTGAACAAGATCATTTTTATAAAGACACTGCAGGTGAATAGGGTAAAAAATTAACTAATAGTTATAACCTTACTTACTCAGTTGATTGATTACATTGTTAATTGCAAATATTTTTTGTATTACAAGTTTTCTAAAATGTTTTAATAGGTTTAATAGGTTTTAATATGCAAATGAGGCATTGTTTAATGAAATTTGCAGTAATTTGCATTCATTTTAGTACAAAAATCTAAACACTGGATGAAGTCAGTTTCAAAATTCTTGTTTAATTTTCTTGACATGTTAGAGGGAATTTTGGGTGTCTCATTTTGTCACTCCATAATTCATAAAATACTTATAATAGGCAGAAATGATAGATTTTTTTACAGTTTTTTGGGGAATAGAATGCTGTATAAAATCAAGCAAATTATATATGAACAAATCCCTCTGTAAAAATCTTCAGGATATAGTCAGGAATAAAAATGTAAATTTTGTTGTGTGTAAGTGCTACTGAAGTGGAGATTTATGGCTTAGTGTATGAGAAAAAAACTCATTTTGACAAAACAGCCTTTAAAAATATGGATTGTACTTGAAATCTATTTACACAAACAGATAAAGTGCTATAAAAGAAACACTTAACAGTGTCTTTGGGGTTTTTTCTTTTCACTAGTCTGAAAAAACACTTTATGAAAAACCAAAACAACCAAAACACCCAAAATCTCAAACTTAACAGGTGCCTGCAGTGTCTCCCCTTAAACTATTATTTTCTCTTGTGGACTATATGTAAACATCTTTTATGTGAAATATCTCATTCAGGTCAGTCCTAAATAATAAAATAAATAACATTCATTTTGTATGATCACTCTTGTTTTGGTCAAATAATTAACATTTTGCAGATTCTGCAAGGTGTACGTAAACTTTTGACTCCAACTGTATTTTTGCTGAATGGTAAATGTGTATTTTTTTCTTTTCTT
This sequence comes from Garra rufa, assembly GCF_049309525.1. Taxonomy (NCBI): domain Eukaryota; kingdom Metazoa; phylum Chordata; class Actinopteri; order Cypriniformes; family Cyprinidae; genus Garra; species Garra rufa. The sequence continues at coordinate 31,791,811 of NC_133376.1, forward strand.
TTTTTTTTTGCAGAGGAAGACAATGTGTAGGGCATTTCAGTTCACTTCACTCACTGTAAATCACAATACACAAAGGTTTAAAAGGAAATCTACTAAGGCAATTTCTTTTACCATTTAACAGTGGATGATTGAGCAGATACGACGTCCAAAAAAAGTTCTTGCTATTTAAAAAAAAAAAGACAAGACAAATGTCTCGGTGAGCTTTAGGATTTGAATGAGCCTCAACAGTTTCTGCCAAACACCCCTGCAAAAGATTTTTTTTTTTTTACTTTAAACAGTCCTAACACTGGTTTCTGTTTTCCATTGTGTGGGTGTGTACCAGTCCTGTGAAGAATATCTATTTTTAATTTGATTTTTTTGTGCCTTTAATGAATAGTAAAGTGAAGAAAAGCAAAAAAGTACAGAGGCAGAAATGAGATGGAAATGCATGGATCAGACTGAAGCTCTCCTGGAGAAGTTCAAGTCCTCTGAAATCTTACTTATGCATATTAAAAATATGCGTGGGATATTTTTGGGGGGAGAGAAAATAGTTCTTCAATATCAGTTATCATTTTCCAAAGAAAATAAAGTGACAAGATAACCATTATACAGAGCCCATCAATCTTGAAGTCAGGAAGAACACAATGTTTCCCAGATAAACTCAGAGCTCAAAGACCAACGCACTCAGCCATTTTAAAAATCGCAAAACAAAACAATAAATTAATCAGCAGGTCTGGGCTAACAGTGTCCCACTTACGCCACACGCCTGCTAGACTATTCATGTGCTTCCCCTCACTGGGTCAAAACACCCGCAGGTGGCACTGATGGTACAAACTATGGCATTAAACTTCGAATCCCCTTCCCTGAACCAGTCGCCCTTACACTCACCGATCTCCATCTCAATGAAGTTGGCCTCCTCCGGCAGGGCCCGCGGCAGCACCCCTGGGTCACTAAAACTGGTTCTGAGCAGCATGGCCATGACAAAGACGAAGAGCAACACTGCAAACACGGGGATGGCAGGAGACAGGTGCAATGCCAGGTACGGACACCTGTACGGGACAAGAGAACAAGCAGGATTACAAAATAGGCAGGGAAAACATTCAATGAACAGCTCAGAGGTTACATAAGCATATAAAGGGAAAGAGAAGTATATCTCTAGTGTTAAAGTAGTAAAGTGTGAAATTTTTGTGCTATTAATGGTGCAAAACGAATTGTGAAACTGTTTGTGCGACCCAGTGCTGAGAGTTCGGGGATGGGATTATCAGTTTTTGTGACTAATGGAAGATGAGGGTATACTTGGGAAAATTTATTAATAACATAATATAAAATAACATAACCTAACAATATAACCTAACCTAACATAACCTGACCTGACATGACAATAGAATATATACTGTATATATAAAGGTTTTGCATTAAAAAAAAAAAAAATTACATTTATTTTTACATTTTAACCCTAACCTAACCCATAAAATAAATAAATAAATAAAATAAAATACATTTTGTTTGGCGGCAAAAAAAAAAAAAAAAACACACACATTTACCAAACACTGCTGAACTGAGAGTTTTTCTTCCAAGAGGTTTGACATTAATTTCACTAAAGCAAAATAGCAATGGTTACATTAAAAATTTGCATTAAAAAATAATAATAAAATTATGTTACCCTGCACAGGACAAGTGAGAAAAAAAAAAAAATAAAATAAAAAAAATAAAGCATTTAAATTGTTTAAAAGGTTTCTGCTATAACCCTGCACAGGACAAGTGGAAAATAAGTAAAACAACAAAACATTTATACTATAAAATTTATACTTATAAAATACTTCCAAATTGTTTGGTGATGCAAGTGCCAAAAAATAAAAACATAAATAAATAAACCACACACGCATTTAACAAACACTGTTGAAGCATTTACAAATTAAGCCTGATGCCCCTGTATTAATTCTTGGTGATTTTAATCAATGTGGTTTGGAGAGATCCTTACCAGGGTTTTTTCAATATGTGAAGTGTGGAACGAGGAAAAATAACATCCTTGACAAGTGTTATGGCAATATTAAGGATGCTTATGTAGCTAAAGCCAGACCCCCCCTCGGCAATTCTGACCACAATGTTATTCATTTGCTCCCCACTTATCGGTCAGTTTTTAAGACAAGGAAACCAGTTACAAAGGTGGTTAAGGTGTGGTCAAGTGATAGTATAGAGGAGCTGAAGGGATGTTTTCTCTGTACGGACTGGGACATTTTTTATCAAGACACAAATATAGATATGGTCACTGAAGCAATTACGGCATATATCTCCTTTTGTGTGGATCTAGTGATCCCTCAAAGAACTATTAAGAGGTATCCGAATAACAAACCATACGTTACAGGGGGAATTAAAGATTGCATTAAAAAGAAAAAATTGGCCTACAGGTTGGGGGATACAATGGGACTTAAAGCAGCACAAAAGGACCTTAACCAGCAACTAAGGGTAGCACAAATACAATATAAGGAACAGGCTGAACAACAGTTGGCAAAATGTAATACTAATGAACTGTGGAATTCAATTCGAGGAATGACTAATATGACCCCGAAAAAGAAGCCATTATTCGCTGTCAATGAAACTGATAAAGCAAACGAACTGAATAATTTTTATATGAGATTTGAGACAGACACTTTTAAGGAATGTCATGATATTTTAGGTAATGTAAACTGTAATATCAGTGAGGATAGAATATTGATATATTCAGGGGATGTTACAAGGGTTTTTAAAAATGTATGGTCTAGTAAAGCAACGGGACCAGATGGGATGTCATGTTTTCTTTTAAAGACATTTGCTGAGGAGCTTACATCAGTTTGGCATCGCCTTTTCCAGTTTTCAATTGATACGCATACAGTACCAGAGCTTTGGAGAAAATCTATTGTAATTCCAATTCCAAAAAATTCATGCCCTCAGGACAATAATGATTATAGGCCAGTGGCCTTAACATCGAACGTTATGAAATCATTTGAGAAGATAATAATAGGAGAGCTGCGTAAGCAAGTGGAGCCATCGTTAGATCAGTATCAATTCGCATATAAAAGCAATCGTGGTACTAATGATGCGGTTTCTACATTAACACACCTGGTTTTAAAGCATCTGGAGAGTCCAGCTGCCTATGCTAGATTGCTTTTTATTGATTTTAGTTCTGCGTTTAACTCCATCCAACCACATAAACTGCTAGAGAAATTAATTAATCTACAAGTTAATCCTTTTATAATCAATTGGTATTATTCTTTTTTAACAAATAGGACACAACAGGTGAAATTTAACTCCGTGCTGTCGGATGTTGCGGTAAATAGTACAGGGGCCCCTCAAGGGTGCGTAAGTTCGCCATTTCTGTTTACTTTGTATACAAACGACTGCATTAGTCAGCAATTAAATCAATTCATTATAAAATTTTCGGATGACACAGTAGTATTGCAATTGTTGACAAAAGACTGTAGTATTGACGATTACACAGCTGCTATAGAAGCGTTTGTGGGCTGGTGTGACGACCATAATCTACAGATCAATCTTAAAAAAACTGAAGAGGTCATCATAGACCCCAGATCAGTGGGGGATAGGAGCTCTGTTGTGATTCATGGTGAAGCTATTGAGCAAGTTACTTCGTATAAATATTTGGGGGTTTACATTGATAATGAGTTTAAGTGGGACACACATGTATCATGGGTGTGCACAAGGGTCCACCAGCGTTTACATTTTTTACGGAGATTGCGATTGTTTGGAGTGAGCAGTAATATCATGTTAATTTTTTATAAAGCAACGATTGAGTCTGTTTTAAGGTATGGAAGTATTGTTTGGTTTGGAAATTTAACAGTAAAATTGAGAGCCCAAATAAATAATGTGTTGAGAGTGGCAGGAAAAATCATGGGGACACAGACAATTAGCTCGCTACAGGATATTTTTGAGCGTTGTATCATCCAGCAGGCCAACAAGATTTTATTAGACCCTTAGCATGTTTTGTATCCTGAGTATACGCTGATGAACTCTGGTCGGAGATACAGGGTTACATTATGCAAGTATAATCGATATAAATATTCATTTTTACCGTTGTCCATTAAATTAATTAATGAGCAACTGCAGGAAGATAAATAATGGTAACAGAGGGTACAAGAGGCTGGAACAGAAGGCAGTGTTGTGTTATGATATATGATATATTGTTTTTATGATGTAGGTTTTTGGGATTGGAATGTGTTTTATTTTTATTTTATTTTATATGTTGTACGTTATGTGTTATGTCTTGATGTGTCAGCAGTTTCCTTAATCTAAAACAAATTTCTCCTAAGGGAGACAATAAATGCTACCTTGACCTTGACCTTGAACTGAGAGATAGATGTATATCATCTTCTCACAGATCTTCAATAGGTCTTTGGAGTTGTGTGGCGCTAACATCTGTCGTCATGAAGTCGTTTGAAAAACTGGTTCTGGCTTATCTGAAGGACATCACCGGACCCTTACTGGACCCCCTGCAGTTTGCTTATCAAGCAAACAGGTCTGTAGATGATGCAGTGAACATGAGTCTACATTTCATACTGCAGCACCTGGACAAATCAGGGACTTATGTGAGGATCCTGTTTGTGGACTTCAGTTCAGCCTTCAACACTATCATCCCAAACCTCCTCCTGCCCAAACTAACTCGGCTCTCTGTGCCCACGTCGGTCTGTCAGTGGATCAACAGCTTCCTGACAGCTAGTGAGGCTGGGAAAATTCTCATCCAGTACCCGTATTACCAGCACTGGCGCCCCTCAGGGTTGTGTCCTCTCCCCACTGCTCTTCTCCCTGTACACTAATGACTGTACCTCCAAAGACCCCTCTGTCAAGCTCCTGAAGTTTGCAGACGACACCACACTTATCGGCCTCATTCAAGACGGTGACGAGTCTGCTTACAGACAGGAGGTTAAAGAGCTGGCTGTCTGGTGCAGTCATAACAACCTGGAGCTCAACACGTTCAAAACTGTGTAGATGATCATAGACTTCAGAAACCCCCCTCCCTGTTCTCCCCCCACTCACCATCATGAACAGCACTGTAAACACAGTGGAGTCATTCAGGTTCCTTGGCAACACCATCTCTCAGGACCTGAAGTGGGACATTCACATAGACTCCATTGTGAAAAAGGCCCAGCAGAGACTGTACTTCCTCCACCAGCTGAGGAAGCTCAACCTGCCACAGGAACTGCTGAAACAGTTTTACTCTGCCATTATTGAATCCGTCCTCTGCACTTCAATTACCATCTGGTTCAGCTCAGCTACCAATTCTGATCTCAGAAGACTATGTCGGATACCGGACTGCTGAACGAATCGTTGGTACAACCCTCCCTACCCTTCAAGAGCTGTACTTATCCAGAATACGAAAAAGGGCTGCCAAAATTACTCTGGACCCCTCACATCCAGCACACTCGCTTTTTGAACTGTTACCATCCGGTCGGCGCTACAGAGCACTGAGCACTAGAACGGCCAGACACTGAAACAGTTTCTTTCCTCAGGCAATCCATCTCATGAACACTTGATCGTGGAACATACAACACTATACACTCTTTATTTATTTTTCAGTTATTTATTTAATGCACATACTTACTTCCATTCAAATGTCTTCGCTATTTTTGCACATTGTCTGTCTTGTATACTTGTATATTGTTCTTTTTATAATATGTATCATCTTGTCACTGTCATTCTGTAGCACTGTGGAGCTTCTGTCACTAAAACAAATTCCTAGTGTGTGTAAACATACCTGGCAATAAAGCTCATTCTGATTCTGATTCTGATTCTAAAGATTTTGTATTAAAAACAAACATTTCACTTGGATTGCCAGTGTTTTTGACTATAATTTTCCTAAATCCAAAACATTTTTGTTATCTTTTGGATGACACATTTGTTTCTTCCCTGAAATGAAAGAGGAGGTCATTGATGAAGTGGGTTTGTAATATCTGTCTTGGCTCAGCCCTTCCCTAAAGACATCTTCTCAGCCCCAACAATGAAGCAGTCAGGGAGGATGTTTACTATGAATGACTGTGCTTTCTCCATTCCCGCAGGCAGACAGCCATACAGCAATGAATTTGGTTGCTCCCATAAATTGTGGATTACTTGGGTCCTGTAAAAAGTGCCTCCCTTCGCTCAGCCTGCAGCAGATTGGTCGGCTCCACAGGCCACTGCATCGAGCTATTAATAGGGTCACCCTGGCTCTCCTCCACCACTCTCTCCTGCAATGTAGACCTGCTATATACTAAGATAATGTATGGCTAATACATCACGATAATGGTGCAGCTCATCACAGGCGCAGTGCATCCACTCTCAGGGGGAAATTTGCTACACTTAGCGTCCTGCATGTGCAAAGGACATCTTTACAACACTACAATACTGAGAGAGAGAAGACAAGACAAGACTAGACCTGAAAACACAATACAAAAAGATTTCTTAATAAAAATCTAAGTGGTGCTTGCTCATGCAAATACAATGGTACTGTGGGTGGCTTTTATAATCGTTTTTTTTTTTTTTTAGGGCTATTTCCTCCGAGGAGACAAGGGAGGCAGTGCCTCCTCAAAATATTGGATGGGAAAAATCATACTACAAAAATAAAACAACGCCAATATTACAAAATATAACATTAAAAAGTGTATAAATCACTTGTTTTTCTAAAGAAACATTGTCTGAATGAGCAATATAATGGTTTTAATCAGAAGACTCATTTAAAAAAAAAGTAAACAACACACACACTTAGATATAACCATTGTTACAGCAAAATAAGACTAAAAATGGCATAAAAACATGATCTGTGGGAGTTTTTAGTGAGTAATCAGCTTTTAAAGTAAATCTCTGTGTCTGTGACCAATATTTATCAAGCTTTCATGACTGATGATCCAAAAAAAAAAAAAGCGCAAAAATAGTTAAAAGTTAACCTTAAAAAAAGAATAGCTAAAGATAAGTTCACTAATAATTTTTTTTTCTTTTTTTTTTTTTTTTTACATTTTTTGTTACTGCTTTGAGTTATTATTTTGGAATATAAATGTAAAAGGCTTACACTAACACTAACTTGATGAGATTCACACTTGGCTTTAATAAACAGAATATCGATTACATTGTTCATGTAAACTGTGACTGGGACATGAATTTACTTTACTCTTGACTGCTTTTTAGGGAATTACACTACCAGTCAAATGTTTAAGGCTTTTAATGTTTTTAAATAAGTCTATTCTGCTCACCAAGCCAGCATTTATTTGATTCAAAGTGCAAAAAAACAGTAAAATTTTGAAATATTTTTACTATTTAAAAAAGCTGTTTTCTATTTGAATATATTTTAAAATGTAATTTATTCCTGTGATTTCGAACTGAATTTTTAGCATCATTACTCCAGTCACGTGCTCCTTCAGAAATCATTCTAATATTCTGATTTGCTGCTCAAAAAACATGTATTATTATGTTGAAAACAGCTGAATAGATTTTTTTCAGATTTCTTTGATGAATGGAAAGTTCAGAAGAACAGCATTTACCTGAAACAGAATCTTTTGTAACATTATAAATGTTTTTATCATCACTTTTGATCAATTTGAAGCATCCTTGCTAAATAAAAGAATTTATTTATATAATTTCTTTCCCAAAAGAATTACAAATATTATACTGACTTCAAGCTTTTGATTGATAAAGTGTATAATGTTACAAAAGCTTTATTTCAGATAAATGCTGATAATTTGACCTTTCTATTCATCAAATAATCCTTTTAAATATAGATAATAATGATAAAAAACTTTCTTGAACAGCAAATCAGCATATTAGAATGATTTCTGAAGGATCACGTGACATTGAAGACTGGAGATAATACTGAAAATGAGGCTTTGATCCCATAAATAAATACATTTTAAAACATATTTAAATACAAAGTAGTTATTTTAAATAGTTGAAATATTTCACAATATTACTGCTTTTGTTATATTTTGAATCAAATAAATGCAGGCTTAGTGATCAGAAGAGATGTCTTTAAAAAAAAAACATTAAAAATCTTACAGTCTAAAAACTTTTGACTGGTAATGCAAGTACTTCTAATCCTTCTACTATGCATACTAGATCACTGGTTGAACCAGTCCGTACAAGAGTATGGGTTTGTCTCCTCACACGTCATAATCACTACAGATTGCAGCTGTACAGAAAGATAATTTCTAGTCAGGCTACATAGTACAAGTTCAGCGGTTTCACACACTGGTGTGTCAGCATACCAGAGCCATCAGTACTCTGGAATTCTACCTGCGGGATGGGTCAGATCAGTTTGATCTGTTTTAAACTATGAGACTGAAATGCATAAAGAGGAGGGGAGAAAATACAGAGCAGAGCCGGTCGATAAAACTTTCCACTGCCCAGATCATGAGTAGAATGCTGCAAGGAAATTCATTTATTATCATGAAAGCTGTTGCTGAGGCAAAACGGAGGAGAACCGCTTGTGTGTGTGTGCGTGATGCATCTGTTGATGACTTTAAGCATCCTGGACCGGCTCCATCATCAGTTCCTATCACAGCCCTAAGCTTCCCGGACATTACCCATCATGCAACGCTGGATGTGAACTCTCTCCCCATAATCAATACCAGAGATAAGCAGCTCCAATATTAAAGTGCCGATTCTGTTATCGTCACTACTGATGCACAAGGTTATTCAACCCCTATAATTAGCAATTAACTTCCTCCATAGAACCGTGTAACACAAAAAGTATGTGACCCTAGACCACAAAACCAGTCGTAAGGGTCAATTGTTTGAAATTGAGATTTAAACATTATCTGAAAGCTGAATAAATATGCTTTCCATTCATGTGTGGTGTGTTAGGATAGGACAATATTTGGTTTGAGATACATTTATTTGAAAATCTAGAATCTGAGGGTGCAAAAAAAAGAAAATATTGAGAAAATCACCTTTTAACGTTGTCCAACGTTTTAGCAATGCATATTTCTATTAAAAAATTATGTTTCGAGATATTTACGGTAGAAAATTTACAAAATATCTTCATGGAACATGATCTTTACTTAATATCCTAATGATTTTTGGCATAAAAGAAAAATGTATCATTTTGATCCATACAATGCATTTTTGGCTATTGCTACAAATATACGCACGCTAGGGCTGGGCAATTTGGCTTAGAATCAAAATCTCGATTAATTGAACATTTTAACCCGATTACGATTAATGAACGATTATTTTATTTATTAATAAAATTATATTTAATTATATTTATATAATATTTATTTTTTTGCCCTCATAGTTCACTGACAAGTTTTGTACAGTAAATATGTTCACATATTACAAGCGAGAGATTTTTGGATGAAGGGTGCATTACTTGATTTTAAAATAATTGAAGGAAACACACTATCTACGATCTATGATTATTAATTGAACATCAGTGTTGAACAACTGAAATTAAAGCAAGCATTGCTTAAAACGAAAAGTCACATTTTTCTTAAATTAGTGAAAATAAATAACTTGCACTATTGGAAACAAAATAAAGAATTTTCAATGTTTTTCATATTAAAAGTAGAAAATAAGCAGTATCGCCTCTAAATAAAATTACTCTTGTATATCCTGTAAATACTTTTTACTGTATAAATACTGTTTAAGCTGTCCATCGACATGTCGGCGGAATAACGGAACGGAGCGCTTGTGTTTTTTAAAGGGAAAGTAATTGAAATAATCTTCCTGGAAAAATTAACGATTATAGGTTCTGAATGTCGATTTCGATTATTTTTCGATTAATCGCCCAGCCCTAACGCACGCTACTTAAGACTCGTTTTGTGGTCCAGGGTCTCATATGCATAATCAACACTTTATTGTTCAGAATCAACAAAAATTACCATTTGACTTCCGTAATGTGACATAATTCTGAAACAGGATATTCAGCTGCAAAAAATGTTGAGTGGTAATCAATTGGAAACAGGCATTTCCACAATGAAGCCGGACTGAATGAGTGTTCAAACAATGTTTAAACAGCCAACATTAACATTATCAATCATTATCACTGTAAGATATTTCATTATGATTCAAGCTTACAAACAAAACCCATTCTCTCTGAAATAGCTTACCGAATGAATCATTCACATCACAAGTTGGACCAGAAACACGCATTACTGAAGTTAACAGGGTCAGTTTTGATTTCATGCTGATTTACATTCAACAAAATGGGGGAATGACATAGAAAGACACTTTTTGGTAATCTCTGGTGTCAAGATAATTAAACCGGTGTAGTTCTAATCATTCACTAGAGCATAAAGCCATTCCTGCCACTGTGTTACAGCATCTCCACCCTTCTGTTTGCCTTCACAGCTTGTCCTTAGTGAATTATCTGCACTCTGTTCCACAGAGAACAAGGTGAAAAGGACTGTTTTCCACAGTTAAGACAACATGAAGCGCAACTGCAGAGTTTTATGGCTGGCTATGAAAAGGCTTAGCTGTGTGTTCGTAAAATCAATAGAGCTGCTTCATTGGTCTGGCTGGTCTCTAGGTGGAGACTGGTGGGGGCAGGGAGGCCTGACAAGTATTGTTACTGATAGTGCTCGGCGCAAACATCCGGTACGCCACCGGAAAGGATAATGAGGGAAGAAAAACCATGGATGATGGTTAAAAAACAACATATAGACTCATTGTGACAATTGTGACTCTGACGAAACACCAAATACACCAATACTAACAGTTGAAGTCAATAGTTTACATACACCTTGCAAAATGTTAATTTTAACATTTACATTTAGACATTTAGCAGACGCTTTCATCCAAAGCGACTTACAAAAGAGGAAAATCGAAGCAATCAAAAACAAAAGAGCAAAAACATGCAAGTGCTATGACGAGTCTCATTTAGCTTAATGCAGTACACGTATCAAGTTTTTTTTAATTATATAATAAATAAAAAGAAAATAGATAGAGTAAAAAAGAAAAAGCAAGCTAGAGTTAGAGGCCTAAAAATAGATAAATATAATACAACAAGAGTAGAGAAGCTAGTGTTAGTTTTTTTGTTTGTTTGTTTTAAGAAAACAAGTAAATTAATAAGTAAATAAGTAAATTAATAGAGAATAAGTCTAAAAGGGCAAGTTTTTTTTAAAGAATAGAATTAGAATAGAGGGTGCCAGAGTTCAAATAAAGATGGAAGAGATGTGTTTTTAGCCGATTCTTGAAGATGGCTAAGGACTCAGCTGTTCAGATTGAGTTGGGCAGGTCATTTTGCCAAAAGGGTACATTTAATGTGAAAGCCTGTGAAAGACATTTTGTGCTTCTTTGGGATGGCACAATAACGCGCCATTCACTTGCAGAATGCAAGCTTCTAGATGGCACATAAGTCTGAAGTAATGAATTTAGGTAAAGGGGTGCAGAGCCAGTGGTGGTTTTGTAGGCAAACCTTAATGCCTTGAATTTTATGCGAGCAGCTATTGGTAGCTATGGCAATTTGATGAAGAGAGGTGTGACGTGCGTTTTTTTCGGCTCATTCAAAATTAAACTTGCAGCCACATTCTGGATTAATTGTAAAGGTTTAATAGAACTGGCTGGAAAACCTGCCAAAAGAGCATTGCAATAGTCCAGCCTAGGCAGAACAAGAGCTTGAACAATGAGTTTTAAAGCATATTCCGAAAGAAAGGGTGATGAAACGATGGGTTTGCTGGAACCACAAGCAGTTCTGTCTTGGAAAGGTTGAGTTTACATATAGTCCACAAAAAAACCATACTTGAATTTATAAAATGTTTACATACACTTGATGCTTTATACTGTGTTGTTACCTGAATAATCCACAGCTGTGGTTTTTTTTTGTTGTTTTTTGTTTTTTGTTTAGTGATAGTTTTTCACGAGTTCCTTGTTTGTCCTGAACAGTTAAACTGCCCGATGTTCAGAAACATCTTCAGGTCCTTCAAATTCTTTGGCTTTCCAGCATTTTTGTGTAATTGAACCATTTCCAACAAGGACGGTATGATTTTTGTATCAGTCTTTTCACAGAAAAGGTATGTAGAAGATGTTACATGTTTCTCAGAAGACAAAATAAGTTACATTTACCCTGATCTTCAAATTCTAAAAGTTTTCACCCCCGGCTCTTAATGCAGGGTTTTTCCCTTCTGAAGCATTAATGAGCGTTTGAACCTTTTGTAATAGTTGCATACGAGTCTCTTAGTTGTCCTCAGTGTAAAAAGATCAATCTCAAAATCATACAGTCATTGTTGTACATGTATGTCAAACCAAAAAGTAGGTCAAACTGTTAAGGAATGAACAGTCCTGAAAGTCTAAAGTAAAACATTTAACATGCAAATAATGACCTTATGCATTTGAAATTTGCGTTGCAAAACTTGATTATGATATGATATTAAAATAGTATGCAGCAGCAGCACTAACAATAAAGCAGGGAAAGATTAGCCAGCGAACAAATACACTGAGATCCTACATCCGGATGTGACATCAGTTGCTATTCTTTCTGATAATTGACTCTCAGGAAAGCTTAAAGTGCAATACAGGTGTAGGTAAACCATAATAAAGTATAAATATGTACTGATAAAGCACAAAAGAATATTTCAGCCGCGTCACACTGATATAAGTTGTAATGACATTTCCACGCCTGAAAATTACATGCACTGCCTCTGTTAATTCTTCATAAAGAGTTTGCCAATTTAAGAGCAAGTGAATCACGAAGCAAATGAATTATGCATTACTGCCAAAAAAAGCAGTGTTCTAATCCCTCATGGAGATAAATTTGCCACAGCTCCAATTTTGCACTCAAATTGCACAGGGACGAAAAAATCCATAAGAATAAACAGTCTCCACTCCTTTATCACGACCCCTGCAGAGGGACAGCAAAAGACGGCAGCCTTCTCACACTGACCACAAACACCAAGTCATACACTAGACACTTCCTCAGCAACAGCATGAGTAGCTATCCACCATTCAATGATAAACATAAAATGTATAGACATTTAACTACTGAGCAACAAAGCCATAGAACAAACATACAAGACAAAGGCTAAGTGAAACCTGATCTATGTACTTCTAAAGCGAAAGAACGAGTGGGCGAACACAATCAATAGAATCTGATGACTGTCAACACATCAAGTGCTAGCATGAAACCATTTCACTAGTGTAGAACCATTTTAGAGAGCAGATTTAGTATGTTAAAGGTGAACCGGTTTAAGTCTGCATTTCTAACATACTAAAACTGCAAAAACGGTCTGTTTTTAAACAGGTTTCATAAACACTTGTTGTTTTGATAGCGTCACAGTATTACACTCTTCAGGTATTCAGTCTACAAATTTTTCAGTCGCAAAGAAATTAAGGTTTTTGAGGAAAACATTCAAGGATTCTTCTCCATATAGTGGTCTTCAATCTGGATCAGTGGGTTGCAGCTTCAAAGGGCTCTACTCGATTCCAGCCAAGAAAAAAAGGTCTTATCTAGTGAAATTATCTAATTTTCAATAAAAAAAAAAAAAAAAAAAGTACATACTTTTTAACCACAAATGCTCATCTTGCACTAGCTCAAATTCAAGTATTACCAAAGACTATAGAATACCCAAGACATGTCACTCGTATAGCTTTGAATGGGGAAAAATGCAACGTTCATTATGGCCACGAAGCCCCGCCTTCTTAGTGAAAGAGCCAATCGTTGATTAGCAAAGTCAGCGCGTCACTACAACTGCCGTTAGAAGTCCCGAAGAAACAATCGGCACTTTAAGACGTGCACTCAGTACTGCGCATGCACACTGGCTCATTGAGCCGGAAGAAATAAGCATTTTTAAACGTTATTGGAGCTCAAGGAACCATATTTATGAGGCAGTTCGTGTTGGATCTCTTTGGAGATTTAAAATATGAAATTTAATCGTCAGCTTGGTGAACAGTTTGAGAAATTGATGTTTCCCCATTCAAAGAGATAGGAGCTGCACTTGCCTGCCCGAGTAGCGTTTCAAAGATGGCCGCCGAGTGACACGACTTGTCTTAAAGGGACTTTGGTATTACGAAATCATGTTGGAAAGGTCACATGTGACATAAGCAGAAGAACCAACCCAGCGTTTATAAAGCAAACATGCAAAGAAAGTCAAACGACCTTTACAAAAAACTGTAAAACAATGTTGGATGATTTTGAAGTTGGAGTTTTTTTACACAGTACACAGAAGAAGAACTACCGCACTTTTCTAATGTGATTACATAATGCGTGAAGTAGTGCAAGATGAGCATTTGTGGTTAAAAATTATATACATTATTTTTTTTAGAAAATGACCAATCATTTCGCTAAATAAGATCCCTTTTCCGCGACTGGGACCATGTAGAGCAGGGATCCTCAAATCTGGCCCACGAGATCCACTTTCCTGAAGAGTTTAGCTCTAACCCTAATCAAACACACCTGAGCATGCTAGTCAAGGTCTTCAGGATCATTAGAGAATCACAAGCAGGTGAGTTTGATCAGGGTTGGAGCTAAACTCTGCAGCGCTTTGGCCCTCCAGGGTAAGATTTGAGGAACCCTGATGTAGAGCATCGAATTGTATTGAAACTGCAATTTGGACCTTCAACCCATTGGCCACTATTTAAGTCCACTATTTGGAGAAAAATCCTGGAATGTTTTGCTCAAAAACCTTAATTCCTTTGCGACTGAAGACAGAAAGATATGAACATCTTGGATGACATGGGGGTGATTAAATTGTTAGGAAAATTTTCAAATTTTTCATACTGGAACTAATCCTTTACATAATAAAATATAGTAAAAATTAGTGGTGGGCCGTTATCGGCGTTAACGTGCTGCGTTAACGTGAGACTCTTATCGGGCGATAAAAAAAAAATATCGCCGTTAATCTATTCTCAAAGTTGGGTTGGGAGCTGGGTCTAAACTACGCAAGATATGATGACTTTCACTTTGATATTTTAGCGCGGATGATGTATACCTAGTCGAATTGCACTGTAGGGGGCGAGAACGAGTCTCCAACTTCTGTGAAATTACCACATCAAATGAGACGTGCAAATATGGATGCAGTTATGAAGCCGCTTCAGGGCAGGTGCGTTGCTAGACCCTTTTTACTGGGGCACGTGAGTTATAATTTACTTTGATAATCCCGAAATAAAGACATTAAACTATATGCAACAACTGAATTGACGCTTCTAAAAGCAACGCACTTTAATGGAAGACTATGCACGCAGAAAGGCTATCCATGCCCATATACAGACGCGCACGTCGTGCAGCCTTTTGCGCAGAAGTACTTGGTTACACAAGTTTGTATAGGTAATTATGTTGTAAATGCAATTGTCAAGCAGTTTGTGATGCATTTTGGAAACAGGAGAGGAGCGCCTGGTCTAATGCGCTACCTGGCCCGTTCTCGAAGACTTACTTTTAGTCATTATTTGGGTAGCACACATATTCTGAATGCCTTCAGCAGAATTCAAATTAGCCATTTTAATCTAGATTAATTCCAAGATTTAATCTAGATTAATCTAGATTAAAAAAATTAATCTATGCCCACCCCTAGTAAAAATATAGTATAATATTAGTAAAAGTAAAAAAAAGTGCCTTAACAACAAATAGAAACAAAATAACAAAATACATACTAAAATTATTAAAACTAAAACAGAAAAATAAATTAAAACTTTATGAAATATTTTTAAAAACTAATAAAAATAAAGCACATTACAACATTACTAAAAGAAATGAATTATATTAGTATATATTGATAAATACTAATATTCACCTTATTTTTCCCAAAAAGAGTGTGTGCTGCCATTTGTAAATTTTATGGGTCAGGCTTCTGGTCTATTTTTAGCTGTACAAAACAGCTCGTTTTGCTGCTTGATATTGCAAATTGGTGTGTTTTACCATACTATTTTAATGTATTATCATAATTATGGGCACACTGGTTCATAGTGCAAAGAGTTTTACCATTTACAGCACGTTGTTATTCTTCTTATTATTTCCCTATAGCGGCTAATGAACCATAAGTGTCGCCCATAGGCTTACTGCCACGTTGAAGAATAAGGTGGATAGAATTTAAAAATAATATTAATATAACCTTCTTTTTATTTACATTAAATTCACACTACACTTTTAAGATAAAGATATCAGGCCAATAGTAAGTGGTTCTTCCTTTCAGCCAATCGTGGATCGACAAACCCTTGGCTATAGTGAGTGCAGGATCAGCACTATTTTTATGGTCTACTTTGACACACACACAGCGGATTTTTCACGAAATTTCCAGCCTACACAAACAACTCACTATTCCAAATCTGATATCCAAAGAGAGTACAAACATGTATGCAATGCAATTTGCATAATCTTGTTTACACAGACAGCCCAAAATGAAAATATAAGTGCAGAGACTTTCAGCAAACAAAGATACATGCAACAAGAGTAATCAAAAGGGAGGTGGGATACAATTTCTTTAAGTAGACATAGCAACAAAACAAAGATCTTTAGAAAGAACAGTGCAAAGTCCAGCCCTGCTGATCAGTCTTGAGCTTGTAACTCAGCCTCCAGAGGAATAAACTGTCCAGACGCAGGCCCCATGGACACAGAGTTGTATGAGGACACAATAGTGAGAGCGTTCAGCAATACTCAATAAATAATTCCTCATAAAATCAAAATAGCTGGAAGCAATGTGTTTCCATAAACACTTTTGGAATATCATGCTCTGTATTAAATAAAAGATACAGTGCACAAAAAAATAAATGTGCACTACAGAAACTACAGATCCTGTAGGGACTATACAAATAACCTTGGGTGATATTTAATATTTCTGGTTCTTTTGTGATAGTCATAGCCAGAATTGTATTATTTTAGACACTGTTCGACAAAAAAAATACTCGGAAAATATTATAAATAAAATATGCAGACACTCTCACAAGGCAAATTCAGTCTATAGAGGAAATTGGTAACAGACAGTGTTTGTGTAGGTAAACTCCAAGCACAAACTGAAAAAACACACTCATCCCAGTTCATCTGTTAGCTTGTCATGTAAAAAAACTATTTGGAATCACACTTTTGCGTTCAGCCCAGCATCTACGTTAATATGTCTGCCTCAAGAGGACTAATTATCAGTAACAGCATCAGCATGCATGGTGTGCAGTGAAACCCTACAGGAGCCAGAAGCTCCATACATGACTGAGAGTTTCTGACTGGGGACAGGGAATCGTATCCTGTTCGCTGATGAACAGGCCTAATACAGGATCCTAGATATGGGCAGGGCACAACACTCGAGTCTCAGGAAACACCGACCACAGACGTCATAAGTCCACACAAGGGAGCTCATATCCAATATGCAGCACATCCAGCTTTATCAACATGGACAGCAATCTGCTATTGTGAAAACGTGTTTCAATAACAAAGATGACACAGCTCTTTCCCAAACATCAACAGGGCAAATGATCTCATACAATTTGAACACCTGCCATTAGTATTTATATAATTGTGTAATTTTTCTTTAGCGTATATATTAAGCGGGGTAGTACTAAGCTATTTTAGGTTCACGTTGGGTGATGTACAAATCCAAAATGTTTATAGCTCTATCCATCTTATTTTTCAATGCATATGTAAGCTGTCTGGTAATGTGTGAGACTTCTGGTTCATAAGCCGCCTCAGGGAAATAATAAGGAAAATAACATGCAGTAAACGGTGAAACTGTTTCCACTACAAACTAATGTGTTCATAAGATAATACATTAAAATAATATATTAGGAAAAACACTAGTTTGCAATATTAAGCAGCAAAACAAGCTGTTTTGTACAGCTAAATTAGCTGGATGTAGATGAGGCAGAAAGCCAGACATATTAAATTTAAATGGCCGCATCCGATCTTACAGGGAAAAAAAAGGTGGATTGTGATATACAGGTCCAAAAAGATCTCCTTAATAAAACCCAGTTGTTTTATACAGATGGTAAAACTAACCAATTACATATTTTGTAGCAAAAAAAAAGGTTCTTCTGGAACTGTTTAGAGTTGTTCTTGTTCTTCTGGAGAAATGTTGATTATGACTGTCATATAGTGATGGTAAGTCTGACTCATTCCTGCTGATTTGAACAGTTTGATTCAAAGTATCGTTTTTAAAAAATGTTATATGGAGTGTTTTTACAACGCTTCATCAATCAGCCATATGGCGGCACTGAACGTAAACAATGCCACTGAACTGAACGAAACTTACAAATTTTGCTGATTATTGCTGCTGAAAGTGGTAAATTATTGTCATGTTTTGGGCTTTACTAATCGGTTGAACCAGGAAAACATTTGTGACCCTGGACCACAAAACCAGTCTTAAGTCGTTGGGGTATATTTGTAGCGATAGCCAAAAATACATTGTATGGGTCAAAATTATAGATTTTTCATTTATGCCAAAAATCATTAGGAAATTACGTAAAGATCACGTTCCATTAAGATTTTTTGTAAAATTCCTACTATAAATATATCAAAATGTAATTTTTGATTAGTATTATGCATTGTTAAGAACTTAATTTGGAGAACTTTAAAGGTGATTTTCTCAATATTTTGATTTTTTCGCAGAAGAAAATTCCAGATTTTCAAATAGATGTATCTCGGCCAAATATTGTCCTATCCTAACAAACCATATATCAATAGAAAGCTTATTTATTGAGCTACCATGTGATTTAACCTTATGACTGGTTTTGTGGTCCAGGGTCACATTTGGATTACTATAGACTGCCAAAAGTTATAACAAATTAAGGAGAAGAGTGTAAAAAATTGTCTGAGAAACAAGACATTTGTGGTTGGCCAAACTGAACCAGGATTTCCAGGGCAAGAATCTTGACAACATTTGGTGAAATAATTAGGCTAATATCTTAATTCATAAGTTTGTATGTATCTTTACCACCTATTCACTTTAGTCTGTCAAACTATTGCGCCCTTTCCTGCTTACCAAGTCCTTCTCTATATGATTTAGCAGCTTCCACACATTTTTCCATGGTTTAGACAGCATAAATAAGCAGAACAATGCATTCAGTATACACTAACCGTGCAATCAATGCTGTTGTTTACATCCGAGTATCTCCAATATGGCCACGCATCTGGGTAACTGACCAAACCATGATGTAAGTGCAAACTTTCTATTAAAACAAAACTATATGGTGTTTATTGTATCCCAGTTCTTCAAATCAATTTAGAACTCAATTTAGATTTTATTTCCACAAATTGTTATTTATTAAAACCAATGGTTTGTTTGTGTGCTAAAACTGCCATACGATCAAACTGTAAACATATTTCAAATAGATTTAATTTCTGAAATTTAGTATAAATGTTTCATCAGCACACACTCACGAAAATATCCTATAATATCTGTTTAAATAGTCGATGAGTTGTTCACTTAAAGGAGTAGTTCACATTCATAACAAGAATTTACAGATAACGTACTCACCCCCTTGTCATCCAAGATGTTCATGTCTTTCTTTCTTCAGTCGTAAAGAAATTGTGTTTTTTGAGGAAAACATTTCAGGATTTCTCTCCATATAATGGTCTTCAATGGTGCCCCCAAGTTTGAACTTCCAAAATGTAGTTTAAATGCCGCTTCAAAGGGCTCTAAACGATCCCAGCCAAGGAAGAAGGGCCTCATTTGGCGAAGCGATTGGTTATTTTCTAAAAACATTTACAACTTATATACTTTTTAACCTCAACTGCTTGCCTTGTCGAGCTAGACAAGACAAGCATTTGAGGTTAAAAAGTATATAAGTTGTAATTTATTTTTATTTTTTTAGAAAATAACCCATCGTTTTGCTAGATAAGACCCTTTTTTCCTCGGCTGTGATCGTTTAGAGCCTTTTGAAGCTGCATTTTGGAAGTTCAAACTCAGGGGCACTATAGAAGTCCATTATATAGAGAGAAATCCTGAAATGTTTTACTCAAAAAACATAATTTCCTTACGACTGAAGAAAGAAAGACATGCACATCTTGGATGATAAGGGGGTGAGTACAATATCTGTAAATTTTTTGTTCTAAAAGTGAACTACTCCTTTAAGACCTGCTGGGAGAGATTCAGTTCGCGAATGAATCATTTTGTGAACCGCTTCAAACAATCCATTGACAAGATCTGATTCTGATTCAAAAGAACGATTCATTTACGAATCGGCCATATGAAAACACAGCCTGGGCGTACAGTAACCAATTTCAGCTGGCGTATCTGAGATATGACTTGCTGTTACATTTAATATTTCATCCTTGCAATGGCATTAAACAAAGGCCATCTACAATGCAAACCCCCCGTTGTAACGAACCGACAATAGCTCGTGTGGTTTAGTCGCGTCTCTAGCAGTGTAGATGAGATCTAATAATCACTAATGACATGTACTTACTCGAAGGCGAAGAACAGAGAGCAGGTCCCCATGATGAGAAATAAGGTCAGGTAAAATACTCCTTTCTGCCGAGCCATCATAACCCGTCCATCGCAGCAGAAGGTGTTTTTCCCAGGTAATTTCTCCCATTTTCGAGTCACCTTCCGTGCTATCATCACCGCCGACATGGTAGCGAAGGTACAAGCAGATTGTCTTTTGTCAATTTAACCTGTAATAAACCACAACCGCGTCCACTTAATGATTAACCTGAGATTAACGAACGATTAACGTGTTGTCAGCAATAAAATAATACAGGAGCGTCTTGGCAGAAATGCAATTCTTCATTCACGTGGACGATTTGTTTATGATTCTTCCCGTGTTTCCTCACGGATCTTCAGTTTTAAATCATCAGTCTGTCGCTCTACATATCTGCTCTTCTGTACTTAAATCCATGGTTGAAGTCCCAATCAAATATCAAAAAGCAAAATCCTCATCCAAAAGCGAAGATTTCCCATACTGGCACAATCTGACACCGTCTCCGTTTAAAATAGAAACAGATTTCGGATGAGAAAGCGAGGCTGATCTGAAACAAACGTGTAAATGCTAAACGCACATCTGGAGTGTGAGTGGACCTTGACCGACTGACATTTATGTCATTGGTTAGGTTGGTTAAAAGCGTCTATCCCGAGAGGATTCTTCGTCTATTTTCTCTTAAAATGAAGCAAAATAAATTCAAGTAAAGCCTTTGTGGTCTGTGCCGATTATACAGCAATTATTTGAGTAATGTGTAAGATAATCTTTCCTCCAATTTGGCGTCGTAGGATGCAAGCAGGGCTGGATTCTCTTCGGGAGCAGGAAACACGCCTAGATTGAAATGTCTCTTCTTAAAGGGCCAGTGTCTCACTGTACAGGGAACAAAGGAATTTTGTCTTCTAATACTAATATCCAACACATCATTAAGGCAGTCACTCAAAATGACAGGGTGAACTATTGTTGCTTTTCAGCCTTTTAGGCTAATGTGATATTCTCAGCACGTTGAAAGGATACTTCATTCAAGTCTAGTCGATTTTAGGCCTATCCCAGCCATAATTATTGTATAAGCTATTAGATTTTTTTTATATACATTGGCTATTGTTGTTATATATGTTCTTGTTACTTTGTTTAATGTCTGTATATTTATTGTCCTGTGTTCTACAGCATTTCAGTTTTCTCCCCTTCAAAGAAAAAAAAACTATTTTGACTAATTAATAGAGTGTTTTCACACATAATCAATCAGCCTTATGGGCGGAATTGAACATAAACAATACCACTGAACCAAATGAAATTGCATATTTTGCTGATTATTGCTGCTGAAATTTTCAATTATTATCATGTTTTGGGTTGTACTAATTATTCGGATGGGGAGCACTATAGACTATGTAACTAAAAGTTATAACAAATTAAGGAGAAGAGTGCAAAAACATCATGCAAAAGGCATTTGTGGTTGGTCAAACTGAACCAGGATTTCCAGGGCAAGAATCTTGACAACATTTGTGTTTGTTCTTATCATTTCCAGTCAGGTAGATGAAATATTAAGCTAATATCTTAATTAATGCTGCTCGTACATATCTATGTACCACCTATTAACTTAAATTTCTCAAAATATTGCGCCCTTTCCTGCTCACTAAGTCCTTCTCTGTATGATTTAGCAGCTTCCACACATTTTTTTTCCTGGTTTAGACAGCATAAATTAGCAGTACAACGTATTCAGTAGTACATTACCCATGCAATCCATGTTGCTGTTTACATCTGAGTATTACCGATATGGCCACGAATCAATTAGGGATGTAAGTGCAAACCCTCTAAATCGTATTATTGGATGCAGCTTCTTTATTTCTTTTATCTTGATTGTTCCCAGAATCTTTTTTCAGAATGTGTGCAGGAAATAAGATGTCATCTGAGAAACAAAAGATGCTTTATGCAAATATATATGCGCCAGTGACAATTGCATGAATATTTTATCTCTTTGGATCTTGCACGAAAAAGAGAGCCTTTGTGTTGCCTGTGTAATCTTGTAAATATGTAAAATGCTGTAAATCTATATTCAACTTCAAAGCTAAGCTCGTGAGAGATAGAGTTCAGCCAGTTTATAGGAGTAGGAGTTCATTAGCAACATTAGTGGGCAGGAAATATGAGGTACAGCAAAGATTATTTTTATAAATAAGAAAGCTATTAATTAGCATGAAGTGAGAGACTTTATCAAAAGCGAGAAGAGGTGACAATACAAGAACAGGCTGACATTAACAAGAAAGCGGCAGACTTGTGCTTACTTTACTACTTTGAACAAAGAAGGCAAGGACAAAATATTTTGTCAGAACACATAGCTCATTTTTAAAGACTGTCAGTGCAGAAAGATGTTTTTTGGAACCAGATGGTGTAGATATTAATGGCATCTGCTATCAGGGGCTAAAGCAGGAGTCATGATAACTAATCAAATCTTCTTGACCCCTTGGCATGACCTCTGCTGGTAGATTCTGTAACTGCACCATGTGGTTACAAAAAACATCTTTCTCCATTGACGATCTTTTAAAATGAGCTACATATGATTAAAAAGAAATAAGAAATACATATTTATATTAATAAAGTGTTTCTGTGTCCTCATGGCTTCATTTTCCAGTGGCTCCACAAACGTTAGCATAACCATTTTTATTTTATGGGAAGGGGAGAAATAAAACCCATTGCATTATAGAGTAATTCAGTTTTAATATGCTTAATTTCAGCACTAATTTCAATAAAAAAAAAATAGTATTCTTACAAAGGACAAAATGAGGAAATGAAGAAAAGCACTTTGGCAAAAATGCTTTTTAAAATTTGCCATTTAAAAAAGGAATAATGTAAAACAATTTTTAATTTCATAATTATATATAAATCATGTTTAAATGTTATTTCAATATGACATTAATGTTATATTTAAATAACATTTTAACATTAATTACAGTTTATTTGTCTATTTTCTTTTCGGTTTAAAAAAGCATTTTATTAATGTAATTAAATTGAATTCATGTTAAAATGTTATATTTAAATTACATTTTAACATGAATTCAATTAAAAAAAATCAAAATATTTTACAATTTTAAAATTAATATAGAAAATAGACAATAAAATGTAATTCATGCTAAAATGTTATTTAAATAACATGATGTTATATTTAAATAACATTTTAACATGAATTCAATAAAAGAAATCAAAATCTTTTACAATTTTAAAATTAATATAGAAAATATAATAATAATGTAATTCATGCTTAAATGTTATTTAAATATAACATTATGTTATTATTTAAAAAACATTTTAGCATGAATTACATTTTACTGTCTATTTTTTGAAAACATTTTAATGTATTAATTTACTGTCATTTAACTACAGTTGTAAACAAAGTAAATGAACAGTCTATTTATTGGTAAAATTATTTTCTTTCGTAAACGTGTTACTTGAAAACAGCATGTGAAGCATTTAGTTACTTATTTGATTTTGTCATTTTAACTCTTATCTTTTTGATTTTTTTGTTGTTGTTGTTGTTAATATGTATTTTTTTATGTATATTTTTGAAAAATAAATTTTTAAATATATATATTTTGATATATCTGTAAAAACTTTTAAAGCACAAAATTATCTCCGCCTTTCAAACTTAGAGGAAATCGACGTTTTGTAGTTTTTCTCACCGCGTTCATCACAGCGAGACAGCACAAACGAACACCATTTCCCACAATGCCTTTCGCGTGGCTTCAACATCCTCTTAAACATCCGTGTTCTAGAAACCAGTACCAGTGCTGGCCTGAAACCAGCTTGTTTACCTTATACCGTCCAAATGAATTAGAAGAAGGGCAGGTGAAACTGACTTCAGAACAGATACTACATGTTTTATTGTTTTCCGGTTGTGTGTACGGAAATGAATACGACGGTGTAGCATCGAAATCCCCGCACTATTCTGAGTTATTGACAGGTATGCGATTATAACTAACTAATAATTGTGTCATGTAGTTTTGGTCAACTGTTTATTGGGTGTTTTAGTCTTTTATCCTTCTGAGTAGGAAGTACAACAAACCTGACCATCTGCTTTGTAAAGTAGCTTTGTATTGTCACCAGGAACAAAAGTCTAAGTTACCGCATCATATAGAAGATTTTTGTTGTTACAGCTGAACAAATGTCATTTAGCGCACAAACTGCCATTATAGTTTGTTCTAAATTATGTTCATATTTTTGTTTACAGGTTAAAGGTCGAGCATAATGTCTGAGGGCAGTTCATTTATGAAAGGCATGATCCTAGGAGGAATATTTTGCCTGGTGATATCTTTCTTTGAGACTTTTAATTCAGGAACCCACTCAGAAGGTCACGAGCATCTCCACCATCATCTGAAACCTGCCAGCAAAGATGAACTACAAAAGTTATCACAGTCTCAGATTTCAGACTTGGCACTGCAGGTTCGAGTGTACTGCCTCATAATGGTCACTCCCAAGCTCCTGGTCCACTGGGCGACAGCCAACGACACCTGGAGCAAACACTGCGACAAATCTGTATTCTACACGTCCGAATCGTCAAAAGCTCTCGAGGCGGTTGACCTACAGGAACAGGATGAGTGGGCTAGGCTTCGCAAAGCCATCAAACACGCCTATGAGAATGCAGGAGACCTGCGTTGGTTCTTCGTGGCCAGGCCCACCACGTTCGCGATTATAGAGAACCTCAAGTATTTGGTGTTGGATAAAGATCCAAGCCAGCCGTTTTACATCGGCCACACGGAAAAGTCCGGAGAGCTGGATTATGTAGAGTATGACAGCGGGATCGTGCTGAGCTATGAAGCAATGAGAAGGCTGATAAACATATTTAAAGACGAGGACAAGTGCCCAGAGCGAGGACATGCCTTGTGGAAGACGCCTGAAGAAAAGCAACTCGCCACCTGTCTGAAATACAGCGGGGTGTTCGCTGAAAATGGAGAGGATGCGCAAGGCAAAAGTCTTTTTAATAAGAAGAGCGTCAGCTCTTTGATTTCCGACAGCATGGGCCAAAACCCAGTTGAAGTTGTGGAGGCCTGTTGCTCTGACATGGCCATTACATTCGGTGGCATGAATCCGAGTCAGATACAGGTTTTGATGTACGGCGTCTACCGACTTCGGCCATATGGACATGATTTTCATGATTCCTTGACATTTCTGCCTCCGAAAGACTCTGATAATGATTGATTGACTGTAGGTTCTGTATTGGAACTTTTACTGTCACTCACATAATTGAGATTGAGTTGATCATAATTGGGTGCAGGGCTGAATTAGCTGTGATGTGAAGTTTGGACTTTATTTCTGATTGTGTGCTCTGAAAGTTGGTGTGGGTTTGTGAGTTGAAGGGGTTACACTATGCTTTTCCATACACATGCATTCTGGTAAAAGCAAAAAGATAATTGTTTGGATATAAGTTAATCATGAGGGGCCAACATTGGAAATTTTGTGCACTGAATAAAAATTACACTAGATTTATAATTGGCACACATATGGATCAGATATGCATTATGATGCAAAATTAAAATTAATAGAAAGTATATAATACTCACGTGTATACACTATGATCCATTTGGTGATAACTACAGTTGAAGTCAAAAGTTTACATACACCTTGCAGAATCTGCATAATGTTTGACCAAAATAGGAGAGATTATACAAAATGTTTTTTAGTACTGATCTGAATAAAGGGGTGAAAACTTTTGAACGTAATGAGGATGTGTAAAAATTTTCCTTATTTTGCCCAAATTTCATATTTTTTTCAGTTAGTACTGCCTCTCAGACACTACAGAAGATACTTACATGTTCCCCAGAAGACCAAATAAGTAAAATTTACCCTGATCTTCAAACTTCTCAATGTCTTAATGCATTGTTTTTCCTTCTGACGCATCAGTGAGCGTTTGGACCTTCTGTAATAGTTACATATTTGTCCTTCAGTTGTCCTCAGTGTGGAAAGATCTTAAAATCATATAGTCATTGTATTTTGAAAAGGTTCAAATACACAAAAATACTGAAAAACCAAAGACTTTGTGGGACCTGAAGGATTTTTCTAAAGAACAGCGGACAGTTTAACTGTTCAGTATGAACAACGATCACTAAACAAAAAAACAAAACAAAAAAAACAGCTGTGGATCATTCAGAAACAACACCGTATTAAGCATCAAGTATTTGTAAATTTTTGAACGGGGTCATTTTTATAAATCCAACTATTATTATGTAAATGTCTTTAATGTGAAATATCTTATTCAGGTCGGTACTAAATAAAAAAAAATAACATGCATTTTGTATGATCTCTCTTGTAAAATAATTCATATTTTGCAGATTCTGAACTTTTGACTTCAACTGTATGTGTTTATCTGCCTGTGTATTGATTATTCTTTACATTTTCCTTTCTTTTTTTTATGGGGGACTGGCAGAGATTGAAAATGAAGAACCTTTTGATGATCTTGATAGAATGTTATACAGAAGGGAACAGATATTTTCATGGCTTCTTTACTGTGTATGGAAAACCTGAAGTCAAAGTTAATGTGGTTTACACTTGTAATACACTTAAGATTGTAAAATTACTTTGCATAGAAAATTGTCTATTTATTTACATATCGAAATATTGTTTCTATAATTCAGATGTACTACATTATACACTGGTTTGTGTTTTTTTAAATTCTCTTTAATAGTTTTTATTCAGCAAACATCAGGATGCTTGATCTCACTTTGCTTTAAGTAATAGTAAAGGCTAAAAATAAAAAAGTGAATACATGAATAAGTGCATACAATTTCTTAATTTCTGTGGATACTTGATCTTTCACAGATTGCAACAATACTGGCAGGTTGGTATTATCTAGTTTAATAAATAATAATAAAAATGATGTTTTGTACTCATTTATTAAAATCTGAAAGAGCCTGTTGTAGAAAAAGTTTGACATTAAGGTGAGCTGATCCCACTTCAAACCCCTGATCAAACATCAAATAAGATTGATTTACACAGCTTTGGGCTGATTTAGGGCTGCAACAACGAATCGATAAAATCGATAAAAATCGATTACTAAAAGCGTTGGCAACGAATTTCATAATCGATTCGTTGTGTCGCGCGACGCAGAGACATTTGGTTGTTATTATATATATTTAAAAAAAATTGAGCGCAGAGCGGAGTGGACACATTCGGTCTCTCTCCCGCACTGATGCCAGCAGAGTTCGGCGCCTCATAAGCTGTGTTTCCATCCAAAAATGCGAATTTAACTTATGCGCAAAACTGGAACATTTGAGCATAAAGCACCGTTTCTACATTATATATATATGCTGCCCCGATTTATATCAAACATGTTTGATATTTAAGCCTACTTTGGCTAGCGTACTTTCACAGCAGCCAATGCTCGATCGCAAAACAGCTGCTGTACGGGTCGTTGGATAGTGGAGATGGAGAAAACTACTTCTATAGTTTTTGTAACACTGTCTGTCTGTATAATGTGTCGAAAACATACCACAACCGTAAGGAGAAAGAGGAGCTCTGCTGAGGTGAAATCGTCTCAGTTTTGAATAGGGCTGTGACGGTGGCACGTTGTTTTTTTATATATAGCCTACACTTCAGTCAGCAAACAAGCAGCCTAAAAACGCTAAAATAAATCAAAGAGATAATATATTTAATTAAGAAAGTAGCCTAAGAGTATTAAATAGGCTATTAAACAAACATTCCTTGTAAAAATGTCCGACAGCTCATCAATTTTTGGCCGACTGAATTTCCAGTCCGACTGTCTTTTTTTCTCTTTCTCTTCCTCATTACACAGCTGCTGATTTTAATAGCAAAGTGATTACATTTATTTTCGTTCCTTTAGTTTATAAAGTTAATTTAGAGATATATTTGGAACACTTTTTGTTTGTTAAATTCAAGTTTTTGTTTTTTAAAGTTATACCTAGCAAACAGCGGCAGACAGATCAAAAGCCTGCTTAATTAATCGCGATTTAAATTAAAATCCATTGATATAAAAAACTTAAAACATATCACAATATTAGTTTAATCATTCAATCAATATAAATCCAAAGTTTGTGCGGAGAGAAGCGCGCTTTGCAGCGCATGGAGACGCCAGTGCAATGTGGAATTTCTTTTTTGCTCATAAAGGTAAGAGTAATTTACCACCGGGCCGGAACTGTAAAGGGTCTACCTTAGTTTGTGTGTACTAACAGTATCAACAAAATGTGCTCTTAAAGAAAACAAACAGAATACGCTTGATATCTTTGGTTTAAACAGGAGCGCTTCACAATAATTAACCGAAACCCAGGTAATTGCCTCACAAACACAATATCTATAGAAAGCTTTAAATTATTATTTTACTATAAAACGAAATAATTAAAATCGAAAACAAAACTCTTTCATTAGCTAATCCATAAAGATGCATTAGGCATTAATGAGCAGATGGCAGGATCGTCAATTTCATCTTTGCAACACTGAATCAGAAAAGTTTATTAATAAGTAATTCGAATATTTTCTTAACCCTCTAAGCGCCAAAGTCGCAGAATTGCGACAAGACGTCATACCCATTGAAATAGACTGTAGTTCCTAATACGGTGTAATTTCTCATTTGTATTCCTAACCACTAGATGGCAGACATGTAGTACTTCGATTCTAGACCAAAATTACGTCTTGTTCCTGTTCAAAGTATTGGCGGAAATCATAGAGAAAGCGAGCGATCTTCATTGATGCGGAAGCAGTACAGTTCATAGTGTAAATAGAGTAAATTGTCAGATTTGTGAGGAGAAAAGCACCAAACGGCTGATAAAAAGTTGTACCGTGAAGATGTGTTGCAAATGTTATTTGCTGATTGTGACTCTGAAGGGGAATATTTGTCTTTTGGAAATGACGATCGGCCGTCTAATAGACGCGCATCTCGCGGTACATCTTTGCGGAGCAGTTGTGCCGCTGTGTAAGACGAGATTGTTCATGAAGCACAAACAAATAAAGCACAAACAAATGTTGCAAATGTTATTTGCCGATTCTCACTCTGAAGGGGAATGTTTGCCTTTTGGAAGTGACGATCGGCCGTCTAATAGACGCGCGTCTCCCGGTACATCTTTGCCTCGCAGTGGTGCCGCCGCGCACCACGAGAAAGTGTTTACAAAGCATAACCAGCGATCATTTCGTCCCTTTGCCCAAAAGGAATGGGGGTGGCAGGGGTGAATATGGTCATAGTGTACACAGGGGTATAGTAATATTCTAATAATTTAGTAATTTCTTCTGTTTTATTGTTGGTTTCCTCTATTCTCATCCATTTGATCATTTTACTACTGTATAGTAGTGTAATATGTAATATTTTTGTTTTATTGTTGGTGTTCTCTTTTTTGATCATTTGGAATGAGGATAAAAAAAAAATAAAAACATGCAAATAAGTTCAAACATCCATTTATTATCTTTTATTTCCTGAATATTACTTGTGAAATGATCAAACAGTTGGCTACTGTTCACATGCATTTTATTACTACATCGAATAGTAATATAGTAATAATTTAGTACTTTTTCCTGTTTTATTGTTGGTTTCCTCTTTCTGATTATTTGAAATAAGGATAAAAGACAAAAAAATTAGCAAATAACTTCAAACATCCATTCATTATTTATTATTTCCTAAATATTATTATGAACTGATCAAACAGTTGGCTACTGTTCACATGCATTTTACTATATAGAATAGTAATAATTTAGTACTTTTTCCTGTTATATTGTTGGTATCCTCTTTTCTGATAATTTGGAATGAGGATAAAAGACAAAAAAATGTGCAAATAAGTTCAAACATCCATTCAATATCTATTATTTCCTGAGTATTACTGATGAACTAATCAAACATTAGGCTACTGTTCACGTGCATTTTACTATATAGTATAGTAATATAGTAATAATTGAGTAATTTTTCCTGTTTTATTGTTGGTTTTCTCTTTTCTGATCATTTGTAATGTGGATAAAAAGACAAAAAACTAAAAAACATCAATTCAATATCTACTATTTCCTGAATATTATGAATTTCAATAATGCGGCCCCCATGATGACGTCATAATATGCAAATTAGATGAGAATATTTACACCCCACATCAACTTTTGGTGATGCCCAACATTTTTCTAATTTACAGTAGATCTCTATCTTTAAGCCCTTTCAAGCCACAAGCTTTTGAAATCTTGATGTCAAAATCCAGCATTTTTCAAAAAAAACCCTGGCGCCTAAAGGGTTAATTTTTGCCTTGACACATTCATGGTTATTACTTTTGCTGGGGCTTTGAGGCCAGTTTTGCGTGCATTTGAATGCGGAACTCTTCCAGCTGGTCGCTGCTGATGGCAGGACACTAAACACCGCCATGGCAGAATGAATGTAGCAGAAAGTTAGTCAAGTTATCCCGTTCCAGTGTGCAAAGTCACATGACTTTTTTAATGCGCACTGAGGAATTTAATTTGAGAGGCTTCTTGATGGGAAATGCAGCATGTACACCACAGCAAGCCGCTGTCTTGACGGATAGTAATTTTAGTTTATTTATATTTGGCAGATGTAAAGCATACATGTGTATGTTTTTTGTGTTAGTCCATTTTTATTTTATTATTATTATTATAACAGTTCAAGGAGCAACATGTTCGTGCACTTTCTAAAGATTTTAGTTCTGTTTTTGAATAAAGGGTTGTAAATCCCTTGTTTTTTTATCCGATTCATCGATTAATCGAAAAAATAATCGACAGATTAATCGATTATTAAAATAATCGTTAGTTGCAGCCCTAGGCTGATTAGCAGGCAATGATATGACATTTTTACCTGAAGGATTCTTACATCAATCACACAACACAATTTTATTCTCGGTTTCTTTCAAATGTCTCTCATTTTTTGATCTTGATCTTGATCTTGTTTTTCTCTCTGATCTTATGTTTCTCTTTGGTTATTCTATCCTCTTTCATTTATTCTTACTTTTTTTTCATCCTCCAATTCCATTGTCCTTTAAGCCCATTTTTTCCTATGTTAAGCTTTTTATTTTTCACTCTTCTTGTTTGATCCTTTTTATTTCTTTAAAATCTCTTCATGTTTTGTGGCATGTTTACTCATTTTCTGATCTTGTTTATATTTTTCTTTTCTCTCTCTATCTTGTTTTTTTTTTCAGTGTCTTTTTTTGTCTCTTTAATTTTTGATGATATTCAGATTTTTTCTGTTTTTCCTCAGTCATTTTGTTAGTCTCTTCTTGAGCTGGTCCATTTCTGTCTCGTATTTGCTTCTTAATTACTCAATTTGAGCCTCAATTTTTCTCTCCCTCTCTTTAAGGATTTTCTCCACCCATTCTTTAATATACATTTCCAGGTTCTCAATAGTTTTTCCTGTTGTTGGAAGACTCACATAGGCCTTTTGTTTAGGCAGAAGCACATCTGACCAATCCAATGATGTGAACGTGTAGCTAACCAAATCTCCAACTTTCAGATCCATCAGTATGCTATCTAAGTTGTCTTCTACTTTCGCTCCAGAATCATTCAGTTGCCTGAGCAGTGTTTAAACAATGAGAGATTCATTCTCTCTGTGTTTCATCCACTGTTCAAGATCAGCTCCTCTGAATGGAGATTCCTCATGATTTTTTAGAAGATCAATAAGTGCAGTGTCCTTTACCATATTGCCACGGATGTTTGGCAGCAGATCGCCAAGTTTCTTCATGAGCCTCAACTTATATTTGTAACAGTTCCGCTTCATGTGCAGTATTTTATTCTGAAATGCTGCAAAAGCCAAAGCAGGTGCGTCCTTCAGAAGGTCATTGCATTTCATCTCAGTTGCATTTAAACTCTCGATTACTGATTCCATCTCTGTGATTAGATCAATGCTGATATATTTCTGAAGTTTTAAAGCTCCTGAGTGAAGTTTGTCCAAAGGATAAAGCCACACTCTCAATGGAACCGCCAATTCTTTGTTTTCTCCAATAAGTTTTGGAAGATCAATGAGAACCTTTAAAGCATCCTCAAATGAATTCGTGTTCGATGGCAACTGGAAGTCTCCATAAAATGTACAAGTGAATTTTTGAACTGCATTTTTCTGACTGGCATCCATTCTCAAATCAATCTCTGCACCTACTGATATGCCACTCAGTTTATTAAAGGCAGCTTCTACTTCCCCTGCTATTGTATTTTTATCTTCACTCGATGCAACTTCTCTGTCAAAAACAAAGCAGGCGTCTGCACCATACAGCACTGCTATCACAACATGCGTGGCTGTATCATTTTCTAACAGCCCAAGATCAGCAATATTTCCAGAAGGCAAATGGTTCATGGTCAGTTCTACAAACTTAGTGGTTGAATGATAATGTAGCGTCAGTCTCTGCTGTTTGAAAGACTTCTTGGTGTCACTGAGATATTTAGCTGCACCACTTACATGGATGAGCTCACCTAAAAAACTCAACTTCAGTCCCCCGTCAATATTTAGCTATTTAGATTTTTCCTCAATGGAGTCTGAGGCTATGACTTTGAAATCTGTATTAATCTGAGGGTGAGAACATATATTCTGCTGCAGCTGCTCTTGGTTCCAAAGCCTGATCCTTGTAATGAAGACAAAATATTAAACGGAAATTAAAGGAATTCATATAGAGGATCAAATAATTGCACACTTATACTTTGTACTACAGGTTTTGATTGAGAGAATAGACATACCAAATAAAACTTTAAACACTTTGGATAAGAATGTCTGCAAAATGAACACATTTTCCTAATCTTACAATGCATGTGCAGTGCCCTATATTATTATTTATTTGGGGTTGTGATGAGGTTGCATTTTGGTACCTGGTATTAGGGCATCCTTTCTGCAGTCATACAGCATGCCCAGCCGGAAGGGTCTCCCAAGAGTTGCGGTTTCTATTACATTCACTCCCACTGAATCCATGACTAAATACTGACAATATGAGAGGAATCAAAGTTATTGCATCCTGAACATCAACCTTTTGTTACAGTATTAGCAGTTTAAATAAAATAACAATAATTCAGAATTACCCACTTCTTCTGTAAATTTCCCTTTTTTGGTGTCAAAATTAATCATTATTACAACCTTAACATTTTATTATAACATTACTAGTCTACATTTTTATTTTTGATATTATCCAATAGTGAAAACACAAAAATATAAAAAAATTATTAGAGAAATGACTTGAGGGTGAGGTATGATTGTACAGCATCCATTCCCTCGCATATTAATAT